>NC_139600.1:7272140-7419640 GCF_946808225.1 Silurus aristotelis | reverse complement strand
AAAGGCAGACTAACAGGTCATTGAGGGTCAGAATTCTAGCTGATAGACAGGTGTTTAAATACTTATTTGCAGCTTTATCATACAAATAAATAGTTAAAAAATCATATATTGTGATTTCTGGATTTTTTTTTTTAGATTATGTCTCTCACAGTGGACATGCACCTACGATGACAATTTGAGACCCCTCCATGATTTCTAAGTGGGAGAACTTGCAAAATAGCAGGGTGTTCAAATACTTATTTTCCTCACTGTATATATATATATATATATATATATATATATATATATATATATATATATATATATATATATATATATATATATCCAATAAACACTTGTTTTACTGATGCGCCAAGTCTAAAACCAAGCAACAAAATCCGCCATTTAGCACACATCCGGCAATTAAAACCATCCGTTTGGAAACATAGCAAAAGTTCAGTTGGGTGTCCTGATTAATCGTGCTTTAATATTTTTATTGATTGACAGCCCTAATATACATATATATATATATATATATATATATATATATATATATATATATATATATATATATATATACACACAGTGGAACCTCAGAGCTCGCGAGGTTTAGGGACCAAGACCGGTCGCAAGTTCCGAATTTTCGCGACCTTTTGATACGCCCCTTCCAACTCAGTAAAAACCCAAAGAACACTATACGAAATCGATTTAAATGAGTAAATAACACTATTTCACTCCATAACACTTAATTATTAGACAATTTTAATGAGATAAACCTTGATTAGAAATGTTAAAACTAGCGTTTTGAGCAGCTCGCGGTTGCTCACGAGCCGATCTGAATGAAAGTCGCCGGTCGGAATGATAGTCGCGAGCGCTGAGGCTGCGAGCTCCGAGGTTCCACTGTATATAAAATAAATAATTCTCAGCTGAGCTATATTGTGCTTGGCTTTATAAGTTTATTTATTTTCAGGCACATTTAAACAGTGTTTGAATACAACAGATAAAGAGTCTGTCATCTGTCAGCCCAACACAAGCTTTGTTAGCAATGTGTCTTCAGTAAACTGAATCATGTCCTTTAGTGGGAGCAGTTGAAAGGTCCTCAATCATATCACTTTGATCTTTCTGAGGTACACGCCTAACGCCCACGTTTCAAAAAGGTCACATGCTGGAGAGTGGATATTTGAAAACTCTCTGAATCTTATGGTTGCGATCAGTGTTTGATTTATTTATGGGTTTTGGCTGCATGTGAATTTAAATTCAAATAAATGTCCATAAAATTGCATTGACCAAAGGTTTTGTTCGGTTGAAAGGATTTTCTTTTCTCATCACTGCTTAATCATTTAATAATAACTGTTCAGATCCTGCAGTCATTTTTTTTCTTTATGCCATCATCCCCCTGCAAGGTAATTTCTTCAATTCTCCAATACTACCATGGTATAGAGAAAATCTATCTATCTATCTATCTATCTATCTATCTATCTATCTATCTATCTATCTATCTATCTATCTATCTATCTATCTATCTATCTATCTATCTATCTGTCTGTCTGTCTGTCTGTCTGTCTGTCTGTCTGTCTGTCTGTCTGTCTGTGTCTGTTGGTCCGCAAGCCTACCCTGAGGAGGAGATTTGGCAGTATAATTACTGTAAAATTCAACAGCAGAAAAAAATAAGTGCATGAATAAACATAAATTATATAATAAATAAGCAAATTTCTCTCTCAACTGCATCTCCTCATCTAGCCACCCATCTGCTGCATACATCTACAGTTTCTATAATGTCCATCTCTACACCAATCTATAAATCTGTCTGTCATACTCTGGGTATCTCTCTACTCTCTAGTGCCTCTCTATCAGTCTCTTGTTAGCGTATGTGTTTTTATTCCACTCATCACCCTCATGACCTTTAACCCCTGTACCCAATTATTTCCCAGTAGTCTCAGTGCAGCAGTGTGTGCAGTGGACGGTTATAATGATGGAGATGAATTATTTATAGTAAAATAAACAAACGTGTGTTTAGAGTTGAAGAGAAACTCACCTGCATGTTATCTACTAATACTTGTTGTATAAAGATGTGTGAAGTGTGTAAACAGGGTGAATATTATTATGTGACATCCACTGTGCACTTCATTAACTAACTAATTTCCTGACAGCCGTTGGCATAACGACAACCTTTCCATCCGCAACCATAAGTGCTCTCTCTCTCTCTCTCTCTCTCTCTCTCTCTCTCTCTTTCTCTCTCTCTCATTCTCTCTAATTGTCAAACAAAAGCATGTCCTTCTTAACCCTTCTACTCAGAAATGATTTATAGGGCATTCTCAATAACTGTATATATTTTTTTATTATTATCTTGTATTATGTTGTGTGTGTGTGTAAGTATATATATACAGTGTATATACAGTGTGTGTATATATATATATATATATATATATATATATATATATATATATATATATATATATAAAATAAATGTAAAAATCTAGATAATTACATGATATATGAAATTTGATGGTGCCCATATATTATATATATTAAAAGTATATGGATTTTCTATGAGTACAAAAAAAAACAACAATAGTATGTGTGAAATACTACTACTAATAATAATAACAATAATAATGTCAGGAATGATTTGTATTGATATTTATTTATAGTATATCTATTTATGGTATTTATTTATATAATTACTGGCAATTATAATATTTCTATTATATTGTTTTTAGGTTTTTTCCTGCAGTTTGAGCTCTCAAATGTCAAATAAAGTATCCTATTGCAGTAAAACTGAGTAATACCTTTAAAAATACACAGCTTAATCCAGAACAGTATACTGGACAAAGTTTTTTACTAAGAATAATTTCTGATTTGAGAAACATTCAAATTCATTCCTGATCCTGATTTGATCCAGCTGACAGCGATGAATAACAATGCACATCTGGATCCCTGGCGTAATAAATGTCACCAAACCTTCACTACTCTTATTCTCTAGGACTTTACTAAGTCATTGCAGCCTGTAAGAGGTCAATATGTGATTGATATTCTATCATTTTTGACAAATCTTTTAGGGCCTGCCCTTTAATTGCGTTCCTGACGAAAGAGTAATGAATGCATTTGATGCTAGATGTAAAATTCTAACTTCATAAAGTATATAACTTGTAACATGACCAGACAAAAGTGCTATAATTTTGCTGTGCCTACCAACAGAGATGGCAAAAGTACACACATCCTTAACTCACGTAGAAGTAGATACTCATGATTTAAAAGACTCTGGTAAAAAGTTGAAGTTCTGACTACCCTTTTTTTCTCAAGTTAAAGTAAAGAATTTTTGGCTCTGACATTTAAGTAAAAAGTAGCCATTACTACTACCTGTTTTAGTGTTATGCATACTGAATATATCCAGGCTGAGCATCCACAATATAGAACACCAGCAGAGAAAAGACGATGATGATCAGGTGATAAGGAATGTCTCTGTTCTCAGTCATATTTACATCACTGACTTCCTCTGTCTCATCCACTTTAACCCTATACTTCTTGCTGCCTTCTGCCTTGTTCATTGTTAGCTTTGTAAACTAGCTGTGGTGTGTGAAAGACAGGAAATGATACACCAGTGGTAGATTGAAAAAGCGAGTCTGGTTTAAATATTTAAGAAGTAGTAAGTACAATTATTTGTGTATAATGAGTGAAAGTAAAAAGTTGTTAGAAAGATAAATAGTGAAGTAAAATACTGACAAAACTATTGGGACACCTGATTTTCCAGCCATGTGTTTCTTAACCAAACAAAATTAGAGGCATACAACTGTACAGGACGTCTTTGAATGTGGTAGAAGTAAATTTTCCCTTCACTTGAACTAGGAGAGCCAAACCTTTTCTAGCATAACAATGCCCCTGTTCACAAAACAAGCCCCATGAAGATATGCTTACATGGGTTGGAGAGGAAGATCTTGAGTGACCTGCTACAGGCGACCTCAACCCTGTTGAATACCTTTGGATAAATGTGAATGCTGACTGCATCCCAGGCCTCCTCACTTCACCTACATCAGTACCTGACTTTACTAACACCCTTGTGGCTGAATGAACACAAATCTCAATAAGCACACTCCAAAATCTACTGGTACATCTTCCCAGAGGAGTGGAGATAATTATAACAGCAAATAGGGGCTAGGTGTGGAATGAGATTTTCAAAAAGCACATACAAATCTTGTCCATTAGGATTATCATTATAAGATTATAGATTAGAATTATTTTTTATATTTTATTTCTTATTTAAAAAACTCTGCTCTTTCACCCCCTGATTTCACATTTGAAGTCAAATATCATTTCCATTTTAACACATATTTTAAAACTGTGCAGCTTCACTCAAACACTAAAGAGTTTTCTGACATGAAGAAGCCCACCAGAGCTATGAATGATTAAATGAAGTGTATAAATTGATTAAACAGATTGACTGAATTAAATGATGAGTATGAGTGTAAAGTTTCATTTCCCATATTATCACATGATAATATTCTCTTCTTTCGCTCCATCACTTAGTGTGCCAGTTTGTCTTCTCCCTTTCACCACTGGAAATTATGAGAATGCACTATTTAACTTTTTTCCCCCCTATTAACACTCGCGCACACACACACACGCGCGCGCACACACACACACACACGCACACACACGCACACACACGCGCACACACACACACTTGACATTTTAAAACACACATGGTTATTAGGGTAAAAATGACAGTGGGGAAAACCTATTAACCTTATAAATATTAATAGTGGTGTTAGTGTATTTAACCCTGTGACTATGGGATTTAATGAAATACAGTTTTTATTTATAATCTTAAACCAAACATCTTTTGAACATAAAGAGCTAATTAGCATAAAGTAGGCTTTCATTCTGTAGCGTATATGCATTACCATTTACTAGGTATGTGCATCGCTATAACTGAGGCCGATGTGATCGGCATCTCGAAGCATAGCCAATGATACAATACATTAAAAATACATATGAAGCAGCTACCGATGTGATACGATTCACCCGATTATGATGCAGTGCGATCCGATTTATATTTGATTCAATGCAATACAATGCAATGGAAAAAATCTGATGCTATGAAATTCAATATGGTACAGATAGTTTGTTTTCATTTCTTTGGTTCAGACAAACAGAAAATCATTAATTTACTTAGATCCCTTCTGACTTCTGTTTGTGGCCCTTTCACAAACAGGCCTATGTAGTGCAAAAAAAAAGAATAATGATTAAATAAAACCAGATGTTCTTTTCCTGGTCTGTCTCCAGGAAGACGCAGCTCTACCTCTGCCATGTTAATCTGTATTCTATGTGACTCAGGACACGCCTCCGTCTCCGTAGTGTTGTGATACGTCATATTCACGTAGCAACAGTGGTGCTGAGAAACCGAGCTTGAAAAAAAGATTAAGAAATGAATCTACATATGAAATATTGGTCACAAATTATTGTATAGTACATCCCAGGTAGTATAGAATACCCAGTATACCCAGTTAAGACAACTCCAAACCTCTACACTACAACCACAAATGTGGCACGTACATCATCGGGAGCAGTTCAGAATCAATATTTGTCTACAAACCCAATTCCAAAAAAGTTGGGACACTGTACAAGTTGTGAATAAAAAAGGAATGCAATAATTTACAAATCTCATAAACTTATATTTTATTCACAATAGAATAAAGATAACATATCAAATGTTGAAAGTGAGACATTTTGAAATGTCATGCTCATTTTGGATTTCATGAGAGCTACACATTCCAAAAAAGTTGGGACAGGTAGCAATAAGAAATCTAACTCTGATGTATTAATGTGTGCAGAGCTACACATGTTTGCCAGTTGAACTTTCCCTCTGACCAACCAATCAAAGGACAAAAAGATGCTGATGCTCATCTGGGACAGCTAGCTGCTCTGTAAGGCAAATTTTAAATCTGATTGGTAGAAGAAACAGAGCTAATTTTTAATGAGACTATGGTCAAAAAGGCCAGCAGCAGTGAAGGCCCTGGGCAGATTAGATTAACATGGCAGCCCATAAAGGCTGAAATCTGATTGGACAAAAAAATCTAACATCCACATACATGTACTGGAAGCAGTGCAGCCAAGAGAAACACTACAAAATGACGAGAATAAACTGTTGGGAATAAATTAATAAAATTTTATGGAACAAATATCAGAATTTAGGTTGTAAATGTAGGTCAGTGCTTTTGATAGTGTTTAGGTCAGCAGAGAAGGCTTTGCTGGCCCTGACTGCCCGCCACTCCGCCGTCCTGTTCCCATTTACATTATAGCAGCTATAAACAGCCTGTCCCTATAGAGCCTCACTTACTTTCTGTCTTTCTGTAGAATGAATAGTAAAAAGAAACATGAAAACTTCCACCAGTGCTGTTGAATTACAATATCAAACTGTTAAATTTAACTATAAAAACAGCTTTATACATATCTGCCTTCATCAGGTACTACTGCAAAAGCAAAAATTTTAAATTATAACCGTGTACTTAAAGTATCCTGCACTGTATCTGAGCTCTCGCTGTCAAGTCCTCAGTCTGTTCTTCAATTGTTTTCTGCTTCATTTGTACCACACTTAGGATAAAAGCATCTACAGAATGAATAAATAAAATGGGAAATTGATTTGTTAAGAGGCTGGCTCTCAATCTTCAGAAGTTTATCAGAACAAAGCAGAAACACAGCTTCCTCAGATATTTACTGAAACCTAATTTCCAACAGACATTGAACAAAAACGTCCAAAGCATAAAAAGCTTCAAAAGCAAAAATTGAATTTCATTTCCATACATTTGTTTTTCACAAACACTGTCTTCTCCCTAAATTTACAAACCAGACACGTCTGAAGCAACAAAGCAATGTCTTTTTTTCCCTAATTGACAAAGAATCAGGTGTGTGTGTGTGTGTGTGTGTGTGTGTGTGTGTGTGTGTGTGTGTGTGTGTGTGTGTGTGTGTGTGTGTGTGTGTGTGTGTGTGTGTGTGCGCGTGTGTGTGTGTGTGTGCGCCGTGCATGTGTTTATTGCTCTTTAACATTCCACTAAGTAGATTTAAAGAGCTTCAATCTCCTTATTTACAGGTGTTTAATAAAATGGTCCATCATTTACGTTTGACCCCCTTTATTCTTCCACTCCTGAGCAAGTTATTATTTTGTGTGTTTTGTGAAGCAAAATTGAACTTTACTTCAGTGACTATAAATAAATTTGAAATTGAATTAAGAACAACAAAATAATGCTAACACAAGAAGCTCAATTAAAGTATAGGAGAAAAAAAAAATCTGTAAATAATTTATTAAAATTGCACTAAATTAACTTTTAAAATCGCCAGCAGCCCATGGCCAAAAAAAGCATAAACAGTTAAAGCGACTGAGCTATTATTGTTTGTATAATTATATATTTAATGATTATTTTACTTGATTATTTAATAACCAGTAGAACAGTGACAGTAATCGGGAAGTCGAGTGTAAAATTCCTGAAATAGATTATGTTTTATATAATTTATTTTATGTTGTATATTACAATATGGGAAAGAAGAAAAAAATAGATTTCTTACATTAATTGTATAAATAACTCAACATTTTAAATGTCAACAATTTGCAGACTTGCAAAAATTAAATGTTAAAACTAACGATTGGGGGGAAATCGCCACATCTGGCATTTAAAACAAGGAACATCAGCAGTTATATCAAGATCTATTCATCTTCAGCAAATTAGAAAGATAAAATAGAGCATAGTGCTTTTTCCTGAAGAAGAAAAATAATGAAGGACTAGAAGCAGTCATTATGTTTCCTGAGGCTGTGAGTGGAGAGAATATAGTGACAGTTAGCAATTCTATCATACAATGAAAGGCAATGATATTTTCATTGTGAGTGAGTGTAAAGTCGCTGTTATAGAGCTAGAGATAATCTGCTTTTAAGTGTCACTGTGCGCAGAGTACAAAAGTAATAGGTTAGCCCTGGATTAGCCTATTACTAGCATGCAAACAGTGCCAGAAAGTTTTGCTGGTCAGATACATACAAGGAGCAGTGGTGGGAAGTAACGAAGTAAAAATACTTCGTTACTGTACTTAAGTAGATTTGTTTGGTATCAGTACTTTACTCCACTATTTATTTTTCAGACAACTTTTCAGACTTTTCAGACTCGCTACTTTAGTTTTAATCCATTGATTTGATGAAATATTCTTTTTTTATTTTCACCTTATTAACTGTCCGTGTGGAAACATAGCAAAGGCTCTTAATGATGTCCACACTTCTCTGCACTGATATAGCCTTTATATTTAATCACTGTACATATGCTTACATATATATCACATGCTGTAAACATGATACATGTTTAACACCTCCAAGCTGCCAGTTTTGGGCACCTGAGCAAGCACTTAACTCACTACTGCTCATTTAGTAAATGAGATCATTAAGACTCGCTCAGGATAAACACTTCCAACAGGAAGTGGCTCTATCTCGCTATCTTTCTCTCTCTATTTTCTCTATCTAATTGTCTCTGTGTCTCTTTCAGTAAATGTCTCTGTCTCACTGTATATGTCTCTCTCTTGCTGTCTCTCTATTTGTTTCTCACTCTTTCTAAAGCTGTGTCTGTGTCTCTTTGTCTTTGTCTCTGTCTTTCCTGCTTATTTACATGTCTAACAAAGTTTTGAGTTTTGAAGTAATGCCATTAGTGATCTATGATGAAAGACTTCCCTGGTTCGATTCTTACCTCTAGTTTCATATTGAACATTATAAGTTTTTAAAAACAGAACAATGAAAGATCATTAAAAATGGTTGCTGGCAAATCATGGTGTATATATATGCAGGTGTTGGAGATGTGGTTCTTGTACCTGTGTCACTTCTCATAGACTTCCGGTTACTGAGAGAATGTACAGGAAGGAGAAGTTTTGACCCTCTACCATCATGATCTAAGAGAAAACACTGGTCTCCTAACTATAGAAAAGCCAAGAGTCCAATAAGCAAAGGCTTGTTTGCCTCTCCTGTGTTGGTGTAATGGTCAGTGAAGTGGTCGCTGCTATCTAACTCACCCGGTTCGATTCCTACCCCTTAGCTTTCCTTTAAATTGTTTAAAAAGTTTTTAAAAAGAAGCAAAAAAGGTCCTAAAAATCAGGATCCTGCAGGAAATCCTGTGGCTCAATTGAAAGAGCTTTACCTCTGGGTTGAGAGGTTGCCGGTTCAAAACCCGGCCAGGGCTCAAAGTTAAGAGTGTGGAAGGTTCTGGTGGCTGTAGTAAGGAAGGTGTCGGAAATGGCTCCGTGGAAGGTTGGATGTAGATTCGGAGGGCATATCCTGAAGCAGGGGGGCAATATCCGGGCATCTGCCCCCCCCCAGCGTCTGAGAAGCTGAAAACAGGGGGTTATGAAGCAAAAACGTTCAAAAAAGTATAGACTTAGTTTTGCATATAAAGGGAAAATTTCTGCCAAAAACCTATCACCCACACTTTTTCTGAGGCTGAGAAGCAGCAGGTCTTCACAGCCTTTGTTCATAGTCAACCACTCCATTGCTCACCACAGGCTACTTTCCACACAGCTTACCCAGTGTGGGGACAAGCCAGATTTAAACCAGCAACCTCTAAACTCAGAGGCAAGGCTTTTATCACAAAGCCATCAAGTCCCACAACACACCTTCTTTTTTGGGGGGTTTATCGTTTGTTTCAGGCTTCAAAGCAAGAAATTCAGACCAGACAGAAACATAGAAAGCAGGATTCCTTGAACCCCACCAACAGCGAAATACCAGTCTTAACCCACTGAACCATCGGGAAGGACCGGCTGTGATGATTGTTTAGAGCAGGTCTATCTTTTCTTTCAAACCATCAACACAAGAATATAATGCTAAAGACAGACATAGGAAGCAAACCCATATCGTGACTAGCAGGGACAAAGCAGGATTCGAAACCTGATTCACACCATTAGCGAGGCACCAGTGAACTATCAGGAAGGACAAGCTAGGAAGCTTGTTTAGAGCAGGTCTATCTTTCTTTTTAACCCATTAAAACAAGAATATGAACATGTAGGAATCAGGAATTTAACCTACCTCATGACTAGCAGACAGAAAGCCAGGTTTGAACCCTGACCACCAACATTAGCAAAGTACCAGCCTTAACCCACTAAGCCATCAGAAAAAAACAGGATGGGAAGCTTGATTAGAGCAGGTCTATCATTCTTTTCAAACCATCAACACAAGAATTTAACGGTAAAGAAAGATGTAGGAAGCGAATACAGATGTAAGTAGCACAAGTTGAACCCACATTGTAAATAACAGGAAGAAAGCAGGATTCGAACCATGATCCCCACCACCAGCGAGATACCAACCTTAACCCACTGAACCATTGGTAAGGACAGTCTAGGAAGCTTATTTAGAGCAGGTCTCTCTTTCTTTTCAACCCATTAAAAACAAAAATTATATCGCTAAAGAAGATGTAGGAAGTAAATCCTTATCGTGACTAGCAGACAGAAAGCAGGATTCGAACCCTGAACCCCACCAAAAGCAAGAACCCTGATTTAACCCACTGAACCATCAGGGAAGACAGGCCAGGAAGGTTGTTTAGAGCAGGTCTATCTACCTTTAAACCATCAACACAAGCATATAAGGCTAAAGAAAGATTTAGGAAGCAGGAACATAACCTACATCGCAACTAGCAGGCAGAAAGCAGGATACAAAAGCTGATCCTCACCATCAGCGAGGCACCAGCCTTAACCCACTGAGCGACCACTGCTGAAAAGCATGTGTGCTTTTTGGAGGGTTCATACTTTGTTTCATGCCAGCGCAGTAAGAAAGAAGGCATGTAGGACTGGCTTTGAAACCTTATTACCAGCGTGGACTATATTAAGGACCATGTTCAGGCACAAGCCTTAACCCACTGAGCTACCACAGAAGTGCCTATTTTTGGTGGAGTTATCTTTCATTAAAGACCAGGAAATCAATAAATTAATCCAACACAGAAAGGACAGAATTGAAATGTTTTCAGAGGGGACAAGGTCCAGAAGTTTTATTTACCAACACAGCAACCACCAGCTCGACCAGGAATCAAACTCTCAAACTCATCCTCGTGGGGACCCTGACATTAACCCACTAGGCTATCACATCCATCCATCCATCTATCCATCTATCTATCTATCTATCTATCTATCTATCTATCTATCTATCTATCTATCTATCTATCTATCTATCTATCTATCTATCTATCTATCTATCTATCTATCTATCTATCTATCATGTGAGGTCCAGTAAACAGCTAAAAGAGGTAGCAGTAATAACTACTTTTTACTTAAGTACATGTCAGAGCCAAGACTTCTTTACTTTCACTTAAGTAAAAAGGTATAATCAGTACTTCAACTTTTACCCGAGTATTTTAAAACATGAGTATCTGTACTTCTACTTAAGTAAAGGATGTGTGTACTTTTGCCACCTCTGACAAGGAGGTATCAAAAAAGTTTCAAGTCTGGTTCTGTAACATGCTGATGGTAGCACAAGGCTGCTGCACGCACAGTCACAGGGAGCACCAACCTTCATAAGTCAGTGTGCCAAAAGACATCATCATATGTACATGGGGAGCTGTGCAACTGGTGCTATTCTAACCACATGCTTACTCTGTCAAAGAGCTCTCCTCACTAGAAACAACATGATCTCACTTCCTGACCTATTTCTGCTAAATAGAGATAAAAAAAAAGTTTTGTCCAAATTTTGCTCTGCTTAATTATCATTATCTTCTATGCACATTATAAATCATACAATCATATGGTAAAAAAAAAACCAATAACAAAAAAAAAAAAAAGATAATTGTCACCTTCACTGTGTGCTAAAAATATAACACATATTAGAGTTAATAAGCAGGGAGGTAATTTAATCATCATGGGACTCGGAGATGAGTGTTAATTAAGTAGCAAAGACAGCATACGCCAAGGGCCCTGAGGAGTATTCACTAGATTTAACACACCATGACCTGCAGTGTAATTACAGCACTAACACAAAACCAAACCTGAGTCTGGAATGACTTGCTGCTCTAGATCGGTTTCTCAAACCTGTTCCCAAACTTTTATTAAACAGACCTCTAAAACTCGTTCTCAAAAATAAATCTGATTCTCTAAACTGCACTGTAAACGGTTCTCTCAAAACTGATTTTCTAAACTAATTCCTAATCTAATTATCTAAACTCAAAACTGTTATAATTTTTAAAATAAATTCTAAAAATTAAACGCTCAAAACGGTTTTTCTTTAATATATTAAGATTTAACTAACTAGAGGTCAAGATAAATAAAATTTCTTAATCTTAAAATTATGTAAATTACTGAGTAATTCATCTGTTTCATATAAAAATGTAAATAAAAAATAAATGGAGGTTCAGTTTTGTAGAAGCAACATCATGTTCATCATATTTTCCTTGATTCTCTCCCTAGGTCCCAAGATACCAATAATTCAAATGATGAATATTTCCATTAGAGAAAATCAGAATGTATCCTGAATGAGTAATCCTAAAATGCAGATTTAGATAACACATTGTTCCATAAAGACAATATTTCTGCACAAAAAGCAATAACTGTCGAGGTAAACAATTTTGTGAGTGATAAACAACAGCACAGGGAGGCCATTCAATAAAAAGTGGTGCTTTGGCGTCTGATAAGCAGAAAATAAATGGAATAAATGAAATCTCATTAGACTGACTGAAATGCAGAGACGATCGATATTCTTTTGTTTTGACATGGCTGCGGCTAATTTGCAGGATGAAGGGTGTTCATCCTTTGTGGTATAACACACCACACTTACAAACAGTGATCAACGTCACTGAGCGTGACCGCGATATTTATCTCCTAATTATTATTTTCAGCTGGGACTTGTTAATGTTACAGAACAAAAAACAGAGAAACAACAAAAGAATCCTTAGGAAAAGAGTTTCCATGCTTTACAATCTCAGTTAAAAGATAATATCACAAAGCTTTCAACACATTCTAAAATAATGTTTGTGCAATTCTTTTAATGTGATCTTGCAGGTTTTACTATCATTATATTTTGTATTTAAAAACAGCAATGAATTGGTTAATCTCTGGGTAAAAAGGAAAAATAGATTATTAAAAAAGTGCTACTATCAAAAAGACTACATGGAAATTCCATTGGAAAAACCATGGCTAGGAATAATGTGCTAACTGCAAGATATGACTAATATATACAGACAATTAATACTTGTAGATAATTAACCAATAATCAGAAAATGAAGTCTAAATATATGGACTTCATAAATGTGTTTCATCACAACCCATATAGCTGTGCTAGTTATCAAACACACTCAAATACCAACAATACACCATCAAGCATTAACTTTTTTTTTATTAAAAAACAATGAACAAACAGCATTCTCTATCATTACATCAAATTTTAATATTTCAAATAATTAAACAACAGCATACTTCATCAAACACCAATATATACTCTTCTAAACCAACATTCACTGATCATCATACTTCTACTTTCGGCTGCTCCCATTAGGGGTTCGCCATAGCGGGTCATCCGCCCCCACACTACTCTGTCCTCTACATCTGCCTCTCTCAAACCAACTACCTGCATGTCTTCCTTCACCACCTCCATAAACCTTCTTCTTGGCCTTCCTCTTTTGCTCCTTCCTGGTGGCTCCATCCTCAGCATTCTCCTACCGATGTACCCCATGTCCCTCCTCTGCACATGTCCAAACCATCTCAATCTCGCCTCTCTCACTTTGTTCCCAAAACGTCCTACATGCACTGTCCAAAGTCGTTTTCAATCTTGTCCATCTTTGTCACTCCCAACGAAAACCTCAACATCTTCAGCTCTGCTACCTCCAGATCCACCTCCTGTCAATGCCACTGTCTCTATCAATGCCACTGTCTCTCAATGCCACTGCCTCACTGTCTCTCAATGCCACTGTCTCTAAACCATACAACATCACAGGTCTCACCACAGTCCTATAAACTTTCCCTTTCACTCTCGCAGATACTCTTCTATCACAAATCACTCCTGCCACTCTTCTCCACTCACTTCACCCTGCCTGCACTCTTTTCTTTACTTCCCTAACACACTCTCCATTACTATGCACTGTTGAACCCAGGTACCTGAAATCCTCCACCTTCTCCACCTCTTCTCCCTGCAACCACACCACTCCACTGCCCTCCCTTTTATTCACACACATGTACTCTGTCTTACTCCTACTGACTTTCATTCCCCTTCTCTCCAGCGTGTACCCCTGCGTGTTCTCAACCTGCTCCCTACTCTCACCACAAATCACAGTATCATCTGCAAACATCATAGTCCACAAAGACTCCTGTCTGGCTTTGTCCGTCAACCTGTCCATCACCACTGCAAACAAGAAAGGGCTTAGAGCACCGATCCTTAATGCAATCCAACCTCCACCTTAAACCAGTCTGTCGTTCCTACTGCAAACTTTTTGCAAACTATTGGGAATGTAATCCATTTATTTTGAAGCCTTTATTAGAAATGCAAAGCATTTTCATAGGTGAATTAAATTAAGTAAAATTTAATTAATTCGATTTGATTTTGTTTAAAAAAAATCACTGCAATTCAAAATAAATTTCACCAATGATCAGGAAATTAATCTCTACTCAGCCTCAATTTATGTCTGTGGCTAAACATTTGTGTGTACCTGCCACACTTTTAATACTTTTAAAAAATACAATTACTTTATATTGCTGATAACGCAGACTATATATAAATATAAATATATACTAAATATAAATCAGTATTACTATTACAAAGCAGTTTTGCTAAAGTTCCCTTTATTCTGAGCTCTAGTCCATCAGCAATTACATGCTTGTTTCGTTTTATAAATTTAGCTCTGGAGTGATGATACTAATAAGTAAAGCAAAACTTTCAGCATAGGTAGATATGCAAACTAAGCAATGTCTGCTAAAAGAAGTATTATGAAATGCAGTAATTTCCAAAATATTATTTTAGATTTTCTAATCAGGACTATTGCTAAAGTTCTAAATTGGTTTAAAAATAACATTAAACAGCTACAGTATGTATTAATAGCAGAACATCCAGCTATCCAGAACAATTTCTGAGCAATTCTTTCTAAATTTTAAATGATATGTAAAAAATAAAGCATGTTGATTTCTGGATATCTTTAATGCATGTTCAAAAAAGACTAATAAATTGGGAATGGTGAATGTTTCATAGAGAACAGCAGTGTTTTGTGTGAGAAGGTTGGTGTTCTTGTAGTGAATGTGGGAGGTTGATGTAAAACATTTACATTTTGATTGTAGGTGTTATATGAATGAGTGTTGGTGTTTTATAGTAATGCTATTGCATTAAAATGACATGTGGTGTTTGATATTTGGAACAGTGCTGGACTGCCCTCGACTAAAGCTATGCATTTTAAACTGTTTTCAGTTACTGCTGATGTTTTATAGATGACTGCTAGCGTTTGATAAACAGTGCTAGCCAGCAAAAAAAAAGGAGCACAATATTTGGAAAAAATAGTGTCTCCAATTTATGCTGTGTTTGAAAAAACAGACATCTAGTCTGGACTTGTCAATTTCCATATTAGTGGAATGCATTACAAAATAATTTGATTATTATAAAACTCCTTCTATCCTAAATGCTGAAAATGTTCCTTTTCTCTTCTATTTCTGTTTGTTCTGGTATTTATGCTCTCCCGAGGGGTCGTACATTGTGTCAGGAACATTGTGTTTCACCATTAAAAAGCTTTTCATGTGTTTTTTTTTGTTTGTAATTTTGCCATTTAACAGCCTTGTAAAAAGGTATGATTTTCTACTTTAAACTGTCTGTTCAGACATACTGTCTGGAACATGTGTATTTGTCCTAATGTCTTTTCATACAAATTCTGGGAATATCACAAAAGCGATAAGTAGGAGAACATAAATAGAAAATGGTAAAGTGTCCAGATCCTGCAGCCTCCAAAATCTCCAACTAAATTAAGGATATTTATTTATTTGGAAAAACTGATAAATAAAAAAAAAAAAGAGGAGGAAGAAGACTAGAATGTGGAGGTGAGTTTCTTTACCACACACAGAATTCTTGCTAGACTTACATACTTTTTTTTTTGAATAGTGAGTGATGCAAATGCTCTGATGTTATTAGACACTCTTGACATTTTCATTTAAAATATGAAAGACTGGAACAGCTAGAGAGACGGAGAGAGTGATTACGCACTGAGTGCTCTTAACAATACCCTGTTGCGCACAATGCCAACATTAAAGGCATTTTATTTCAGACTCTTATGCAACCAGCCTACAAAAAGATTACATTTTGCTATTATGACTGTAAAAGTCCTTGGATAATTATACGCTTAGTCAGAGGAGGCAGTGTAAAAAAGTTAGAAATGTAAGAAATGAAGGAACTTCTTTATTTACACACACCAGGTTTTTTATCCACCATTAACTTTCTCCACTAAAAATGAACTCACTCACCATTTATTCCAATAAGGTAGACATTCTCCATCACTAAACACAGGCATCTTGTGACTGGCACCACATTCACCAACATTGAACACTAAAACTATCCAAAGTCAAACTTTCACGATCTTCAAACCCTAAGATCATCTTCAAAATGTATCAATAGACCACCAACAAAATTACTATTATATATCATTAAATTAATACAACATGTGGTCATCACAACCATATGTGATTCTTTTGCCACAATGTTGTAATCACACAATTGGAGGATATAGGGTGAATTTGCTTGACAGGAACTATAAAGGACCAAGCTTGTTTTACTGGGTTCAATCAAGGCATGGTTTGTAGGGCTAGAGTGGAAAAATTCGAGCACAGAAACCTGACCCTAACCTGACCTGAACATTTGAATACTGGGATGAATACTGTGCATGAGGCATAGAATATAGAGACACAGTCTCAGTGTTCAAGCCGAGGTGAAAACATATTTATTTAGTCAAGCCTTTGATCGGTAGAGTTTTCTTAGGTAAAGAAGCAGATCTGGAGGGATCATGGATATCGAGTGTTTGGTGAACTGGGATATTTGAATGTTGTCGTACCCTCACTCTCACACGTTCACTCAGGTTTGTTGACGGTGGTGTGGTGGGTCGTCTCTTATCTCAGAGATCCCTCATGTCTGAGTTACCTTCTGGTTCACCCTTTTAGTTATGCTGCCATAGTGAGTCTTGCTGGAGTCCAAACTGCACAGTGTCCTTAACTTTTATACAACAACAAGAATACTTAATAACCCATATCTTTCTCTCCCTGTCACCCAGAAGTTAAACATGCTCCTGAGGTACCAGTGACCACTGTTCCTGCCCCTCTCCGGCCTGCCTCTGGATGGTGTTCTCTTCGATTGGAGGCCACTCTGTGCAGCTTGGGACAGTTTTTCATCAACTGCCTGGAGATCCATGAAATTACGAAGTAAGAACAGGAGCTTTAAGGATGGATCTGGACTGTAGTTAATGTTAACAGTCTGCTACACTGACTCAGGACTACTGGTTGCATTTGATCACCATCACTGCACACCTCAACAATGTTTAGCTGTAATAAATGGACATTCTGTGACACCCAGATGGGAATCAGTTCCCTCTTGAGTTTGGTTCCTCTCATGTTTTTTTTCCTTATGCCATCTCAGAGAGTTTTTCCTTGCCACAGTCGCCACCGGACTGCAAATCAGGGACAAACACACTTATAAAGAACATCTTGTTCATTCTTTATTACCGCATTATCTGTGTAAAGCTGCTTTGAGACAATGTTCATAGTTAAAAGTGATATACAAATAAAAATAAATTGAATTAAATAGAATACTAATTCCTACAGCCACATTTGCTTTTTCTAGAAGAACAAGAGGCTGCTATTACAATGAGTGGGACCAACTGTAAAATCATGTGAATGTCATTGATTTCAGAATGAACACACATGGGTGTAAATGTCACTTGTCTAATTCTTTTGGCTTTATAGACTACATCATACTATATTTACCACTGAACACTAACATTCTCTATCTGTAAAATGCTTTCATTTACATTCATGGTATTTGTCAGGTGCCCTTATCCAGAGGAGAGTTGCAAAGGGGTGGAACATTTCCAGTAAATTTCCAGAAACTTTCTAAGGGAACTTCCTATGGGAACTTTATCTGGGGAATTTGGAAAATATTCCAAGTTGGAAACTTACCAGGAATTAATGGTAATTTGCAAGAATTATTCCTATTAACTCCTATGAAATGTTTCAGTCTTGAAAATTCCCAGAATTTTATATTAAAAAGAATTCATATTAATATATATATTAAAAAGAAGTTTAATTTTGAGGACCTTGCTCAAGGGCCCAGTAGTGGCAGCTTAGTTGTGGTGGTATTTGAACCCATGACTTTCTAATCAGAAGTCCAACAACTCTAAACACTAAGACATAATAAAAAAACTCCCAAACCGATCTACACTAATTATCACCAACATTAATATTCACCACTAATATAAAAAAATAATACTATGCTTTTTTCAATACCCAGCATTCTAAAGCACACCGAGCTCATGCATAAACACCAGCACTTAACACCACTGTTCACCAAAGACAGATCATTTAGACCAAAATACATAAATGTGCTTGAGGACAGACCAGAACTTTTCCGACCATCGAAATCCAACTATAATCCCAAAACACCAGCATTTCCATGAAACACCAACATTCTGAACCAAACCCAAACGTTTCATCAAAGCACTAATGCTCTCCATCAAACAAGTAGGTCTCCATCCACACCTACATTCACTATTAAGTATCAGCATTCTCCAAACCTTTCCAACAAATACAACATTCAATTTCAAATTGTGTTCTTCAACATCACTCTACACTGACTCCTTTCCCACACCAACAAACACCAACATTCGTCTATAAACCACCACAATTCTACTTTACAAATCAACGATGCCACTGATTAACTGTTCTTTTACCTGTTCTGATGTACAGGAACATTTGCAGAATATCAATGAACATCAGTTAGCTTCATTCGTGACTTGCTCACAAAACACTGTCAGAAATACTGCAGATTAAAATCTGTTCCTGCACCTCCTTTACTCTCATTCTTTTACATCTCTCTCTTCTGTTTTTCACGCTTTCTTAAAAGGAGCCATTTGTGCGCCATGAGGTTTATTTCACAAAAGGTTACAGTGGGGAATAAATGATTCTTTCAGCATGACAATTAATGAACAATGGGAGTTTTGTCTGTATTACTAAGTGAAAAGAATGACTCAAAGAAGGTTATACGTTAATGATTTATAAAAAAAGAGAAAACGCTGCATTTGAAAATGAGAGCAAGAGAAAAAAAAACTGTATACGATTCACACAGTCAGGTAAGAAAAATAAACTCCAATAGAGCTATCCATTTTTCCCCTGAGGCTGTGAGGAGAATATCCTCAATAAGACAACTCGATGAACAGATCGATAAGCCACAAAGAGCACCAAATAGGGTAACAGACAAACAGAAGAGCGAAAGTCTCAGAAGACAAAATGAGAAACAGATCAGTATTCAAACAGAGTTCATTACTATTCCAAAATGCCTGAGGAAACAGCATGGCTCGTAGTTGGGTTTTTACTGATATGCAGGCATTTGCTGATTTGCAATCAGTCCTGGGAGTATTTGGATGCGGTACAATGAAGAATTACACATAATGAGTTTAAAATTGAAGCCAAGGAAGACTTAAATAACATTTATGTATTTTAACTTTCTTTACCAATTTGAGCATTACTATTAAAGATCTTCTAATAAAGTCAGTCCACTTGGGTGTCTGTCTTTATTAGATAGTGATGGTGTTGTATGATGGAAAATGCTGGTTTTTGAAGAATGACTTTGGTGCCCAGTAATAAGGAATGTTAGTGTTTGATAGATAATGTTAGCAGTGAATAATGTAGAATGTTTGAGTTGAATAATGGAATATGCTGGTGTTTAATTGAGACATCAGAATTCAGTGATAGAGAATGCTGGACAATTATGGTGATTGCTGTTTTCTTTAGATTTTCTTTTGATGAAGTAATGTGGAAATATTTGATATGGAACTGTGGAAACAATATAAATGTTGAGCTATTTTATGAGTTGCTCAGTAGCTCTTGGTTCCACAACATCAACTGAGTGTATAAGACTGTAGAATGGACATTACTCATAATCACACAATACGGTGCTCATGGTATTTCTCACTCTCCAGTGTTTTGTATTGTTTTAACATTTATAATCATACCCTTGATGTCACCCAAATGAGGATGGGTTTCCTTTTTGAGTCTGGTTCCTCTCAAGGTTTCTTCCTCATTACAGCTAGGAGGTTATAGAAGTTATATATATATATATATATATATATATATATATATATATATATATATATATATATATATATATATATATATATATATATAGCGTTATAGAAATGAACTTGAACTTGAACATTGTTTTCAGCAGAAAATAAAAATTAAGGCATTTAATCAGACTCTCCAATATCATCACTGCTATTATATTGTAATCAATATTAGATTTGATTAGATTACGTTCAACTCTATTGTCATTGCACATGTTACGGTACAACGCAATGAAATACGGTAAGCATCCAGCCAGATGTGCATTGGTAGCAGTGTAAAATACTTTCATATGTACAGGTTGATAAAACTATGATATATGATGATACATGGAGTACAATGCTCATGGATAGCTCGTGCAATGAAGGAGGTTTTGATTACAGTGTTTAGGAAGTGTTTTGCATTTTGTTTTTGTTTTTGTGTTCATTTTGACAATATCACAATTAGATGTCAAACTCCTGAGAAAACGGACAGCCTCTGAAGCTGGAATTGGGAGAATGTAGGAAATTGAGGGAATAAATAGAGAGCATGCTGTTTCTTTGGTTGATATGCTGACTCTGTTAGAAGGCTGACAAAAATGTTTAATGTTTCTCTTGTCTGCATGTAAAAAGGACTATGTTTTTGTACTTAATGTTTAATAAAGCCTTATCTAAAATTGCAGCAGTGTATTTGTCCAAACGCTGAATCAAACTAAGATTCAATTGGATGTTTCTTTTTTTATTTCATTTTATTAAACACAAACAGTGTGGTACTGCTCAGATATTTAATTTGTGTCCCTTTGTGTACAACAGTAGTCTACATTATTGCTTTTTTTTTTCGTAACATGTTAGCCTGGTCCTGTTGGTATTATATATTATATAGCTGCTGCTGTGTTAAAATTTGGTTTAACAAAATATTTATTTAATAGTATATCATTTACAGAATAAGACTTTTAACTACTAACTAGGTAGCTAAATAGCTACTGCAATGCTAACTTCTTGCTACTATTTATTTAACACACTGTGATGCTATTTGCTAGCTAGCTAGTTTTGTTAAGGTTGGATACTTCATTTTGTGGCTTTATCAAATTGGTACAGGGTTGTAAAAAATATAAACAATCTAACTGCTATACTTTTATACTGATAACTGTTTGAGAGGAAACAACACAGAATCTAACTCTCACCAATTAGTTGTTAAACATGTACATTTTTCATATTTAACGTGTCAAGACAGAGGTTTCATTTAATGCTGCTTTATAATGCATAAATTAGCAACAGAAGACACTTTGGGACTATTCTAATTCTATCTTTATAGTACTAGCTCCTTGCCCTTGTTTTTTCCAAAGACATTTGACAAGAAAAAAACAAAAATATAAAAGGTTATTTGACTGGTCAAAAAGAATTGTACAGAAAGCACATACAAATCCCATGGAGAGAATGATGATGTTCTAATGATGCTCACATGCTGACAAAAAAATATCCACATATCTACATACAGCCAACAATGTAATGTTTTTTCAGATCCATGTTTATAAATTCAGAACTGTAAGTATCCTAAAAGAAATTTAACAATGGCGGAAAGTTCACTTCACTTCACTGAACAAATTATTTAAGCTAATTTTTACTCACTGCCCACTTGTGTGCTAGTAAAAAAAAATTGCTTTTGCCTGAATGAGAGTAAGAATTTAAAGTTTTAGGAGACTACACATAAATCTCCTAATAATAAATAATAAATCTTATATAGTCATAAACCACTGGCTAAAGCTTGCTAATTAGCTGTGAGCTTATCTTTTATTGTTTACACTTCTGATAAGCACCCATTACATTTTAATAGGCTAATTCTAAACACAATAGCTTCTGCTCCTGAGGCATTTAAAAGGTCTGCCCAATAGAAATTACTTTAGTGAAGTCAATAAAATGGAGAATATTGGTATTAAATATTCTATATTTCTATATTGCTTTTGCTGCAGTCAGCTTTCTTCATGTTTTGACTCCTTTAATATTAGAAAAGGCTCATTTTATTTCTTCAAAGGAATTCAAGGAATATTTGAAGAAACATTTGGTGACAAAGTTGAGAGGCAACTGAAACGTAAATATAAAATAATTATTATCAAATCGTTTTAGATATTAAAGAAACATTTTCCATTTTCCAACTGTAGAAAACACTATTTACTATTTACAAAATATCTGATATGAGCTGCATTTAATTATTATAATATCATTTCAATAGTGTTATAGAATAATATTTGTTTTGTTTTACAACCCTACTTAAAATAGTTGGAATGCTGTGTAAAATGTGAATAAAAACAAAATGCAATGATTTGCAAATCTCATAAACCCATATTTTATTTATAATAGCACATAGAAAACAAATTCAATAAGAAAATGTAGCATTTTAAAGAAAAAATTAGGTAATTTAGAGTTTGTGGTTCATAACACATCTCAAAAGGTTGTGACTACTTCTACTATCTACTGTGTAACTGAGGAGATCAGATTCTGGAGGTTTGGGAGAGAAATGTTGATGCAGGATTCTAGCATCTTAATAATACTGGGTCTTCTTTGTCATATTTTTCATTACTTAATGCACCACACATTTTTGCTAAGTTGCACTGAGAGTCTTTTACTATGAAGCCTTGCTGTTGCAATAGATGCAGATTCAGTTTAGCATTGTTTTACTGAAATATGACTTTCCTTGAAAGAAGAATCATCTGGATAAAAGCACAAGTTGTTCTAAAATCTGTTTATACCTTATGCAGCATTAATGGTGCGTTTCCAGATGCATATGCTGCCCATTCCATAGGTGCAGGCTTTTGAACTAAGTGCTGATAATAAGCCAAGTTTCTATTCCAAAAAAACCTAAAAGTTTGATTTGTTTGACTACAGAACAGGTCCCACTTTGCCCTAATCCATTTTAAATGAGCTTTGGTTCAAAGAATACATGTGGCTTCTTCTTTGCATGATAGAGCTTTAACCAGCATTTATGGACAGCATCGTGAACTGTGATCACAGTCAATGATTTCTGTAGGTGTTTCTGAACCCATCAGCGATTTCCATTACAGAATCATGCCTGTATTTAATGCAGTGCTTCCTGAGGACCCAGAAATCACAGAAAGCCAATATTGATTTTAAACTTTGCACATAGAGATTTCTCCACATTCTCAGAATCTTTTCATGATATTATGTACTGTGGATAATAAGAAATTCAAAGTCTTCACAAATTTAAATTTAGGAACATTATTCTGCAATTGTTCGACAATTTGTATTTAGAGATTTTGCAGATTTCTTTTTACCTCTGTTTATCTGTACTTCTGAGCGTATCGCTTTATACTTAGTCATGTTACTGACCTATAAAATATGGGTTTATGAGATTTGCAAATCATTGCATCCTGTTTTTATTGACTTTTAAAAATCTTTTTTTTTGTTTTTACACAGCTTGACAACTTGGGGTTGTATAAATATGCTATTAAAAATAGTCTACAGTTTGTTGGGGAAATTTCAGTCATTTACTGCCTGTGAAGCTATGCTATGAGCTATGTGAAGCTATGAGATACTGCTATGAGATATAGCTGTGAAGCTATGAAGCTATGAGATACTGCCACAACAACGACTCATATATTTCTCATATATAATTTTAAAGTTCACAAACTTCATCACTAACCTGATTTTAATAGTTAAATCGTTTGCTTCATTTGCATAAGATGAAGCAGTGCTGAGTCTGGACGATTAAATGTAGATTAGTGAACTTCAACTATGCCTCGCTGATGTCGGATCTATAACTCACATAATCAGTAAAAACATCCTACGGGTCTCTCCAGTGAAGTGTTACAGTGTGTCAGTCTGCTAATATCAGGCAGGGGAGATGGGCGGGGTGGAACAGTGACTTCTGCAACAAGTGATTGATCTTACTGTCGCTGTTACCATGGAGACAGAGAGAGAGAGAGAGAGAGAGAGAGAGAGAGAGAGAGAGAGAGAAAAGGGAAACAAAACAGCAATGCAATAGCATGATGGAACAAGTGAGACAATAAAACAGAAGGAAGACTAGGATATAACCATAAAGAGATGGAGAAGAGAGCAAAGAGAGAGAGGAGGAAGGCAAAAAAGAAAAGAAAAGAAGGAGCAAAAACGGTATATAGCTGAATGTGAGACTGCAGCTAAAGAAAGATGAAAGCAGAGGAAAATAGAATGAAAAATAAAATATCAAAATGAGAGAAATATAATATAGAGGCAAAGAGAGAGCAGGGCTGAAAAGGAGATAGAAAAAGAGAGAGAGCAACAAGAGAAAGGAAAATGTCTTCTGGGAAATGCCCCTGATTAAAAGGAAACACATACGCATGCGCATACACACACACACACACACACACACACACACACACACACACACACACACACACACACACACACACACACACACACACACACACACACACACACAGATGTGTGTAAAAAGAAAAGAAGTAAATGAGAAAGAGAGCACAATGAAAGTGAAACAGAACATGAGAAAAGTAAATATGACACAGAGAAGAAAAGGGGAAGTTTAATGAAAAAAGAGCATAAGAAAAACCAAAAGAGGACGATGCTGAAACATGGAAAAGAGAAAATGAACATGATGAGAAAGATGGTGGTGAGTGAGACAGAAAGAAGGACAAAGAGGGAGGAATGGAAAAGAGTTGATGTGGGAAAAAAAATTTGAGAAAGAAAGAAAGAAAGAAAGAAAGAAAGAAAGAAAGAAAGAAAGAAAGAAAGAAAGAAAGAAAGAAAGAAAGAAAGAAAGAAAGAAAGAAAGAAAGAAGGATTTAAGAACGTACAATTTAAAAAAGGAAAGTAAAAGAGGAATAAAATACAAGAAATGAAAGAAGGAAAAATCAAGAGAGAGAGAGAAAATGAAAGAACATCACAAAACAAGCACAAAGAGTGGAAAGGAAAAAAGTTTGAGAGAAGATGAGAAATAGAATGGGGACAAATAGAGAGACAGGGTAAAAGACACACAGTGTGATTCGCCTACTTTAATCTGCAGAAGTAGCAGCAGCTCCACACACACACACACACACACACACACACACACACACACACACACACACACACACACACACACACACACAGGTGCACACTGTATGGCATCCTCATTCATTCTCAAAATCCCCTTATATTTTCACTGTCTATCTCCTCTGTTTATCTTCCTCACATCCATTCTCCATCTCAGTCCTTTTCTTTCTTAAAGTCTTTCCTTTTCTCTTTTTCTTGTTTTTTTTTTTTACCACTTAAGATTTTTCGAGTTGTCTTTAGAGATGCATTAGTCATCTAGATTTAATATACAGCTACACACAGTGCATTTGCAAAGTAATCAGACACCCCGCACTTTTTTCAACTTTGTTATGTTGCAAATAGATTTCTTTTTCGTAAATCTGCACTCAGTACCCCATAATTACAAAGGGAAAAAAAAACTATTTACTCAGTATTTAGTTGAAGCACTTTTGGCAACAATTTTTGTGTAAGATGCAACAAGCTTTGCACATCTGGATTGGGGAATTTTCCACTATTCTTCTTGGCAAATCCTCTAAAACTGGACAGGTTGGATGGGCAAATCGGTAGACAGCAAGTTTCAGGTCTTTCCAGAGATTCAAGTTCAAGTCAGGGCTCTCGCTGGGCCACTCTAGGACATTCATAGAGTTGTCCCTAAGCCCTAAGCTGTGTGTGGGTTCGGTGTTATGTAGGAAGATGAACCTTCAGCCCAGACTGAGGTCCTTAGTGCTGTGGAACAGGTTGGCAAACTCCAAGCAGGCTTCCATGGGTGTGAAAAATCTATTTAAAGATTGTAGTATCAGGCTGCAACGTTACAATACTGGAAAAAGTGAACGGGGTCTAAATACTTTCTGATGATGAAAAAATGACGTTTTTGCTAATCTTAATGTATTACATAGCTGAGTAAACTAACCCAGAATGCTTATTTGTGTTTGGATAAACCTCCTGTTGGGACACTTATATGGACACTTGACTGTATATCCTGTGGTCAGAGATTAAAAAGATGTGAGAAAGCATGAAGGGCTTGAGAGAAAGTGTGGAAATATCAAACCCACCTTTTTATCATCGTAGACCTAATCTGTGAGCAGCACGAATAATCGTACCAATTGCACCTTTACGTGTTACTTCTGTCTTATTTTTCCAGCTTTTTGTTTCCAATTTACACAAAATAAACCACATTTACCATTCCAAAGGTTCTTTAAGGTTAAGCTAATCACTTCCACATGCCACCTTTCATTCATCTTAATTTCACTAAGCCATTTTCCAGATTTATTTATTCGTTTCTAGTTTTGCTAATGGTGCAATTCATCAATGGCTAATCTCAATGGGGTATGAATAGCAAAGTGGCTCCTGGATGAACGTGACGGATGTTCATCATCTTTCTCTCTGAAGTGTGCACTATTTTCTATTTTGAGTTTGCAGCCATGGAATTGCTGATTAAGTGTGATTTAAAAGCTTTCCTTACGCTCAAATAACATCGCTGTGCAGGCTCAGCTGTCACTCACTAAAATGCTAGTGTCCAAAAAAGTAATTATTATTATGATTCATTCACCACGAAAGAGTAGAAAAAATGTAAAAACCTTTGCATCAGTGCAACATTTTATTAGCGGTTATATAGACAGAGCCTTACACTGTCTGAGGTTCTATTTAGAACTAGACAAGAAATTTGTCTAAATTTGTCTAAATTTAGCTTGAGACATATGCAAACTCGTTGGCATGCATGACATTCTAATAGAAGCGTGTATGCAGGTGCAAATAATAAAGATCCTTACATAAATATTCAATATATTTAAACTAAATAAAAGACTTCTGGTGATGCGTAGCTGGATGTAACACAGCTAGGGTTTACAGCTAAAAGGAACACTTATGAAAGAGAATACTTCTGGAAGAGATACAATGTGCTGTATTTATTTTTTTGCTTTTCCTCCACTTAAGGTTTATGGGATAGTTTTTGTAGATTTGAGAAGTTATTCAAGGTGGATGGATAAATGAATGTTTTAATAAAGGTATGTATTACGGATGAGTGGATAAATTGATGAACAGACAGAATAATGGAAGAAAGAAAGAAAGAAAGAAAGAAAGAAAGAAAGAAAGAAAGAAAGAAAGAAAGAAAGAAAGAAAGAAAGAAAGAAAGAAAGAAAGAAAGAAAGAAAGAAAGAAAGAAAGAAAGAATTGGATAATTGGATAATTAATGGATAATTAATGGACTGAAAAAGATGGGTTGATGAAAAGATGGATGGACATGTATACCGATGGATGGACAGACAAAACAACAGGCAGATGAATAGATAAATTAATGGATTGATGGAAGAATTGAAACAAGGATGCACATGAATGAATGAATGAATGAATGAATGAATGAATAAATTAATTAATAACAAATTTATGGATAATTTTATGCATTAATGGAAGAATGCATTCGTTGAACGAACGAACGAACGAACGGACAAACAGACAAACAAACGAATGAATTGCTAACTAAATTCTGGATGATTTTTTGCATTGATGGAAGAATGTATTTATTGAATGAATGAATAAGTCAATCAATGAATATTAAATAAAGTATAAGGAGCAGTAGGATGGGAAGTGTGTACTTGGGGTTATGGGTGGCAGAAATGACTCACAATGGCTACAAAGTAAAAGCCATCGTTCATCTGTTTATCTGAGCTCTAACACTAATCCAGCCTAAAACATTGATATTAACTCTTTCACATCCATTAACACCTTCACACTCTAATTAATTATATTTCATTCTTACCCAACTTGCTAAAGTGCTCTGTAATTTTTTACATCAATTCCATTTAAAATTGTTTCCCAGCAGCACTGAGGCCTGAAGTTGCATGACTCATCAGTGGTTAATTTTTAATATTCAGCATAAAATTAATTACAGCTTTATGGGGCAGTGTTTCTGAACTCTGAGAGCTTTCTTACCTGCAGCAACTGTACATAATCTTGACATAGTTTATTGAAGGGGGGGGGGGGTCAAATCAGGAATAATAAAATAGTCTTAATTGTGAGGCATTTGAATGCTAATGATTTTTCATAACTGGAAATTTTAATCCTGTCATCAGAGATGCAGGGCTGCTCGTCAACCCATTCTAATAACATATATCACTTGTATATTATATATTACTACTGTTACTACATTTGGATCTGAGGAATTTATGAATGTATGTTTGTGTGCGTGCGTGCGTGCGTGCGTGTGTGTGCTTGCGTGTGTGCGCGTGTGTGTGTGTGTGTGTGTGTGTGTGTGTGCATACACTGATAGGAATACACCAAGGACAGTTTTGGCATTAGAACTAAATTCTAAATTTGAATAAACTCCTCTTGAGCATTGAATTCATATTTCATTTTACGGTTTCACAGAAGTAAGTGTGTGTGTGTGTGTGTGTGTGTGTGTGTGTGTGTGTGTGTGTGTGTGTGTGTGTGTGTGTGTGTGTGTGTGTGCTTGGAAGCGCAAAGTGTGTCTAGTTCGTTCCAAGAGAAAACACACCGAGAATGATTGGCTTCAATTATAGAGAACTTGGCAGAGACAGTAAGAGGGTGACACTGTCTACTCTAATATTTTTCATTTGTATTATTAACTATTGCAAATGCATTTTTGTTTGTGTGTGTATTGACAGTCTTTGCTTTGTCTTCTTCTATGTTGTCTCATGAGAAAAAAAAACTTAACTGAAGGTTGACCGATTAATCGACTAAATCACAGATAGTTGATGGCTGGAACTGTTAGCTATCGGCAAAAATCCATACCAATAGTTTTTCTGGGTTCCGGTCCAGGGTCATTACGAGAGCGACCTTTAAAGGACGAATCACTGACGCCATGTACTGTTTGTTTTTACAAGTGAATATATAAAATGTATTATTTTTATCAACTATTTTACATGGAGTCCTATGTTTGTTTTCTAATCCAGTATCCATTTTATCGGTTGTTAGATCGGTCATCGGCATGTACGATCAAACCTAGCTATCTGTAGACTTTTAATGTTGACATCATGCTGAACAACCAATAAAGGAAAATGATGGTGAAACTGAGCCAAAAATTTTATACATTAATTTTATAAAAATGTCATTGAAATTTCAGCTAAATCACAGATTCTGAGATTTGGGATAGATAGATAGATAGATAGATAGATAGATATAGATAGATAGATAGATAGATAGATAGATAGATAGATAGATAGATAGATAGATAGATAGATAGATAGATAGATAGATAGATAGATAGATAGATAGATAGATAGATAGATAGATAGATAGATAGAACTTTATTGTCATTGCATTGTACAGGTACACAGCAACGAAATGCAGTTCATTTCAGTTCAGGGATCACTAATGAATCATTTATTCTTATTCAGATTGATTCACTTTATCCTTTATCCTGTGCTGGTAGATCCCAGGAACACTAGACATGAGGAGGAAATTCACACTATATAGGTTGCCAAATCTGCAATTCTGTTCACTGGCATGCTTTTGGGAGATAAAGAACAACAGAGGGAACAGGCATATAGACATACAGAGATTACTAAAGCTAAATATTGTAGTCTCAATGAGGTCTTTAATTACTAAAGAACAAAATAGGACAAAAAAAATTTGTCTAATCAGTCATTAAAGAAATTTCCCAACTGTGGGACGAATAAAGGTATATCTTATCTTATCTTATCTTATCTTATCTTATCTTATCTTATCTTATCTTATCTTATCTTATCTTATCTTATCACTATATATATATATATATATACAGTGGGTACGGAAAGTATTCAGACCCCCTTAAATTTTTCACTCTTTGTTATATTGCAGCCATTTGCTAAAATCATTTAGGTTCATTCTTCTTCCTCATGAATGTACACACAGCACCCCATACTGACAGAAAAACACAAAATTGTTGACATTGTTGCAGATTTATTAAAAAAGAAAAACTGAAATATCACATGGTCCTAAGTATTCAGACCCTTTGCTGTGACACTCATATATTTAACTCAGGTGCTTTCCATTTCTTCTGATCATCCTTGAGATGGTTCTACACCTTCATTTGAGTCCAGCTGTGTTTGAATGATACTGATTGGACTTGATTAGGAAAGCCACACACCTGTCTATATAAGACCTTCCAGATCACAATGCATGTCAGAGCAAATGAGAATCATGAGGTCAAAGGAACTGCCTGAAGAGCTCGGAGACAGAATTGTGGCAAGGCACAGATCTGGCCAAGGTTACAAAAAGATTTCTGCTGCACTTAAGTTTCCTAAGAGCACAGTGGCCTCCATAATCCTCAAATGGAAGACGTTTGGGACGACCAGAACCCTTCCTAGAGCTGGCCGTCCCGCCAAACTGAGCTATCTGTATATATATATATATATATATATATATATATATATATATATATATATATATATATATATATATATATATATATATATATATATATAATTATAGATAAGTATATAAATTCTACATGTGGCCCAACAACTGCAAAATTCAATTATTACGCACTCGCTTCAAATAGAGCTGTTCAGCATTTCAATAAGACTTATTTATGTGTTTTGTGAACAAATGGACGTGACTCCAGTGCACCTAAATTGAATGCCACATTGCTACAAGTACTGTTTAAGTATGACTCTAATCTACAATTTGAGACACAGCCTGAATGTACTGTATGTGACACAAATGATTAGTATCGAAACCGGCTACGCTTTAGTCATCATTGTGAGTTTCTATAGCAGCAGGGAGACGTGAAGAGGACACGAGTGCTATACAGAATCGTTAAATCCGAATAGAAAGCGCTTCTCAAAGCCAGATAGAGAGATTACTAATTACAGTAGGGCCTCATTAATGGCCTCAATCACGTCCCCTGGACTGTTTTCTCTGTCCTCGTCTATTAAAAAGAACCTAAAAACCTGCTTCTTTTTCTGAAATGATGTAGTGGCCCCCTATTCAACCCCCTGCTGTTCCCACACACACTGAAAGAGCTGAAAGCGGTTTAAGCAAGGGGAAAGAAAGGTGCTGCGAAATGAAAAATAAGAAAAGTTCCGAGTGCTTTCCTCACACACACACACACACACACACACACACACACACACACACACACACACACACACACACACACACACAATAGCTTTGTTTATGAAGCTCTACTTCATTCCTCTCAGCACCATGGACACCGAGAGACCTTTCCTGAAATGTCGCAGGACAAAGACAGGAACTCGGAATGAGCCTCTGAATAAAAATAAAATACGAACTAAATCAGCACACGAATGAGATTTCTTCATTCCTGTTCCCGTTCAGGTGATGCACAAGTACAATTTAACTGCAATATTACCATAATAATGCCATTTATACAGTTTCCTGAATAACTAGCTGAATTGGTTTTCATCCGGGCACACTTTCATTTACATCTGTAAAAGTATTTATTCATTCAAAGTAACAATTTGGTCCTCCATGTTCCTTACATTCTCATGGTTCTCTCATTAGAACTACAGGATTGCTCGCATCGAGGCTGACATACGTAACGATTTAGTTTTCATCTTAAAATATATCCAAAGCAAGCAAGCTTAAATACCAGCTGTATTTAAGCTCAAACATTGCCGAAACATTTCGAAGATTTAAACTATAGCTAGTGCTGTTTATTATAATTTTCTGTGTGAATATTGCACCTCTAAATAAAGTCGAGGAGGTCATCCACCGACAATTGATGAGTGCAAAAGAAATTCAATCAAGAGGCCAAATGTAATGCTACCGCCATTATGCAGGAACTTTGTTCTCAGAGTAAGGATCAGTCTTGGGTTTCAGCCAAACATATGGCAAAAAGTTCAGCTTTGGTCTCCTTTTTGCTCGCAATGCTTCTGGTAAGCTCCGGCAATCTTACATAAAGACCAGGTTTGTGGTGTGTCCTGGTTAAGATTTCTGTTGTAAAAAGCTTCTCCTCTCTGAGCTGTGGATCTCTAGAGTTCATTTAAAGTTACTCTTCTATTTTTTTTTCTTGTCTAAAGCCTTCATTATTCGGTCATTGACTTTGAATGGATGTGATTAGGTTGAGAAAATGCATGTAGAAAACATTTGAAGTGTTTTATTTGCTATAAATATTGTAAAAAAAAAAAAAGGAAAATTATATATATATATATATATATATATATATATATATATATATATATATATATATATATATATATATATATATATATATACACATATATGTATATATATATATATATATATATATATATATATATATATATATATATATATATATAATATATATATATACAGGTGCATCTCAATAAATTTGAATATTAAAAAGTTGATTTATTTTAGTAATTCGTTAAAAAAAAGTGAAACTCATATATTATATAGATTCATCACACACAGACTGATATGTTTCGAGTGTTTATTTCTTTTCATTTTGATTTTTTTTGGCTCACAATTAACAAAAACCCAACAATTCAATATCTCAAAAAATTGTCATAAAATTTCACAAGATTAATCAAAAAAAAAAATTTGTGAATTGTTGGCTTTCTGGAAAGTATGTTTATTTACTCTATATGTACTCAATACTTGGTAGGGGCTCCTTTTGCATTAATTACTGCCTCAATTCGGCGTGGCATGGAGGTGAGTTTTCTTTGACAGTGGCCTTCAGCTCATTTGTATTTTTTGGTCTCTTGTTTCTTGTTTTCCTCTTGACAATAACCTATAGATTCTCCATTAGGTTCAGGTCTTGTGAGTTTACTGGCCAGTCAAGCACACCAACACCATGGTCATGTAACCAACTTTTGGTGCTTTTGTTATTGCGGGCAGGTGTTAAATCCTCCTGGAAAATAAAATAAGCCATAAAGCTATCTCTATAAAGCTGGTCAGCAGAAGGAAGTGCTCTAAAACTTCCTGGTAAACGGCTGCGCTGACCTTGGACTTGATAAAACACAGTGGACCAACACCAGCAGATGACATGACTCCCCAAACCACCACTGACTGTGCAAACTTTACACTGGACCTCAAGCAACTTGGATTCGGTGCCTCTCCTTACTTCTTCCAGACTCTGGGACCTTGATTTTCAACCTTCCTAACCATAACCCTTAATTTAACCCTAACACTAATCCCAACCCTTTTCTTTCTTTTCATCTGAAAAGACAACTTTGGCCCTTTGGCAACTATATATATATATATAGTTACGCGGCAGTAACGGAGGCGGAAGCAAGGGGTACCAGTGAACACAGTTTATTAGACAAAAGCAGATAAATCCAACACAAATACTCGCTGTGATAAGGAGAGTGTGAGGGAATGTCCGTGGTGCGCTCCGGGAGCGCGGACCACAAAAGTCCCGAGCTAACGAAACACAGTCCGTGTAGAAATCCAAAGTGCAATTCGGAGGAAGCGCGACGCTGAGGTGGTAAAAGAGAACGTAGCCATAGAATGAGCGTACATGGAAACAATAGCGAACGCTGGGCAAGGGTGAGCGAGGAGTTTTTTATGTGCGTGTGAAAGGAGCGTCAGGTGTAGGTGATCAGTATGATGGCGAGGAGCTCCGTGCAGGCGGGGCGCGCACGGGAGAAGAAGCAGGGTGCTCCCTGACACCACCCCCTCCCCAGGGGTGGCTCCGGATGCCCTGACCCCCATGCCGCACACCCTGCGGTGGCGTGAGTGTGCGGCATGGAACTCCGCCAGCACGTCCTGCCAGGCCACCCAAGACCTCTCCTCCGATCCGTACCCCTCCCAGAACACCAGGTACTCGAGGCGACCCCCGCACCGACGGGAATCCAGGAACTCCCTAACCACGTAGACGCCGGGCTGATCCATGACTTTCGGCTGGGTGGGCGCAGCGGAGTCACCTTGTGGGTGAGACACAGGTGAGACACAGGGTTTTAGTAGAGACATGTGAAAGGTGGGGTGATTGCGATACCTAGGCAGCAGCTCCAGCTGGTAGGATACCTCACTGATCTGGTCGGTGATCCTTAAAGGCCCGATAAACCCGGGGCTCAGCTTGCGGCAGGGCAACTTCAGTTTCAGGTCTTTCGTTGACAGCCATACCAGGTACCCCAGACAGAAACGCGGGGACTCCAGCCGTCGTGCGTCAGCGTGCCTGCGGGTGTTGTGGAGGGCCCGACGCAGCTGGGTGTGTTCTGGGTGTGAGACCTGGTTGCTCTCCGGAAGACAGAAATCCACTGAGGGCACGTTGCTCGGCTCGTCTGACCAAGGGAACAACCAAGTTGAACCCAAACACGCACTGAAAGGGGGTGAGGCCCATAGAGACTTGGCGGAGCGAGTTCTGCGCATACTCGGCCCATGGTATTAAACGACACCAATCCCCCTGGTCCTGGCCACAGTAGGTCCTTAGGTACTGGCTCAACTGCTGGATCTTCCGTTCCGCCTGGCCGTTGGACTGCGGGTGATAACCGGACGTTAGGTTTACTGACACCCCCAGGAGTTGGAAGAAGGCCCTCCAGACCCCACATGAACTGGGGCCCGCGGTCTGAGACGATTTCCTCCAGGAGGCCAAAGTTCCGAAAGACGTGGTGGAACAGGGCTCCCGCTGTCTCAAGGGTGGTAGGCAGGCCCTTCAGGGGGACAAATTGGCAGGCCTTTGAGAAGCGGTTCACCACCACCAGGATGCAGGTATTGCCCTCCAACCGCTGCAGATCTGTCACAAGTCGATGCCCAGGTGGCACCAGGGGCGTTGTGAAATGAGGAGCTTGCCTATGGGCAGGTGGCGTAAAACCTTAGACCCCTGGACGTAATGGGTGACCTCCTCTGTCGTCTTCGGCCACCAGTATCATGTTTGGACGAGCTGGACCATCTGCTTTTCGCCTGGATGGCCAGTGCCCGGTCGCTCTGGATGCCTGACAGCAGGCCGTGGGGACGAAAATACGCCCCTCAGGACACCCCTCAGGGGCGGGCTCTTGGAGAGAGGCCATGCGTATCTCACTGTCGATGTCCCAGACAATGGGCCCCACAACGAGTGCGGGAGGAAGGATGGGTTCTGGATCGCCGGGTTCTTCAGGCCTGAACATCCGGGAGAGGGCGCCGGCCCGGTAGGTGATATGGAACTGGAACCAGGTGAAGAAGAGGGCCCAGCGAGCCTGCCTGGGGTTGAGTCTCCGGGCCTCCCGTAGGTACAGGAGATTCTTGTGGCCGGTGATCACCTTAGACCGGTGCTCGGCTCCCTCTAGCCAGTGTCTCCATTCTTCCAAGGCCAGCTTGATGGCCAGGAGCTTACGGTTGCCAATGTCGTAGTTCTGCTCGGCAGCAGAGAGCTTGCAGGAGAAGAAGGCACAGTTGTGGAGGGGTTTCTGACTGCTGGGAGAGAGCGACCCCATCACTGGTTGAGGAGACATTGACCTCGACCACAAAAGGCCTCCGGGGGTCTGGGTGGCGCAACACAGGAGCAAGGCAGCAGCGTTGGCGGAGTTCGTGGAAGGCCTCCTCCATCGTCCATCTGGATCCCTTCCGCGCTGATGACGTAACTCAGGAAGCGGATCTTTGGGCGGTGGAATTCGCACTTCGAGAGGTTCAGATACAGCTGGTACCTCCAGGACATCACACACGTGTTTCTGGGGCTCCTCCAGGTTCCGTAAGTAGATCAGAATGTCGTCTATGTAAACCATGATGAACCTCTGGAAATAGGGCCAGAGCACCTTGTTCATGAACCCCTGGAAGATGCCTGGAGAGATGGAGAGGCCATACGGCATGACCCGGTACTCGTAGTATGGTGGCAAGGATCTCCTTGTGGGCGGGGCGCGCACGGGAGAAGAAGCAGGGTGCTCCGTGACATATATATATATATATATATATATATATATATATATATATATATATATATATATATATATATATATATATATATATATATATATATATATATATATATATATATATATATATATATATATATATATATATATATATATATATATATATATATATATATATATATATATATATATATACATATATACGTATATATATATATATACGTATATATATATATATATATATATATATATATATATATATATATATATATATATATATATATATATATATATATATACACAGTATGTACATGTATCAAAGTGTATGTGATGAATAAAATTTGATTTGATTTAAAAGAGAGAGAGAGAGAGAGAGAGAGAGAGAGAGAGAGAGAGAGAGAGAGAGAGTGAGAAAGAGAGAGAGAGAGAGAGAAAGAAACTAGTTATATAGCATATTTCATGTGTGCAAAACACAAGGAGCATCAAAACCGGGACAAATTATTCAAGGGGGTCAAACTGGGACTTGTAATTTTACAGGTATACTACACACAGGAGTAAGTGTGTAACTAGTAGCTAGTGTTTCCTATTACTGATAGGCAGCACACATGTAATGTGCCAGTCCAGAGAAGGTGCAAAACCCATTGATATCTAGAATAGACTTCCAACATAGAATGTTGATGAGAGACTCAGTGAGACATTTGTATGGTGTAAACATCCATCAGATATGGTGAAATGCCCCTTGTATTTAATTGTGAAATTGACTGTATTTTTAGCCACCTGGTTGTTCAGCGATAGACCTGGAAATGTAACAATTTTATTATAATTACAAAAACACAAGCTTGTGTTATTTACTCTGCAGGACATACAGATTTGATAAAGGCTTTAAACATGATTTTTTTCCTCTTTGGCAGGATTTTAGTTCTGCGACAACATTGGAAAACAACTATTTATGATATAAAATAAATGATTTCACCATTGAGTGAGTAGGCCAATTAGTTAGTCAAAAAAATTAATAATTAATTACAGCAACAACAAAATAAACAAAACAAAAATAACAAAATAAATAAATTACATATTTTCTTATTTTACCACAAATTTGGAGGCACACAATTGTATCGAATGTGTTTGGATTTGGTATTATTATATTTTACCTTCACTTGAACTAGGAGACCCAAAACTGTCATGCTGGACATGACAATAGACTTGTGCACAAACCCTATTGAACACCTCTGGGATGAATTGGAATGCAGACTGCACCCCAGGCCTCCTCACCTCACCTACATCATACCTGACTTATCTGAGCACAAATCCCCACGAACACCCCAAAATCTGGAAAAGCAGCTTTTCCAGAAGAGTGGAGGTTATTATAACAGGAAATGGAAACTACATGTGGAATAGGATGTTCGAATAACACATAAATCATGTGGTTATAATTAACATAATTTTTCATCATTTCAAAGTTACAAAGTTTTTTGTATTTCTATGAATTATATGCTTGAGGTTATAATAAATTATTTATAGTTCAGTTTGCTAAAAAATCATGTTTACTATGAAACAGTAAATGACTATTACATTTACATGATGTATGTCGCACAAATTCATACGACTAAAAACTCGCCTTTTCTTTAACCTTCGCTGCCGTTTACACCCTCTACACTCAAACACAAACACCACGTTCCAAATCTAATCTAACAACAATCACCTGCTTTTCCAAATGTGACTAATTAGGCAGGAGAGACTGTAACAGCTAACAACAGCAGACAGAAAACCATACACTGCTAATTAACGTCATTAACAGGAGAATCTTCAGTGCCGCACAAGTGCAAATGGGATATCATCATTAGCAGGCTTTTCTCCAACTCGAATGGATTTAATTGAGGCAACTGTTTAAACTCCAAATACGTGAGCAGGGAAAAAAACATCTGGAGAGAAGTGTGACACATACAGATGTTATTTGGTAAAACTAAACCATAGCCTATTACCTTTTTCCACTGTGAGGAACAATAAGTGTACATTTCCAGTCTGGATAAGGATTACAGTGTAATTGCTATCTGCTTTTACAGTGCTCATTAAAATGATTTCACTAAGTCTATTTTTCACAGATTTTTAAACAAATTCTACATTGTAACTTTAATCATTCAGACATACAGAAATAATTACTAGCAACAGTTTCTGTTAATGGTGCTTATAATGTTATCATTAGCAACAAAGAGAGAGAAAGCCAGAGAGAGAGAGAGAGAGAGAGAGAGAGAGAAGCTAGGTCATCAGATTATGTGACAGAGAAGAACGAACAAATAGGAGTCACGGAGAAACTAAAACAACGTCTTTTACACTCACTATGTCATTTGCATTCACTACATCATTTATTCTCTATGTTCTATTTCCATTTTCTTTTGGTTGTAAAGTTTATAATATTTAGCATGCTAGCTAGCTACGCATTTAGCATCCCCGGATTTTTAAACAATATAAACTATCTGAGAGTTTAGTAAACTCTTGTAGGAAGATATGTGGCATCAAAAAGTTTCAAGACTGATAGTGTAAATGGTGTTATTGTGACCATGTGCCTAACCACATCTGCGATTTCATTTTCAAGTTAGAACAAATGGAAAACATGAAATTTGACATATGCTGCAATGGGGCGTTTGAGGTGTTTTAGCGGCATGTGCATTTCAAGAGCAGAAGGACATCACTGGAAAATGATAAGAGATCAGGAAGACCTTCAACTAGCTTAACCCCTGAAAATGTAAAAACCAATAGGAACATGTGCATGATGATCGTCAGAGAACAATCCACATGTTCTCACTTTCACAACCACCCTACTCCCCAGATTTAACTTCTGCAGACTTCCCACTCTTTCCAAAGATGATAATAAAGCTCAAAGGTCAATGTTTTGACACCATAGCGGAGATCCAGCTCAAATCGCAGAAGGTGTTTGACACGCTTCAAAAAGAAGACTTCCAGGACACATTCCAGAAGTGGCAGGAACTCTGTGAGCGCTGTAGTGGGAACTATTTTGAAGGTGATAGTGTCTAAATGTAGATAAATATAATACTTTCTTGTAAATAAAGCTAGTCTCAAAACTTTTTGATACCATCTTGAACAATATCAGTGTAGGTGACTTGATAATCACTCTTAGTTTTCATGATGTCCAATTTTCTTTAGATGCGAAGTGGTAATTTGCAACTCCTACGCAAGCTACATGATCCAGCTGATTTCTGATAAGATACGAAAACTCAGAATGTGGACTTTGTGAAAAAAATTTCCTGTTTGAATTTAGATTGTGTATCTTTGGAAGAGATCAGAATAGATATACAGATCTACAGATTGGAGGAAAGTCCAAGCCTCACCTGCACATGTTTACAATCTCCTTCTGAAGAGCTCTTCATGCTCGAAATTCAATCTGTCTATGAGATTGGGTTCTGGTTGTTTCACGCCTGTGTGTTGTTCCTTCATCAGCAGCCGCCCTGTCAAAATAGTGTAATGTGATTTCAGTGTGAGCAATAGGGACAATAACACGCATCACAGGGGTTCAGTTCAGACCTGGTATTAACATCTGTCTCCAGACTAGACTATCCTTTAAAACATTTGGCAAAGGCAGGTAATGTGATTGTGTAATGTGTTGTGTACTTTGTTCTATAGTATGACCTTACTCAAAGGGATTGAATGATGAACACCCAACATTAGAAAAAAAAGATTTGAATATTTAATAAAGAAAAATATATAATTGTTGATTTGGTATTTCTTTGAAGGATAAGTTTATTCAACATTTTACATGAAAGGAGTCTCCAGGGTCAGCGCTTTGCAAAAGTGAGTAACAGAGAAATTTTTTTCTTATAAACTATAAGAAAAGCAGAGAGAGAAGAAAGAAAGTATTAACACAAAGTAACTTGTTTCATCGACCTTCCACTACATTAAATGTAACTATAAATGGATTTAAAAAAGCATGATGTTTGCCTCAGTAATAAAAAACTAACTTTTAAAACATTTAGCTGTTGCAGGAAATGAATTTATGTTGTAATGGCTAACGCAATCAATGATTGATATCCCTATTATGGCATTGTTTCCTTCCTCACTTAAGCAATTTCTAAGCAAATAAACTTTATAGTTTATCTAAAAACAAATCACACAAAATTGTGAATAGCCCTAACAAATATGGGCAATCATAAATGATACTGAACAAGCAGCTAGTGTCTAACTAAAATGTTAGCAATAATAATTATAAATGACAGCCAAAACGCTAGTACACATAATAGAAACCTGTAATGACTAACCAAAAAAATAGGGGCTAACTAGCAGCTAAACAACAAATCTCTGCTAAACAAATCCTCAGTACAAACAAATAAATAAAAACAAATAATAATAATGCCATCATTACAAAGTGCCATAATCGTGAAGACTTGCGCACACCTTTACTATGTAATCATTTATTCACAATCTCTCAGATCTTCTTTTCATCCACACTCTTCCATTCGATTCAATTAGATTTTTGTGTCATTAATTCATCCCTATAAGTATAACCCTACATGTGTGACAATGCTGAGGGGAAAATCCCCCTCAGATGGTATGAGGAAGAAACCTTAAGTGGAACCAGACTCAAAAGGAAAAAAACGTCCTAATCTGAGTGACAACAAACGTCCATTCATTATCATTTGTAGACTAAGGGGCACTTGAATGCAAAACTATTTGTTGCAATTGTAGTCCTTTATCTAATGTAGCAAACGGTTTAGAATAATTACAGTCCAAATCAGTCACCATGGCTATTGAGTTCAACCCTCCACAATAGAGTGATTTTTAATCGAAGTGAAGAGAACAACTTTATCAATCCAAATATGCGCAGACCATAAAACTTAGCAAGCTTGATAGTTGAACATTAAGAACCCTCTGCCTTAAACAATGAAATCTTAAATGATAAGAATCGACTGATTAACATTAACATATTAAACAACAGAATGAAAACAGATTGTATGGATTTCACCAGAGGAAAGATTATTCTAAAGGTATAAAAAGATCTTCTTTTATTAATTTAACCATGAAGCTTGATGAAAAGACTGTAAGTAGATAGCGTACGTTAACACTTACTGTTCCAGCCTGAGGCTGACACACAAGGGACACAGATAACACACTAGTGTTGATAATATTCAGATGTTTCACACTCTTTCAGAGTGCTTTGATGCTGGAGATTCCATAAAAAAATCACCACTAGCAATGAACATACCCAGATATGAAAGTCTGATAGGGAGTATGCAAATCTGATAGAGTGCATACTTGAAGAAAAATATATGGTAATATTAATATGCTCCCAGTAACAACATACGGAGATGCATTTGGGGTGTTGGGACATGCTAAGTTTTTACACAAAAAGACAAAGAAATTGTTTATTAATATTAAGGGTTCAGCAAAACATTATATATATATTTATATACCTCAAGTTTCAGTAATGAGACAGACTGTCAGACGGTGTGTTAGTGCTACAAAGCTACTGTATCTAAATTCAGATCTTTCAATATTGCTAGTGGACTAACCAAGTTTCAATACTGTTTTTGCAACAAATTAAATATTTTCTTTTTCAGTTCAAACACTTTAAACATGTGCAAACTCTGAACAAAAAATAATTACTTGCAATAATTGCTGCTTTAAAGTTATCATGAGCAACAGATAGAAAAAAATTAACAAATGAAAAGACCTGAGGCTTAAAAACAATGATGAAAGATTAAAAACAAAATAAGTCTCTGTAAGAGGCATAAGTGCATAGAAATAAGATGACATCATCAAAATACAACACATGAATGAAGAGACTGGAACACGCACTTGCTACATTATGTCAATTTCTTTTTACAAAAGCCACAAAGTCTGAATCGTTCGATATGTTCAGTTCATTATACTTAGCCAGCTAGCTAGCTATGCATTTAGCATTTTCAGATTCTTAAACAAAATCACTTACTTAAGTTTAGCATTGAATAAACAATAAAAGAAATACAATAGTATTGTAGAACATAATAGTTCCACACCTGTCTTTCAAACTATTTAGCAAGCTAATTAGCATTTTCCATCCACAGCAAATGATTTATTGATTGCAAAACAAAACAGCTATTTAAATGTGTCTGTGACCCAAACCACAATAATTAATTATAGTTCTTTTGTATAATAACTAATAATACAGAACACCATCCATAATATATGGTGTATAAAAGAGTATGCAATGTAGGGTTTGGGCTATGGAGAGACTGCTCACACACACACTTGCTAGGTCATCATTTATTTCTAACACACTGTCTCAGTCTCCTGCTATCACATTCATCATCATTCATCTTCATCCTGGTCCGGGTGAAGATGGAGGTGGATCAAGAGCCGTCCCTAGAACGTTAGGAATACTTCATGGATACACCACAGTGAACCCACACAAACATATTCCAATGGTTATGCACACTAAAGGAAAATCTAGTTATATCTAGTATATACAATAGGTCTGTTTAGATACTTATGAAAGGGTTAGTGCTAAAAGAAATGTCCAGAATATCAACATTTACCTCAGATGTATGGGGAAAATTACCACAAAAATTCTAGTTTTACTCAAATTCTGCTATAAATATAATGATCATTGACTGTTCACTGAACTTCCAGATTACCCAACATAAATTTCATATTAGAAAAGCCCTCAGTTGAAGGTTTATTTGTAAATTTATTGGTAAGTATTATTATTAACTCTTTATTTAAAAAAATATGTTTATTGAGCGACAATGTGGCACGGTGATTAGCATGTAGCTTTAGGGTAAACCTGAGAAAGTTTCTAAAATAATTTTTTATTACAGAGAGATGCTTTCTTTTCCTTTCTTTTCTGTGCTCTTCCTTTAAAGACCACAATTTCCTCTTTTTTAGATCTGCCTAATTCATTCTCATGCCCTAACTCTGGATGGAGTTCTCTTCAGATGGAGACCAGCTGGGGATGGTTCTGCCTAAATGGTCTAAAGATTGATGCAGTTACTGAGAACCTCAAGAGCATTGAGGATGATGTGAACTGTAATTAATATCAACAGTCTACTACAATGCCTCAGGACCACAGGTTGCATGAACAGTTTTACATTTAAGCACCTATTACTGCACAGTAATACACCTCAACACACCTCAACAATGATGGAACTGTAATGAATGGACATTCAGTGCCACCCAGATAAGGATGGGTTACCTTTTAAGTCTGGTTCCATTCAAGGTTTCTTCCTAATGTCATCTCAGGGAGTTTTTCCTCGCCACTGTTACCAGTGGCTCGCTCGTTATTGCCAAAAAATACACTTTTAAGTAACAAACTTATAGACACTAAACTTGTACACTCTTTTATAAAACTTTATTACCACTTTATCTCTGTAAAGCTACTCTGAGACAATATCCAGTGTTAAAAGCATTCTACAAATAAAAAAGAATTGAATTGATTTTAATTTGACTCCACACCTAGCTCCAATGACAACCAACATATTTACCTAGCTAGTTGGATTCGTAGCTCTTTCGCACACTTTTTTACATCTAGTGGTAATTTAGTGTCAAACAATCCACCAACAGGCATTTCTGGGAGGAAACTGGAAAACCCATGGAAATGTGGAAAATATACTATATACAATTAAAGCAGAGAAAGCAGAGTTACCTGCTAAACACTTCAACTTAACTAGAAAAGCTATTTGCTGTTGTTAATAGCAAAGAAGATGTAATATATAACTATCTATTAGAGATATATCATTCTGCTATTAATTTGAGGCTTCTGGCATTGAAATAAAGCCTACGCTTTTATTAAAAGTAAGCGATGTTCGGGTGTGTTTGTGTGTGCTGACTCATGGAGACACTGAGAGGCAGTTAGTGTGTGATGGAGGAGCTGCTAAACTTCTGTGCTGGATAAATGATCATCTGTCAGACAGAGAGAGTGAGAGAAAGAGAGTGAGAGAACGGGAGGAGGAAAGAGGGGAAGGGGGGTTAAAGAGAGGCACACAACATTTCCTCCATGATGTTCAAACACTCACTAAAAACCATTAGAGTTTGTTCATTAGCAATGAGCTCAGTTTACAGACGTAGTGTAATCAAAGGATGTGGTTTCTTAACATAGCTAATTTGTCTAAGAGGGATTGTTGAGCATTAAACATCACACTTTTAAAATTACATACTTTGCTTTGTGGAATTGTGAAAGTAGATATTACCTCAGAATATATACTTATGTGGTTTCAGACAGTCTGTATTGTACTTTTATCTTTAAGACTGGAAATAACATAAAAAATAGTAATGCACTTGCCCTAAAACTACAACAATTTCAGCTGTGTATGAACTCTTGAATTTGTGAATTTTATATGTGAACCAAAAACACCCAAAACTTTGTGTGGCAACATTTAAACGTTCATGAATAACCTAGCTAATTTGACAAAGGCTAACATTTTAGTCATTTTGTCTTTCAAGCACGACGACACAGGCACAATGACAAACTCAAACTGTGATCCAACTTCTTCTTATTCTTATTCTTTTGGCTGCTCCCATTTGGGGTCACCACAGCGGATCATCCATCTCCATATACCCCCTGTCCGCTACATCTGCCTTATTCAAACCAACTACCTGCATGTCTTCCCTCACCACATCCAAAAACCTCCTCCTTGGTCTTCCTCTTTTCCTCCTTCCTGGTGGCTCCATCTTCAGCATTCTCCTACCGATATACCCCATGTCCCTCCCCTGCACATGTCTGGACCATCTTAATTGCGCCTCCTTCACCTTGTCTCCAAAACGTCCTAAATGCGCTGTCCCTCTAATAAACTCAATTCTAATCCTGTCCATCCTTGTCAGTGCCGTTTTCTTTCATTCAATGCCACTGTCTCTAAACCATACAACATTGCAGGTCTCACCACAGTCCTATAAACTTTCACACTTGCAGATACCCTTTAATCACAAATCACTCCCATTAGCACTGTTAGCACTGTTGACCCCAGGAACCTTCACCACCTCTTCTCCCTGCAACCGCACCACTCCACTGCCCTCCCTCTCATTCACACACATGTACTCTGTCTTACTCCTACTGACTTTCATTCCCCTTCTCTTCAGCATGTACCTCCACCTCTCCAGGCTCTTCTCAACCTGTCCATCACCACTGCAAACAGGAAAGGGCTCAGAGCCAATCCTTGATGCAGTCCAGCCTTCACCTTGAACCAGTCTGTTGTTCCTACTGCACACTTCACTGCTGTCACACTGTCCTCATTCATGTCCTGCACCACACTCACAAGTCCTGTCACACTTCTCTGACACACTCCTCATACAATACCACAACTCCTCTCTCAGCACCCTGTCATATACTTTCTCTAAATCCACAAACACAATGCAACTCCTTCTGACCTTCTCTATTCTTCTCCATCAACATTCTCAAAGCAAATAATGCGTCTGTAGTGCTCTTCCTCGGCATGAAACCATACAGTAACTCGCAGATGGTCACCTCTTCTCTCAGCCTGGCTTCCACTACTCTTTCACATAACTTCATGGTGTGACTGATCAACTTTATTACCCTGTAGTTACTGCAGGTCTACACATCTCCCTTATTTTTAAAAACCAGTATCAGCACACTCCTTCTCCATTCCTCAGGCATCCTCTCACCTTCCAGAATCTTGTTAAACAATCTTGTTAAAAATTCCACTGCCATCTCTCCTAAACATCTCCATGCTTCTACCGGTATGTCATCGGGTCCAACCGACTTTCCACTCTTCATCTTCTTAATCGCTGCTTTTACTTCCTCCTTACTAATCCTATCCACTTCCTGCTTCACCATCTCCACACCATCCAACCTTCTCTCTCTCTCTTATTTTTCTCGTTCTTTAGCTGCTCAAAATACTCCCTCCATCTTCTCAACACACTCTCCTCACTAGTCAACACATTTCCATCTGCACCCTTTATTGCTCTAACTGGCAGCACATCCTTTCCAGCTCGGTCCCTCGGGCCAATCGGTACAAATATTGTTTTCTCCTTCCTTGGTGTCAAACTTCTCACGCTCATATGCCTTTTCCTTGGCTTTCGCCACATCCCTCTTTACCTGCAGCCGCATCTCCTTGTACACCTGCCGACTTTTCTCATCTTCCTCATTCCACCAACACGTCTCTTTGTCTTCCTTTTTATTTCCACATGTAACACCAAGTACCTTTCTAGCTGTCTTCCTTATCACTTCTACAGTAGTTGCCCAATTATCCAGCACCTCCTCACCACCACCGAGCCCCTGTCTGTCCTCTTCTCTGAATCTTACACTACAGTGTTCCTCCTTCAGTTTCCACCATCTTATTTTTCTATCAGTCCTCACTCTCCTCCTCTTCTTTGTCACCTCCAAAACCATCCGGCAGACCACCAATGACAGGGAGCACCCTGCACTCCCGCCCGCACATGCCCCGCCAACACGGAGCTTCTCGCCTGATTACTAACTCGGCGCACCTGACTTCTATCAGACTCCCTCCCATATAAGCAGCTTCGCTTCCCACCAACACCGTCCGTTAATGCCTTTATGGACTCAAGCTGTCAGCTCTACGATTCCCTTTCTGCTGCCAGTTTTGCTTGCTATTTCGACACGCTACTTTCGATACAGCCCTTTTGCTTTCTCCGCTTCGCTCCGGGTTTCTGTTCTGGTTGTGTAAGTGCTCATTGGACTTTACATCATCTGTCATTAAAACCCTGGTTTTGCACAGCTCCGCTTTCCGCCTCGTCCGTGCGTAACAACCAACTGATGCTGTCTAGCTACACTGTCCCCTGCCAACACCTTACAGTCTCCAATCTCTTTCAGGTTGCATCTTCTACATAGAACATAGTCCACCTACAGTAACTATGATCCAACTATCACGAATATAAACATTTACTACCTATGTGTTGAAAAATGACCAAAAATAAGGGCTTGGTTTGACTGAAATTGCATGGTAATTACATTTAGCAAAGGCCACCAATTGAATGTGGAAAGCAGCACTAGAAGAGGAGAAATGGCTTTCAGGAATAAAATGAATATAGTTTCAGTTGATTTAAAAGTTAAACAGACATGGCTTCAGATTTTTTAAGCAAATAGAAAGCATATTTCAGCTCTGCGGTTGCTTTAAAGACCTCAGTTTGACTCCACACCTTGCTTCAGCGATAAATAACTAGCAAGCAGACGGCTATCATTTTTGTAGGAGCTACACACACAAACACAGGGTTTTATTTAAGAAGGTAAACATGTCAACTGTGATACACTTTGCTTTGATACATGTTTTGCTAAGATTTAATCAAACTGGCAGGTGCAACATTTTCCAACACACACACACACACATGCACAATTGCTGAAATGTTTCTAATGAGCTTATAAAGCTGCCATGTCAACTCTGAAAAGAAAATAACAAGCATTTTTAAAGACGTTCAGCTTATAGTAAAGAATAATGGAAATTAAGTATAAGTAAGAATAACACCATATAAGAAAATAAACGCTTAGATAAAACGGAAAAAATATCAAAACCCGCAAAACGTACTCATTATGTCAATTTAATTTTGCATTCAAGTGTCCATCAGTAAACAGCTGATAACCTCAACAATGGTAAAACTGTAATGAACAGACTTTCGGTGTCACCCAGATGAAGATGGTTTCCATTTTGCCTGTGGTCCCTCTCAAGGTTTCTTCCTCATAACCTCAAAGGGAGTTTTTCTTGCCACTGTCAACAATGGCTCACTTATTAGAGACACACTAATAAGACCTAATTTATGACATTGAAATGAATATTTATTTATTTATGTAAAGCTAATTTGGTAGAATAGAATAGCCTTTGTCACATGTACATTACAGCACAGTAAAATTTGTTCTTCGCATATCCCAGCTAGCTCGGAAGCTGGGGTCAGAGCGCATAATCGGCTATAATATGGTGCCCCTGGAGCGCACAGGGGGTTAAGAGCCTTGCTCAAGGGCTCAGAAATGGCAGCTTGGCAATTGCGAGGCTTGAACCCCTGACCTTCCGATCAGTAACCCAGCACCTTAACCACTGAGCTACTACTCCCCCCTTTACACTGACTATTGGTAAAATTGCTATACAATATAAAAATAATTGTATTGAACAGAATATAATTGTACTACATTCATATAGTATCATTAATAAAGAGGTCATGTATATTATTTATTAGATAGCTTTAGATTTTTATACATGATTTTTACAGTTTACTAATAAACTGTAAATATTTAGGATAGATAGATAGATAGATAGATAGATAGATAGATAGATAGATAGATAGATAGATAGATAGATAGATAGATAGATAGATAGATAGATAAAAACCAACTGCAGTTTAGTAACATTCAGTAGTGCAAATAGTAGCAATTGTAATAATTGACAAGTGCAGATAAATATGTAAATGTATGTAAGTGGATAAATCTACAGCAAATACATATAAAGGCTATTGTAGTGAAAAATGTGCATGAGCTGTTGAGTAAGTACAATTACAACATATTTATAACATATATAATGAACATATATGAGGTTATATAGTGCAGGATGTGTATAAGGCACAATATGTGTAGAGAATATTCAATATAAACATTTACAATACAGGATATGCACAACTGTACAAAAGATATACAGTGTATATACAGACGATATATAGATTAGGATAATCTCGGATCTAAGATATACAATGAATTATATACATGATAAATGAACCCTAGAATATTTGAAAAGAATTGTGCAGAGTGGAGCAGAACTGCATGATGTTTACTTGCAGTTAAATAATTAGTGTGTGTGTTTGTGTGTTATATATAAATAACAGAAAATACATTTAAACATTAACATATTACACTGTGTATATGTACGATATATTAACTAATATATACAAATACATTTTTATAATGGTAATTAATGTTTCTATCTCTGTTTTTATTATTATTAAATGTTTTTCATGATTTTTTTAATGTTTTAAATGCTCATATGGACTGATGGTAACTTTGAAATAAAATGACAAATTAAATCACTTAATAATTATTCCCTGTTTGGAAACTGACATCTAGACTGCTGGCTAATTACCATAATCCTGCAGTTTAGAGGCTACCCTGCATAATTTGGTTCAATTTAAATATCATTTGCATATTTTTTGTTACATTCCTCGATCATGGTCTCACCTGAGATGTAGGAAATGTTCCTCATCCTAAATGTCTCTGACTTCCTACACTGGATATTCATATGCACTATGTAGAACACTATAGGGAATAACATTATAGATCATTTAGTCAACTGCAGACGTGTCCCAAATATCTCTCTCTCTCTCTCTCTCTCTCTCTCTCTCTCTCACACACACACACACACACACACACCCTATTTGCTACATAGTCCAATTCTTCCTTACCCATAGATCACACAGAGTACAAACTCATCGTGTGTGCTGTGTAGTGACACTGCGCCCCCTACAGGTAGGTTTGTTCTAATTTCAGAGTGTAGTGTAGAAGGAAACATCTTCCATAGCAACAGTGCTACATAGCAACATCACTATTTAATAAATGGACTGTGTGCGCATGCTTGTGTAGCAGCAACAGATTGAGAGCTCCCACTCAGTGTGTGTGGCCTTGTATGAAACATTTTCACAAAAGATTTGATTCGGTGCACACACACACACACACACACACACACACACACACACACACCTTCTTATTTGCAAACCCAGAAAAGAATACAGTGAAAAAAACAAGTTAACAGACAGATATAGACAGAAATAAAAAACAGACATCCCAACATTAAAGTCTTAAATGATGGAATGGTGTGAGAAATGATGTGAGAAGAAAAATAAATGTATGTGAGACTGAGGCAGTGAAGGAGAGAAAGTACGAGCGAGTCAGTGGCAATAACAAAGAGAGTAAAATCTAAGAAAGATGCACTGTAATGGAACAAGAGAGGCATGAATGAGAGAGAGATAGGAAGTGACTGTGTGATAGAGAGGGGGAAGAAAGGGTGATGAGAGAGAAGAAAAAGAAAGATATTAGACAGACACAATAAAGATAGATGAGAGCTGAGCTAAAAAAAAAAAAAGATACTAATGAAGCAAATAAAAGTAAGAAAAAGACACTTTGGCACACACAACGAGATCCTTTTTAATATGATATATAAATTATATATTAGTAACATTACCAAATAATAGTTTTTAACATTTTTTTAAATGTTTTGAAGAGAAGCCAGACTTAATTTTGTCCTCTTTCACCAAAGAAAAGAGGACAACACCACCATTTGCGCTTGTTTTTTCCCCTGGGGTTAGAGTATAAGTGGTATGAAGAGAAAGGGAGCAAGAATTAAAAGTGAGAATCTTTTCTTGTCTCCATTTTATACATATATATTCTTTATATAACTTCATAACCGGCTTCATTTCTTTAAAGCTGCTTTGGTACAATAGCCATTGTTAAAAACACTCTACAAATGAATTAAATAATTTTTCTTTAGTTTTCATATACATTTTTCAACCGATAACATTAACATTTAATAGCATTAACAATGAATTACTGGCACTTTCAACTCTCACCTGTCTGCTCTTACAGTCCAGGTGACTTCTGATGTCAAGGCTTCCAATTAAAATGTATAATTAGGGAATTTTAATTACTACACTGAGCTGAACAGAAAAATGCCACGTGACTACATCTGATCGCTATCCAAAACAACCTGTAGAAACAGAAAAATAAGACTATCAAATAGAACAAATCCCATGAAAAAAAACTGGTTGCAATCATTAATGATGCTCAAAAAGAAAACCACACAAGACACAGGGATTAAAGTGCAACAGACTGCATTTACTCAGAGACCTTAACAAGTGTGTGTGTGTGTGTGTGTGTGTAGGCAGAACCCAATGTTGCACTTTCAATAGAAAAAATATATATAATACAACTATACATGCAGAGTATGTGCGAATTTACACTGATTTAAAAGCAATAAAACCCCATACTTTTTAAAATAAAAATTTGCAGAAACCATTAAGAACAGCATGACTATGAAATCTAAGAACTGATTGCGATTACAAAAATGAGTCACCAAAAAAATATTTTCTATGGATTAAACTTGACCCATTTTATCAATAATCTCTAAACTTTTGCTCAAATTATGAACCGTGTGCACAGAGCATGGAGTGAAAATTCTCTCAAGTGATAATGCACAATAGGAAGGTTCAGTACTGGTCCTTGGTGTAGAAATGGAGATAAGGAAGGTCCAGTGCTGGTCCATGGTGTAGAGATGGAGCTTGGGAAGGTCCTGTGCTGGTCCTGGGTGTAGAGATGGAGCTTGGGAAGGTCCAGTGCTGGTCCTGGGTGTAGAGATGGAGCTTGGGAAGGTCCAGTGCTGGTCCTGGGTGTAGAGATGGAGCTTGGGAAGGTCCAGTGCTGGTCCTGGGTGTAGAGATGGAGCTTGGGAAGGTCCAGTGCTGGTCCTGGGTGTAGAGATGGAGATAGGGAAGGTCCAGTGCTGGTCCTGGGTGTAGAGATGGAGATAAGGAAGGTCCAGTGCTGGTCCATGGTGTAGAGATGGAGATTGGGAAGGTCCAGTGCTGGTCCATGGTGTAGAGATGGAGATTGGGAAGGTCCTGTGCTGGTCCTGGGTGTAGAGATGGAGATTGGGAAGGTCCTGTGCTGGTCCTGGGTGTAGAGATGGAGATTGGGAAGGTCCTGTGCTGGTCCTGAATGTAGAGATGGAGATTGGGAAGGTCCTGTGCTGGTCCTGGGTGTAGAGATGGAGATTGGGAAGGTCCAGTGCTGGTCCATGGTGTAGAGATGGAGATTGGGAAGGTCCTGTGCTGGTCCATGGTGTAGAGATGGAGATTGGGAAGGTCCTGTGCTGGTCCTGGGTGTAGAGATGGAGATTGGGAAGGTCCTGTGCTGGTCCTGAATGTAGAGATGGAGATTGGGAAGGTCCTGTGCTGGTCCTGGGTGTAGAGATGGAGATTGGGAAGGTCCTGTGCTGGTCCTGAATGTAGAGATGGAGATTGGGAAGGTCCTGTGCTGGTCCTGGGTGTAGAGATGGAGATTGGGAAGGTCCAGTGCTGGTCCTGGGTGTAGAGATGGAGATTGGGAAGGTTCGGTGCTGGTCCTGGGTGTAGAGGTGGATATTGGGAAGTTTTAGTACTACTATTCTTTTTTATTTATGCTTTTTTAAAGAAAACCCATATGAACAGATCCAGACTGGAGATCCTGGTGATCTCGACACTACAAGGATTAGGAAGCTGTGCACACTTTTCAGTCCTGGTACTCGGTGTATTTCTTGGCTGAGCCGTGCACTTTGCTGGCCGGGTATTTGAGGCGGTTGAGGGCCATCTTGCGGAGCACGGCTTGCGGCAGGTCCACGCGGCACTTCTCGGCGAGCTCCAACAGGTAGATGAGCACGTCGCTGAGCTCGTGGGCCAGGTTCTCGCGCTCTGCCTCGGACCAGCCGGGCAAACCTTCCGTCACCTCACCGCGCCACTGGAACAACTCGGACACTTCGCCCACCTCCCCGACCAGCGCCAGCAGCAGGTTTCGCGGCTGGTGGAACTGGTTCCAGTCGCGTTCGTCTGTGAACTCGGCTTGCATCCGCCTGATGTCCTCCAGACTCGGCTCCGGGGTGAAGCGGAATCTCTCGGCCGGCTCATGATGGCCATTTTGTTTCACGTGCGCCTCGCTGTCGGTCTTGATTTCAGCCGCGGGACCAGAACCGTTTTGTTGAGCTTCCATCGTTATTCTTTTTCCTTAAAGCAATAAAATGGTGGACTCGACTCGAAAAGTGAACTCAAAAACCAGACCACGCGTGAATCTCCCGCCACCGCTGCACACAACGGAAATGACGGCATCCAAAAGCGCCGGAAATACATACCGAAAAAGACGTTGACGCCCAATACTCCATATACATAGTTTTATATATCTATATATTTTTTGATCATTTCTATTTTTGCTAAAATATGTATTAACTAAACAGCCCAAAAATAACAATAAATTTTTGTCCAATATTTAATATCTTCTTGTTCCTATGGTAATAAAACTACATTTCCCATGTCGCCCCAGTCACAACACAAACATGGCCGCCTCCTGTTCGGCAAACAGGGCAGCGCTGAATAACTGTGTTAAACTGCAAATTATGTGTAATCGACATCATTGTGACGGTATATTCATTAGGAGGATATGGACTACGAGGTCGAAATGTCAACTTCAATCCAAATTACAGTGTAAAAGGTAAGAAACGGGTTCATAGGTCATAATAAAAATATGACAATGCAGCTAAGGACAAATTATGATAAATAGGATCTCTTCTCTCGTATCTTGTGGTCCATGTCGTTAGTTATTTTGTCACGTGATTCCTGTAATTATTGTAACAATAATGTCATGATTTGGATTTATTGAGTAACAATTTCAGTTTGTGTGAGTGCCTGATCAAAGTAAAAGTAAAAGTGATCATCCATGATGCTGCTATAATGCTGCCTCTAGACTTACATGTTCTTTTGCCGAATACGCAGAAAAATCAAACTCTGATCAAAAGGAAACAATGTTTGTTTTGTCAAGAGCACACAAAAGTGTGCAGTAGGATTGACAGACTGGTTCAAGGATGAGGTTGGACTGCATCAAGGATCGGCTCTGAGCCCTTTCCTGTTGGACAGCAGACAGGAGTCTCCATGGACTATGATGTTTGTGGATGATATTGTGATTTGAGGTGAGTGTAGGGACCAGGTTGAAAAGAGCCTGGAGAGGTGGAGGTACACGCTGGAGAGACGCGGAATGAAAGTCAATAGGAGTAAGACAGAGTACATGTGTGTGAATGAGAGGGAGGGCAGTGGAGTGGTGCGGTTACAGAGAGAAGAGGTGGAGAAGGTGGAGGAGTTCAGGTACCTGGGGTTAACAGGCACCTGGGGTCTTTTTTCACTTCTCTAACACACTCTTCTTTACTCTACAAATGAAGAGTGTGTTCGAGAAGTGAAGAAAAGAGTGCAGGCAGGGTGGAGTGGGTGGAGAAGAGTGATAGCAGGAGTGATTTGTGATAGAAGAGTATCTGTGAGAGTGAAAGGGAAAGTTTATAGGACTGTAGTGAGACCTGTGATGTTGTATGCTTTAGAGACAGTGACATTGAGTAAAAGACAGGAGGTGGAGCTGGAGGTAGCAGAGCTGAAGATGTTGAGGTTTTTGTTGGGAGTGATGAGGATGGACAGGATTAGGAATGAGTTTATTAGAGGTACAGCACATGTAGGACGTTTTGGAGACAAGGTGAGGGAGGTCCGATTGAGATGGTTTGGACATGTGCAGAGGAGGGACATGGGGTATATCGGTAGGAGAATGCTGGAGATGGAGACACCAGAGAGGAGGAAAAGAGGTAGGCCAAGGAGGTTTATGGATGTGGTGAGGGAAGACATGCAGGTAGTTGGTGTGAAAGAGGCAGATGTAGAAGACAGGGGGTATGGAGATGGATGATCCGCTGTGGCGACCCCTAATGGGAGCAGAAGAAGAAGAAGAAGAAGAAGAAGTAGTGAAATTCTCTCTTCATTGTTATGAAGCTAGGGTCAGAGCGCAGGGTCACTAGATTAGTAAAAACTGTCAATTTGACACACAGTCCATGATGTCAATCACGACGACAGCAGAACGTTTTTATCAGCTTGGTCTTGCAGAGACACCAAACTCGTTTAACATTACTGCTGTTTCACATACATGCACATCACACGTCATGACACCCCAAATGAAGACACTTTTATAACAATTATACGCTTGAAAAAAAATTATCCATACAGACATTTGATTTTGGTGATGGAGGATTAGATTTGGATTCGGTTGCTATAACTAACAACAATAAATTCTGTTTTGTTTATGTGCTGCCAACAAAATTAGACCAAATTAGACTTTAATCTGATTAAACATCCTTATGTTTTGCTCCCTCCAAGTGCTCCTCAGATGGTGGGCGTTGTTGCTTTGGAGATACACGCACAGATTCAGGCTGCGTCAAAGTTGTTCTCAAGCTCTCGTGTTGGATTCTCAGCTCCGCCCAATTCACAGGTCTCGTTCTTCGACGCCTCGCTTCCCGGCACGCTTCCGGTGAGCTCATAGATGTGGCATGAGATATGCATATTACAGTTTGTTGGAATACTTGTTAATATTTTTTGAGATGCATATTAGTGTGTTTAGAAAATGTATTCATGTACTACTGCTTGTGTGTGTGTGTGAGAGATCAGGTTCTGAACAGAAGGTGTGTAGAGGCAGCTGTAACGACGGGTCTCGCACTCAACTGCAAAATCAACACGAAGTCTCTTTTCGACAGGAAACATTACTTTTACGCCGATCTGCCTGTGAGTGTGTTCAGATTTGGGCTTGGTGCGACATTACAGACTCTTGCCATAGTGATGGGATTCTTCTGTTACTTTACTTTACTGGCTTCTCTTTTTTCTTTTCCCCCCCTTTGTTCGTTCCACCAATCCAGCCATCTAGTCTTCTTTATTTTTTTCATATTTTTCCTTTTTTTTTTTTTTTTTGTGATCCTTCCATCCATCCTTTTATTCTTCTTACCTTTTGTTCTTTCGTTCTTTCTTCCTTTTATTGCTCTTCTCACTTTTCTTTTAATCATTTTTTAGTTCATTTGTTGGTCTTTTTCTTTTCCTTCCTTCCTTCCTTCCTTCCTTCCTTCCTTCCTTCCTTCCTTTCTTCCTTCATTTATTCATTTATTCATTTATTCATGGGATTGAGGGTGTGTAAATCATGAGTCTTTCTAATCTGATTTTGAACACAATGTGTATTTGTCCCTCTATTGGTGTGTTGTTATTTAGCTGGGTCAGTCACTCTGTGTGTGTGTGTGTGTGTGTGTGTGTGTGTGTGTGTGTGTGTGTGTGTGTGTGTGTGTGTCTGGTGTGTGTGTGTATCCATCCCTTTCACTGGCATTTTTAAAGTAACATGAAATTCAGGAATCACTGGCACATATATTTGAGTTTGTGTATATGTGATGCTCTTAGGCAGGTTATCAGATCACGCAGCAGCGAGTGCCCATTGCAGTGAACGGATCGCTCAACTTCAGTTATTTAGTTGGGAGGAAGAGGAATGAGGTGATGACGAAGAGCGTGAGAGTGAGACAGATCCAGCTGGAGCAGGACAGCGGCAAAAGTCTCCATGACGACCAGAGGAGCCGAACGCTCATAGACCTGAATCGTGCCGGTATCATGACTTACATCACTGAGAACATTGTATTCATTATTTTCTGTCCTCATAGCCATCACTGATATATCTTTTTCTATCTCTCTCTCTCTCTCTCTCTCTCTCTCTCTCTCTCTCTCTCTCTCTCTCTCTCTCTCTCTCTTCTCTCTATCTAGGTGTGGGTCTGATGGAGGTGGTGATGGAACCTGATATGTGTTGTGGTGAAGAAGCCGCAGCTGCAGTGCGAGAGCTTCAGCTCATCCTTCAGACACTTGGAACCTGCCAGGGAAATATGGCTGGTGTGTAAAAACACACACTTTACATTATTCATTCATTCATTCATTTTCTCCCGCTTATCCGTAATTCGGGTCGCGGGGGCAGCAGTCTAAGCCGGCCCCCGCCTTCGACTGCTGCCCAATCCTCACAGCACCGTCCCTTACGGTCCCTCCTGCAGGTGGTGAGCCCACGGGAAGTACTTTACATTAATCACTCCATATTTTTTTTAAAAGATTTGTTAAAAGCTCTGTACAGATTAGAGATGGTAAGATTCAGAGATCAGCATAAACGCTATGTGATGCATCATTTCCAAAAAAAGTGTGCATTGGATACAAGTTGGAATTTGAATTTTTCTTCTTTTGGCTTCTCCCATTAGGGGTCGCTATATCCGTCTCCATGGAGAATACAGATTAACATGGCAGAGGTAGAGCTGGAAGTGAACCGTCTAGTTTTACAAAGGCCTGTTTTTTTTTTGCCATTACTTATAATCTTATATTCCAGTGCTCATGTTATTTCTCACTCTCCAGTGTTCGGTATTGTTTAAAGATTTATAATCACACTCTTGATGTCACCCAAATGAGGATGGGTTCCCCTTTTGAGTCTGGTTCTTCTCAAGGTTTCTTCCTCATGACCTCTAAGGGAGTTTTTCCTTTCCACAGTCGCCACGGCTGCTCATCAGGGATAAATACACCTCGCTCACCTTAACTCTTAAATTGTGAAAAGCGCAATAGAAATAAACTTGACTTGACTGTGTGAAAGGAGCTGTGCATTAGAAGTCAGAAGGCACTTAAATAAATTGATGATTTGTTGTCTGTCTGAACCAAATTAATAAAATCGGACTATCTGTACCATACTGAACTGCACAGCACCATTGTGTTGAATCAAATTAAAATTGGATCGCACTGCATCGTAATAGGTTTGAATTAGATGTTTCGTATCGTTGCTTATGCATCGAGATGCGAATCGCGTCGGCCTCAGTAAAGGAGATGCATAATACAGCTGGAAAATCTGCCCAGCCCCTATTAAAATCACAGTTTTTATTTATTAATCCTTATTTATTCCTTTTTTTGTTTTTGCATGCACACTAACTAATGGTCTATCTACTTTCCTTTTTATTCTTAATATACGTTTCCCTTATTTTAATAGCTTTTAAAAAAAAATTTTATCTAAAGACTTTCTAATCAGTTTCATCGTATCTGATTACTCTGGGTTTCAGGTTCAATTACATTTATTCATATTCGGGTTTTAACGAGAGAAAATAATTAGTTTCTCTCTCCTATAATGAAAAATTTCTCCAGTTTAATCAAAAAGCCCCTCAAGCAAACTGTTTGTTTGCCTTTGCGTAATTTTCTTTGACAGGTTTTTTTTTTGCGCTTCCCTCCTTAATTCACTTGATTTGATGCAAATGAATTCTTTAATATTTATATTTATGCGCAAGCCGGCAGTAATCAGAGTGGCTGCGCTGAAGGAAAGTTTAGAATGAGTTTTCTCCCTCACTCGACTGTGTTTTGCAAACGCAAAGGAGTCGAGCTTGAGGGCTCCTCGTCTCCTATTGTCTCGTCTCCTGACCTTTCATCGTGAGCCAAACAAATTAGCATAATGTAATACCATTTCCTGCCTCTCTGGTTCATGTAAAGAGCGATAAATTATTTTGCTGTGTTTAAACACTGTGCTGGATTAATTACCTTGAAGTGTGCATCCTTTAAGGAGGAGGGCGGGGCATCACATGAATTTACTCTGGGGGGGGGGGGGGGAATGTTTGGAATGTCTTACAGCTGCAGAGAAAAATGTATAAGCACTTCACATCAGCGAGCACTGAGACACATGTACAGCAGGCTCGCTATTATAAACGCTAAAGATACTGTTGGTTACTTGATACAGCAACATAAGCAGGTTTCTCATTACCAAGTGCTGGTACTGACTAGTGTTGCAAAGGGGCGGACAAATTCCGGAAACTTTCCAGAAACTTTCTATGGGAACATTTTCTGGGGAATTGTGGAAACATTTCAAGTTGTTACCAGGAATGTATGGGCATTTGGGAAATTTCTATAAACTGTACCATATACAAACTTAAATATAAACATTTTGTTTGGTCAGAAGCTAACCTGCATGTAAACTAATATATATAAATTTTTTTTCACAATAGCTTATACACAGGCACAAGGTTTAGGGGGCACGTAGTACATGTAGGGGGCATGGCCTCAATAACCCTGCAATAAGTGTGCTGTGTGCATGTGATTGATGAATTTGCAGTGGAAAAATTGAACAGAAATTGCATCAAATCTGGTTATTTTAACCAAAATTATTCTGCAAGTTTTTCCCCTACATGTAAGTTCCCTACATGTAATTCCTCTAAGTAAGATCAAGTTCCCTGTTATAGGCTAACCTGCAATTTTGTAAATTACCATTAATTCCCATATATTCCCATTATTTTCTATGGACATTTTTACAGTAACCCTACTACTGAGGTACCCAAATCTTTAGTCCAAATTTGTATCATTGTGCATTATTAAAGTTAAATACTTGCACTTTCAAAGGTGCAATAGAATCACACAGTCCAGGAGAAAATGTCAGCTCTGAAGCATTACAGTCGCAATTTTGATTTATAATCCAGCTTTCTTCTTTCTTTTTCTTTGGTCTCCATGCAGAGGGACAGTTGCGAGTGGATGCTAACATATCTGTCCATCATCCTGGAGAGCCACTTGGCATCCGCACGGAAGTGAAGAACATCAACAGCGCTCGGTTTGTTGCCAGGGCAATTGGTAATTTTCTAAATCTATATCATATATGTATTTATGATATTGTAGTTTACCAAAACACACACAGCTGCAGGTCCTCCGTGTTTTGTGTTAATGTGTGTGTGTGTGTGTGTGTGTGTGTGTGTGTGTGTGTGTGTGTGTGTGTATCCAGTCTGATAAGAGACACTAATTCAGCATGTCTCTATCTTGTCTCCAGTCCATTAATTTTGAAGTAGTCCTCCACACAACACACACAGATTCTGGAGCACTTTAATTTTAGAGTTTTCATTTATGCAACTTGTGTATTTCAGATTAAAGTGTGAACCTTTTATTTATACATTTATTTATATATATATATATATATATATATATATATATATATATATATATATATATATATATATATATATATATATATACACACACTTATTTATATATATACACATTTATTTATATATATATATATATATATATATATACACACATATATATATAATATATGTGTATGTGTATATGTATGTGTATGTATGTGTGTATATATATATATATATATACAGTGAGAAAAATAAGTATTTGAACACCCTGCTATTTTGCAAGTTCTCCCACTTAGAAATCATGGAGGGGTCTGAAATTGTCATCGTAGGTGCATGTCCACTGTGAGAGACATAATCTAAAAAAAAAAATCCAGAAATCACAATATATGATTTTTAAACTATTTATTTGTATGATACAGCTGCAAATAAGTATTCTGACCCTAAATGACTAATTCTGACCCTCAAAGACCTGTTAATCTGCCTTTAAAATGTCCACCTCCACTACATTTATTATCCTAAATTAGATGCACCTGTTTGAGGTCGTTAGCTGCATAAAGACACCTGTCCACCCCATACAATCAGTAAGAATCCAACTACTAACATGGCCAAGACCAAAGAGCTGTCCAAAGACACTAGAGACAAAATTGTACACCTCCACAAGGCTGGAAAGGGCTACGGGGAAATTGCCAAGCAGCTTGGTGAAAAAAGGTCCACTGTTGGAGCAATCATTAGAAAATGGAAGAAGCTAAACACGACTGTCAATCTCTCTCGGACTGGGGCTCCATGCAAGATCTCACCTCGTGGGGTCTCAATGATCCTAAGGAAGGTGAGAAATCAGCCCAGAACTACACGGGAGGAGCTGGTCAATGACCTGAAAAGAGCTGGGACCACCATTTCCAAGGTTACTGTTGGTAATACACTAAGACGTCATGGTTTGAAATCATGCATGGCACGGAAGGTTCCCCTGCTTAAACCAGCACATGTCCAGGCACGTCTTAAGTTTGCCAATGAACATTTGGATGATCCAGAGGAGTCATGGGAGAAAGTCATGTGGTCAGATGAGACCAAAATAGAACTTTTGGGTCATAATTCCACTAAACGTGTTTGGAGGAAGAAGATTGATGAGTACCATCTCGAAAACACCATCCCTACTGTAAAGCATGGGGGTGGTAGCATCATGCTTTGGGGGTGTTTTTCTGCACATGGGACAGGGCGACTGCACTGTATTAAGGAGAGGATGACCGGGGCCATGTATTGCGAGATTTTGGGTAACAACCTCCCTCCCTCAGTTAGAACATTGAAGATGGGTCGAGGCTGGGTCTTCCAACATGACAATGACCCGAAGCACACAGCCAGGATAACCAAGGAGTGGCTCTGTAAGAAGCATATCAAGGTTCTGGCGTGGCCTAGCCAGTCTCCAGACCTAAACCCAATAGAGAATCTTTGGAGGGAGCTCAAACTCCGTGTTTCTCAGCGACAGGCCAGAAACCTGACTGATCTAGAGAAGATCTGTGTGGAGGAGTGGGCCAAAATCCCTCCTGCAGTGTGTGCAAACCTGGTGAAAAACTACAAGAAACGCTTGACCTCAAACAAATGCTACTGTACCAAATATTAACATTGACTTTCTCAGGTGTTCAAATACTTATTTGCAGCTGTATCATACAAATAAATAGTTTAAAAATCATACATTGTGATTTCTGGATTTTTTTTTTAGATTATGTCTCTCACAGTGGACATGCACCTACGATGACAATTTCAGACCCCTTCATGATTTCTAAGTGGGAGAACTTGCAAAATAGCAGGGTGTTCAAATACTTATTTTCCTCACTGTATATATATATATATATATATATATATATATATATATATATATATATATATATATATATATATATATATATATATATATATATATAGTTTTCATGATTGAATTTTAAACTGTAGTCCTATGTATAATTAAACAATCGCCACAGTCCTAACACACACTCAATATATTCACAAACACTACCTTATTATAAAGCCAAGGTTTTTTTTTTCTTTCCATCAGTCTATTACTTTCAGCTCACTACTAATATACTGAGCATTCATAACGTATTCACAGCGCTTCACTTTTTCTATTTTTTATGTTACAGACTCATTCCAAAATGGATTAAATTCAGTATTCTCATCAAAATTCTACAAACAATACCCCATAATGACATTGTGAAAGAAGTTTGTTTGTATTCTTTGCAAATGTATAAAAAAATTTTTTAAAGTACAGAAGTTTTATAGCATTTGCTCAATACTTTGTTGAAGTAGTTGGCACCAATTACAGCCGCTTCTGTTTGAGTTTGATGCTACAAGCTTGGCACAACTATTTTTGGGCAGTTTCTCCCATTCTTCCTTGTAGAACCTCTCAAACTCCAGTTGTCATTGTTGGTGCACAGCCATTTTCAGATTTTTTCAGAGATGTTCAATCAGGTTTAAGTCTGGGCTCTGGCTGGGCCACTCAAGGACATTCAAAGAGTCGTCCCGTAGACACTCCTTTGTCATCTCAGCTGTGTGCTGAGGATCGTTGTCCTGTTGGAAGACGAACCTGTCGCCCCAGTCTGAGATCAAGAGGTTTTCAGGTGCCTTTTGGCAAACTCCAGGTGGGCAGTCATGTGCCTTTTTACTGAGGAGTGGTTTCCGTCTGTAAACTCTATCATACAGGCCTGATTGGTCCACAGAGAAATGCTAGAGCTCTTTTAGAGTGACCATTGTGTTCTTGGTCACCTCCCTGTCTAAGGCCGTTCTCCCCCGATCGCTCAGTTTGGGCTCTAGGAAGAGTTCTGGTGGTTCCAAACTTTTTCTATTTACGGATGATGGAGGCCACTGTGCTCATTGGGGCCTTCAATGCTGCAATTTTTCTGTATTCTTTCACAGATCTGTGCCTCAATACAATCCTGTCTCTGAGGTCTACAGACAATTCCTTGGACTTCATGGCTTCGTTTGTGCTCTGACATGCACTGGTAACTGTGGGACCTCATATGGACAGGTGTGTGCCTTTCAACTGAATTTCCCACAGGAGGACTCCAATCAATTTGTAGAAACATCTTATCAGTGGAAACTGGATGCACCTGAGCTCAATTTTGAGTGTCATGGCAAAGGCTGTGAATACTTATGTGCATGTTTAATACATTTGTAAAGGTTTCAAACAAACCTTTTTCACGTTGTCATTATGGTTTGTCGAATTTTGAGAAAAATAGTGAATTTAATTAGTTTTGGAATGAAGCTGTAAAATAAAGAAATGTAAAAAGTGAATCACTGAATACTTTCGTGATACACTGTACATTTTTCCATCAAGACAAGCACATCTAGTTATGACTGAAATTTTATTTTTTTCTTCAGATTATGAGATCCAAAGGCAGCTTGAGGTTCTGGAGAGTGGAGGGACAGTTCTGAATGAGACGAGAGCTTTTGATAGCAAAACCGGGTAAAGAAAACAAATTATACTGCAATACACACTAGTAATAAAAAAAAATACAAAATCTCAGGGTTCACACTAGAAGCTTATATTTGTCTGAAGACATTTTTAATAAGTGCTAGGATTATGTCTCAAGCACACACACACAACTTGATGGTGTTTCATAAACTGTTAACAGGGTGTCAAGTCCCAAAGGCTTTGTGTTATGACATATTTAAATTTAATCTCTCTGTCTTCCTTGATAGAAAGACAGTGCCAATGAGAGATAAAGAGGGTCTACAGGACTATAGGTGAGTACTGTGTGTGTGTGTGTGTGTGTGTGTGTGTGTGTGTGTGTGTGTGTGTGAGAGAGATAACGATAGAATTTAATGACTTAAGTAAATAAATAAATGCAAACTGCCTGCATATTTTATATATATATATATATATATATATATATATATATATATATATATATATATATATATATATATTCATAATATAATATAATATGCAGGCAGTTTGCATTTATTTATTTACTTAAGTCATTAAATTCTATCGATTAAGGTCCCCTGGTGGTCTAGTGGTTAAGATGCAAAGCCGAAAAGAAAGTAGTATTAAATTCTATCGATTCTCTCTCTCTCTCTGTGTGTATATATATATATGTATGTGTATGTGTATGTATATATATATATATATATATATATATATATACACACATACATACATACATATACAGTGGAACCCGGTTATGTCGATGTTCTAGGGGGTCGCCAAAAAGCATAAAGATAACCGATGATCGAGATAAACGAAAATCAATATGGCGGCAATATACTAACGTGCTTGAAATTTCTTTATGTACATGATGTGCGTTAATAAATAAGAATGTGCATGCACGTGTTTTTGGAGGAGTTTTTTTACACAACAGCGTTGCCGCGATTTGTTTGATGAACGCATGCTATAAAAACACATACAGTACATGTTTATCTGTCAGGAATCCACCTGCCACGCCCCCTTCGGCCCCCTTCAGCGTGGCAGGTGCTTTCTCGGCCGCTTTCTCTGAAGCTCCCGGCTTCAATCGCGCACATCTGGTGCTCGTTTATCATCATCACCAGCTCCTATTTAAACTTCCACACTCTCACTGTCCGTTATTGTCGGTATATGTTGGTTCACGGTGGTCGTTGTTATCGCTCATGCGTATCCCGGTACGTGTCTTCCCACCGGCACTCTCTCAACGGCTGCTCTTAACCCGTTCATTGCATAACATTTAACAACAAAGGCATGTGTGCACTAACTAACAGCAGAGATTCACCAGTATACAATACAACACCTGTAGCAGCTGTAAGGTTTGATTTTTTCGCCACTTTCGCGAGTTCTTCTGCGGCTGCACAGTGCCGATCGAGATAACTGACGTTAAATGGCAAATTTTCCCCCCTTGTGCTCGAGATATCAGGGTTCGGCGACATAAAAAAGTCGACATAACCGATAAAAAATGCTTAGACAAAGCGAGAATTTGGCGGTTCCACTTTAAAAACATCGACTTAATAGGGTTGTCGAGTTAACCGAAGGTCGAGATAAGTGGGTTCCACTGTATATATATATTTTTATATAATATGTACACATTGTATATGTATGAGATGGTATCAAAAAGTTAGGAGATTAATGATGTAACTGGTGCTATTCTGACCATGTCCATTACCAAGTCTGCAATCTCATCATGGACAGCAAGTTAGAACAAAGATCAAACTTGAAGTTCTGCGCAAAACTAAGGAAATCTGCCACAGAGGCGTTTAGACATGATGTATGTTTGACATACGGTGATGCTGCAATGAGTCATCCGAGGTGTTTTGAGCGGCAAGTGCAATTGAAGAACAGAAGAACCTCACTGGGAAGATGATAAGAGATCAGGAATACCTTTAATGAGTTCAACCCCCGAAAATGTCGAAACCATTCGGCAACTTGTGCATGATAATTGTCGGAGAACAATCCACATGATCTCACTTACACACCCACCCTACTCACCAGATTTGGCTCTTGCGCGCTTTGCCATCTTCCCCAAAACGAAGATCCAGCTCAAAGGTTGCCGCTTTAACACCAGTGTTGAGAAGGATTGCTTCGAAAAGAAGAATTTTAAAACATTTTCCAGAAGTGGCAGAAACGCTGGGAGTGCTGGATTGCTGTGCAAGGGGACTTTTAAAGGTGATAGTGTGTAAACGTGGTTAAATAAAGTCAACTTGTAAACAAAGCCTCCAAATTTTTTGATTCCATATATATATATATATATATATATATATATATATATATATATATATATAATATATGTATATGTATATGTATATAGAGGGAGCGAGAGAGAGAGAGAGAGAGAGAGAGAGATATGTAATACTTCTGGGGTTTTTTTTTATTTGATTTGATTTGATTATTTATATTCTGTTTCCTTTCCCTGTCTTTGTTTGATCTTTCTCTCGTTCCCTCTCTCTGTCTCTCTCTCTTTCTTCCTTTCCTCATCTTTCTCTGTCAGGTTCATGCCAGAGCCCAATCTACCTCCTCTGTTCGTATATGAAGGCCTGGTCTCAGTGCCAGACGGTGTTGACCCCGCCCACGCAGTGTTGATTGACAGATTGAAGGCGCAGTTACCTGAGCTGCCTGGAGTTAAGAGGATGAGAGTAATGGAGGAGTACGGCATCCTGCCAGAGCACAGCTTCACTCTGGTGGTGAGACAGACAGACAGTAATACAGACAGGCAGGGACCCTCAAAGAGATCCCTTTGAAATTCTTGTTCAAAGAGAATAATAAAGTATAAATGGCTAAATTTCCAACAAATCAAACCGAACGTCTGGGTTAATTTTAAGAACCGTTAATCTCATCTGCAAACATTTTCTTCATATCCAGAATGAAGATGGACTGATAGACTTTTTCGAGCGCGTCGTCCAGGCGACTGCGATGGAACCAAGAAAGCTGATTGGCTGGGTAATAAAGGAGTTAATGGGTAACCTGAACCAGCAAAACTTAAAGATTTCACAGAGGTCAGTAAGCTCTTAAAGTGGAGTGTACTCTATATAAAGAGCAGACTTATTGAATGTTTGGGACAAAAGTCCATCATTAGCTGTGGAGAACATATTCTAAGTCTTTTCCATTACTTCATTGTTCCCATAGCAACTACATACAATGACAGAGAGGTCATTATTTCTGTATGTTTATACATAAATTAACTGAGTGACGTGAAATAGCTTCAATCTGTATAAGAATTACTCATGCAAGTATGAAATCGGTCTAGATCACACATTCAGTTATTTACTGAAAAAATCTCTGATGCCAAATTTAGTATCTAAGTACCGGCGTTCATTTGTTTCTCACCTCCGTCTATCAGCCCTGTGTCTCCCGAGGCTCTTGCTCAATTGCTGGATCTTCTCGAATCTGGTTTCATCTCATCCTCTGCCGCTAAAGTGGTGAGTGTTTACTCATGGAAAACGGGAAGCTAAAATTGTACGCTATATACTTACACTGCATACCTGAGCTGCTATCTTGCGCAGAATTTCACATTTTTGCCCTTATCGCAGGTATTCCAGGAAATGTGGAAGGCTCCAGAAAAGTCTGTTGAGCACCTGGTAAAGGAACTAGATTTAGGGCTTATCAGTGATCGAGAGGAACTCATAAAGATCTGTCAGAAAGTGATGGATGCTCATCCTGATCTGGTAAGAATTGAACTAACAATGTTGTCATGCTGTTACACACCTGAGACTCAGTGTAAAAGCCATTGTACAGAGCAATGTACCAAAGTGCTTTGACTCTCCTTCAATAAATAAATACAAACTTAAGATAAATCAGCTAACAACTCTTTTGAGGGGATTTAAAAAAATTAATAAAAATATTTTTTTTCAACAATGCAGACTTGGAAAGTGTTAGTTTAAGTGTTTCAGGAAGAGGATGGTCTTCACCAGTTGCTTGGAGATAGCCAGGGACTCTGCTGATCAGACATCTAAGGGAAGTTGCCTCGGTGCCAGAACAGAGAAGAGCCTTGAAGTATACTTACCTCTTACCCTGAGGGAAGGTGATACCAGTCAAGCAGTGGTATTTGAACGAGGAAAAAAGAAGATAAGTTGAGTGTCATCAGCATATCAGTAGTAAGAAAACCCATTTGAGGATATGACTTCAAGAGAGAGGGTATAAAGGGAGAAAAGGAGGCGACTAATTACTGAGCCTTGTGGGACACCAGTAGAGAGTCTGCATGGGGCAGATGTGGACCCCCATCCATGTTACCTGGTATGATCGACCTTCCAGGTAGGAAGCAAACCATTCCCAAGCTGCTCTGTGTATACCGGGACTCCTGAGGGTAGACAAGAGAGTCTTGTGGTTGACTGTCGAATGCTGCTGAAAGCTCTAGGAGGACTAGTACAGATAACAGCTTGGCTGATCGAGCAGCATGTAGTTTCTCAGAGACAGCCAAAATGTCCATCTTTGTGGAATGTGCTGCTTTGAAGCCAAAATGGTTTGGATCATAAATTATGTTCTGTGAGAAGTAGACAGACAGTTGGTTAAAAATTGTGCATTCCAGAGATTTAGAAAGAAAGGAGAAAAATTATACCAGTCTGTAGTTGTTGATGTCCGATGGATCCAGAGCAAGTTTCTTCGAGATTGGGAATAACTCTCGCCCGCTTGAAGGTAGTTGGCGCATGGCCAGATGTTAAGGACCTTTTGATGATTGTGGAGATGAAAGGCAGGAGGTCTTGAGATAATCTGAAGCATAGTTGAAGGGATTGGATCCAGAGGGCAGGTTGTAGGATTGCAAGATTGGATGTAGTAGTATCTTTTCTTCTGCTATGGTTGAGAAGCTCGACAACAAAGGAGTCGAGAAATTGGGTTGGGCAGATTTCCTCAACTTTTATCATAAAAGGTGGCAAAGTCTTGAGCAGTCAGGGAGGATGGAGCAGGGAGGGGGGGGGGTGTGTTGAGTTTTGAAGAGATGATGTGGTGCTTTTGAGGATCTTGTGCAGAGGCCTCAAGCTTTTCCTTGTAGAAGGCAGCCTTAAAAATGTGGTCAGGAGGTCTGTGTTGAATTGCAATTCTTTTCACTTTCTCTCTGCTGATATGAGTTCTCGCTGATTGCTCCGCAAAACGTCTGACAACAGCCAGGGGTGAGACAAGAAGTCTTCTTTGGTTTAGTGGTCAGGGAGTAGAGGAGGTCCATGGTTGAGGAAAGAGAGAAGAGGAAAGTGTCAGTGGCCAAGGGTAAAGAGGAAAAGGAGTCAGGGTCAGGAAGAGATAAATGAGTATAAGAAGCTACAGAGGAGGGAGAGATGGAGTGGAGGTTATGACAGATAGAGATATGATAGAGATATGTTGGAAATTGTTTTAGGTAGGATAGAAAGAATGATTGTGAAGAAAACCAGGTGATGATCAGAAAAAGCACACATCACCGTTATCGCCTAAAACTCGCTGTAAAAGCACTGAATGTCATATCACTGACTCTCAATAACTACAATCTGTGGTGGTGTTTTTGTCCTGCAGTTACAGGTGATCAGAGGGGGCAATAAGAAGGTGCTAAATAAGATGATGGGCATCGTTCAGAAGGAATCCAAGGGCCGAGCTAATCCAGTCCAGCTCATTAACATCCTGCAGGAAATGACATCATGATGAATGCTAACTACTAGCTTTTTTTTTTTTTTTTGCACCATCAAACCTGGAACATATCATTTTGCCTCTTTTTTTTTTTAACCTGACAGACTCCTCAGCAATGAGCTTAAAGGCTCAATCAGGCATGTTCGAGCACTGTTTCCTGCAGCCAACACTGAGCAGGAATGCCACAATCCGCACGTAATTTGTGCATTTTATTGTTAATTATTGCTTAATATCATGCTCCTGTCAACATAAATCTATTATTTTGTGTAAATTACTTTAATGAGGTCATGTGGAAATGTCTGTATTTATATTAAAATAGAGACAAATTAATGCTTGTGTTGGCATGTTTTTTGTGTGTGTCAATTATCAAGAGCGAATACCTCCTGGCCTTTACAGACTAATGAAGCACTTAGCACATCTGTAATTGCAGTGTTGTTAGGATGGGAATTAAAATTGAGTGACGTGAACTTCAGTGCTGAAGTGTTGGGCTCTGAATGGCATTTCAGCTTTGTTCCAAAATCCAAGATGCACATTAAAAACTGGCAGAGGAAACATGAGAGGTACCTGCTGACTTTGCAATTTTGAAAAGTGTGTGTGTATGTGTGTGTGTGTAAGACTTTAAGCTGAGCAACAGATGGCCAAACCTCAAGTGATAGACATACATCATTTTGATTTGATGATCCCTCTCCCTGTTGGACCGCATGCTCACAGAACGTGACAGAGCGCTGTCTAGTGGCTCGTGATAAGAATTACACCATGAACGAATACATTTATTGACCTCATCGACATCATGTCTAAACTTAACATCAGAAAAGTGTTTTATAGTAGATACATCCATGTCTTTGTAAATAATGCACATGCATACATATACATAGACAAATACATATGTATATATACAAAATCTCACTTCAATATTGGAAAAAATGTTAGTGTTGAACCTGTTTATGTGCAATCACGCTGTTATACAAACCATTTTCACTGCTACATGAACCATACAATCACTCTATTTGAAGGAGCGCACTGATCTTTTACTGGAAAGAAAAGGTTACATTTAACCTAGTAATTAGTTTAACGGAAAAATGTTGCAAAAAATACAATAATTAGAGCTCCAAATTATATTAATATACAAGAAAACGCAGCATGAAAGAGACATTTATACAGTCACAGGTTTTATGTCTTTCTTGCTCGTTCCCTCACACACACACACACATAAAATGCTTAAACATCCATACACCCAGTCCCAATACTCGAAATGATGATCGTTATTCATTAAAATAATTTATTTCTGCAAAGCCACTAATGATTCACAGGAATAGTCTTATAAAAATATGCCTGATATTTTTTAAAACCCATATAAATATCTTTGGAATAAATCTAGACCTCTGTAATGGTGTAAATGTGAAAAAAAAAAAGAAAGAAAGAAAGAAAGAGTCAATATTAAGGGCACATATCATCCAGAAATGTGCAATCATAGCTAAATAAGCTCATGCTAAGCAGTATAAATGCTACCTAACTAACTAGCTAACTTTCTTCTATTACACTTGATAATTCGTTCCATAGCATGTACAGTAATACAAAACACAAATCAAAACTAATAGTAAGTGGGGATCAGTTCAGTATTACACGTGCATTCGACACAAGCTGCTGTGATTTCTGTTTTTAAAGCACTTGCATTTTGTCTAGTTAGCCCAGCACGTGTTTCTCATTCTAACTACAGTACATTGATGAGTAAAGTGGTCCATGATTGCAAGCATAGAACAGAAGCACACTCTCAATCAAATGCTAATCATTATATGTGAATTGACGCATGAATGCTGATATTCTTTGTAATTAAATTCCCCAACAACTAGCAATGATTAGCATTGTTTTCTAAATACATGGCAGCTCCTGTTGTTAGCAGGACTACAATTGTGCAACTCTAACTAACCCCTCCATTAGCATTTTGTGTCTATTCAAGATCAAAATACTTACTACAGTGTTTGTACTACATCTTCTATTCTAAGAATATTAAATACAAGTAAAGAGTGCAGTTTTACTTTACATTAAAATATATTTTATACATATTTCGGATCCCGGAAATGGAAATCTATATCTATTGTCCTAAATCTGTCTGTCACAAACCATATCATATCTAATCATTAATCAGCAACAAATATAAAACTATACATGTTCTGATTACTATTAGGGGTGTAACAGTACACATATTTGTACCAAAAATCTTTGGTACAGGGCTTTTGGTTCGGTGCACTCGAATTGGTTTCAGCAGTGGCGAGTTTGTTTAGTCTCCTCCTCACACTCTGACTGCATTTATTATTCTTATTAAACTTAAATACATACACAACAATGCCAGGGGTATAAAAAAAAGAAACAGTTAATGCAGTATCACTGTGGCAACACACTCCGTACCGGATTTGTTTGATTTGTTTTGCGCATACATTAAACAAGCTATGAAGACATTTGTTAAAGTATGCTAAAATATTTAAATAGACTATATATTTAGAAAATTAAATGTAAAACAAACACACACATGTGCATCTGTATTAAGCAAATGGGGTCTAACAAAGATTTTTTTTTCATTTATTTTATTTTATTTAAACAATTGAGTTTGTGCCAATGAAATCAAAATAATAAAAAAAAATAGTGTATTGAATTCATTTCATTTATTCTATTTTATATATTATTTAACCAAGCACGAATTTTATTCCAACAAGCAAATTTAAGTTTTGCATTTCCTAACTGTACCGGACCGTAAATTAAAATCCGAGGTGCGTACCGAACTGTGAATTTTGTATATTGTTACACCCCTAAGTGAGAGAGAGAGAGGGAAATAGATCGATAGATCGATAGATAAAGTTATATGTTATGTTATAATATGTCTGTTTGGACTAAAAATCTCAACAATTTACAAGTAGCCCTTAAATACATTTTGACCTCTTATTTATTTTTCACACTGGATTGCACTGTTTTACCTTCCAAATGAACTTTTATTTAAATAACCTTCACTAAATAATCTTTTGTATTATTAAAAATGGAGCCCTTTTTTAAGATTCGATTAGGAATATTATAGAAATTACAGTTATATGCACAAAAAAACCCAACAATAATATATCTACAAAAATGTTTAAATACCCTCGCCCACTGACGACTGTTATATGACTGTTATAATAACTACATTAAACTATTGTGTATTCATTTCTAAAAATAAAACTAGCATCCATATTCTTTGCTGTTCTTATACATTAAGGCACAGATATTAGAGACTCAAACCTGACCACCTGATTGGCTGAAGGACATTCAGATTGTAGATGCGATGTATAAAGTGAGCGTTCACAGGATCTGAATATGAATAGGATATGAATCTTCTTATTGTTTTAGTTGTGTAGTGCAGTCATCTTTATATCCTGGTGATCTTGTAGTGTAGTGCCAGAATTAGTACACAAAACCTCACAGAAAAACAGAACAATTCTGCCCACCACTAAGTGGAAATATAAAAACGGTTAAACATTTTGAAGCTATAAAAGGGCATAGAGATGACTGAGGACATCAATCTATAATTAGTAAGAGGTATATCTATCTTCTAACACCCATCATTAAAAAAGCTGTGATGAAATAATAAGTTCAAAAATAATGGAGCTCTACTCCCTCCATGGAAGACGGGAAATGATTTAATAGGCATCAAATTCCTCTTGAGAGTTTGTGAAGTCCCCTAGAGATGTATTTATGAGTTGCAGTACTGCATCAAGCAGAGTTGAGCATGGCAAGATGGCGGGTGGATGGAGAAAGCACCTCCAACTTTGCTTCTCTACAGGGAAATAAATCCATACAGTGGCAGCTTCATCTAGCAAAGTCTGGAAAAATTCTTCAAAGATACTGAGTACTGAGTAAAAGCAGCTCCAGTCCTCGATCGGTCTTTGAGAGATAAAAGAAGATGGAGATCTTTGTGGTCAGTTCAAAAAATGAAACCAATCATGGGGTACACATCAGTTGATGACTTTGTAGGACTTATGTATTTATCCATGGTTCTCAGACGTGAAGTTTCTTTTATAATTTTTTTTTTTTTTTAAGTTTTCATTGTTAGGCATTTTTTTAAATAGAGACATGTTGAGATGGCAGAAGTAAAAACCTAGCTCTATATTCCCTCAATAGGAGATGAGGAAGAGCGTAAAATGTACTCATCATCATTAAACCAAGTGAAGAAACCGTGAACTCTACTCCATCCATGAGAGCTGGGATTAGGAGACATCTGCTACATATCGGTGAGTGTTTTAGACATTCTGCTCTACTCCTCCATGGGGATGTAGGAGAGGATGGAGTGCTCCTGCGTGATGGCAGCCAGTTCTTTAAGGAACTCTGTAAAGACGACGGTGGCATAAACCTCTGTCCTGTTCAAAGGGACCACAGACTTGGGTTGGACAAATCGGTTCTTCACGTTCTTTTCAGGATTCTGCGAGTCTGACATTAAGAGAAGTCATTTATCAGTTACATCATCAGTGTTATCTTTAAACAATACAATCAAAATATCATTTATTATAATTATTTTTTGATTATTACAGACAATTAGTAAAAATGGAAAACGAAGGAAAGCGTGAAGTCTTGCTTTTTGTAAAGGAAAGTAGAGAGATAAACCTTGCACTGTGCGTGAACTCTCTCTGGCCAGAAGACACTGCTGTGCTGCCAGGAGAAGATCAGAAAAATCCTTTTGCTTCGCTGCCACCTGCTCGATCTGATTCTTCACCGAGGCCAAGACCTGCAGAGACGAACCAAAACAAAACAAACAAAAATAATGCGACAAGATGTGTGGCACAGTGTGGTTAATGAAAAGGAAAAGAAAAGAAAGGGGGAAGAGCAGGAGAGAAGAAGGGAAGGAAGAAAGGAAAAATAAAATAATAATAATAATAATAATAATAATAATAATAATAATAATAATACATTTAAAAATTGTAAAATACAATTAGAAAACCAATGCAAAAAACTGCAGGAGAAATGTTAAGTAAGAAATAAAGAAATCAATGTGAGCAGAAAAAGAAAGAAAGAAAAAAATTAATTGTCAGAGGGACAAACGTGTAAATATGTACATAAAAATGATGGATAAATCTAAAGATAAAAAAGCAAGTTTTTTAAAAAAGATTTAAATCGAAACATTGTGAAGAAAGTGTAAAAGTGTAAATAAAAACTGCATCCTCAATCACATTCAGCTTCATACATGTTCCTTCAGGAGATATGTTTTTATCTACTTTGCTAATTGAGACTGTGATACACAGACAAGGTTCAGAGCTCCATAATCCAAATCCCAAACTTTAATCAGTGCGATCTTTAACCTCCGGCTGTGTTTCATATTAAATCCTACACAATAATGGTGCTATTGTTTGTTCTGCTCCAACTTTAACTTGTGTGTGTGGTTTATTTTTGTGTTCGTGAGAGAGAGATTAAGCAGCAGCAGCATTATTGGATTTACATGTTTACAAGCTGCTCTATGTTACATTATGGATGAGCTGGATGAAGCTCGGTGTGAAATTTGCATCACTGTAGCTCGACGAGACGAAAACAACGTGTTCCAGGTTGTTCAAAGAGTCTCTGTGGAGAAGCTTTTTCAGACTGTGCTAACATGCACACCGACATGCCTCCTCTTCTTTTTCTTCTCCCATTAGGGGTCGCCACAGTGGATCATCTGTCTCCATACCCCCCCTGACCTCTACATCTGCCTCTTTCACACCAACTACCTGTCTTCTCTCACCACATCCATAAAACTCCTCCTTGGTTTTCCTCTTTCCCTCCTTCCTGGTGAATCCTCAGCATTCTCATTCTCTGATATACCCCACGTCCCTCCTCTGCACATGTCCAAACCATCTCAATCTCGTCTCCCTTACCTTGTCTCCAAAACTCCAAAAATAATCTTTATTAATATTATACATCATGTTTATAGACGTGTGTATATATATATATATATATATATAAAATTAAACTGAAAATGGTGTGTCAGTAGTCAAAGAAAACCAAAATTATCGACTATATAAACAGACACTGCCTGCACACTCTGGCCACAACCCAGAACCCAATGCACCATTGTAAGGTGTGACAGAGGCTCTGAGGATTTCAACAAGCAATAAGAGTACAACCAGCTAGCACATGAAGGCCTGTGTGACCTTTCAAGGATAATATTCCTCCACAGACCTTCACAAACAGGTCATGCTATACGATGCTGGGTAATGTATAAAGAAGCAGAATGTCCACTACAGCATCTCCAGACTATTTCAGGTCTGTCAAAAGCCTAACCCAGGGTGCGAATGGTGGACATTCTGTGGCAAATACTAAAAACAGTGGCCTGTGAGATAGAAACCTGCACACCAGTAGCATGCTGGGGGGTAGGTTTTTAGGGCTCTGGCAGAATTCCTCCTTGCACAAAGGAGCAGATACCAGTCCTGGTGCTTTCCCTTTTACGGACCTGTCCAGCACTCCACATGTTACGCCCTGTCTCTGCTCAGTGCTAATGGAAGTGTGACCTCCTCGTGACGATACCTGTTTAACCAGACTGGGTTGCAGGGACTGCCTTTTACCTCAAATACTGACAAGAAGCCAATTAAAACACAAAACTAGAAACAAATCAGTCAGTATAAGGAGAGAGTCCATTCTCCTTTTTATGGGTTATCTTGCTGTTTCCTCTCCAGTGCACCTGTTGTCACCTTCATTTGCACCAAAGCAGGTGAAACTTATTGATAATCACTAATTCTTCCTAACTGACAAAACTGATATAAAACTGAAGTTTAACTGACTTGGTGTTATACTGTAATGATTAGGTGTTTCATTTCATTTCATTTCATCTTCTCCCGCTTATCCGTATTTCGGGTCGCGGGGGAAGCAGTCTAAGCAGATTCCCCAGACACTTCTCCGTGTCCAGGGATCGTGTCTCCGTGTCCCCCGCCTTCGACTGCTGCCCAATCCTCTCAGCACCGGGTCCCTTACGGTCCCTCCTGCAGGTGGTGAGCCCACAAGAAGGATTAAGTGTTTCCTTTTCTTATTTTCAGAAGTGTATATATACAAAGTTTTTTAAAAGTAAATTTTAAGTCCTAGACATTGCTTTTAATCCACTAGATGTTCCATGGTGATTGTGTGTGTTCACCCTTGACCAAAATTAAAAAAAGAAAATGTAATAAAATGAGAACGTTATACGTCAGGCCAAAAAAAGCATACCAAAAAAAGAGGAAAATATTAAACAAAAAAAGTTAAATGATATATACACAGAATAAAGGCGATAAAGGAAAGACAGGAAAGAAAGAGGATAGGCAGGACAGAAACACAGGAAAGAAAGGAAGAAAGAAGGACAGGGAAAAAGAAAGACAGACAGACAGAAAGAAACAAAAAAAAAAAAGAAAGAAAAAAGAAAGAAAGAAAAATAGAGGAAGGAAGGAAGGAAGGAAGGAAGGAAGGAAGGAAGGAAGGAAGGAAGGAAGGAAGGAAGGAAGGAAGGAAGGAAGGAAGAACAGTACGGATATTTACAGAAAGTCAAAGACAAACAGTTTGCAGTTCATGGTGTTTAGAGTTTCTGTTGCTGTGAAGGTATGTAAAGGTGTGGTACCTGGTACAGCGAGCGAACACTGGGCTGGAACACCATGTTGGTGTTTAACAGGAAGGAGCGCAGCAGTGGCTGTGGATAAGTGGCGAGCTGAACGATGATTCCCGTTAATAGCAGATTCACGTGCAGAGAGTTTTCCAGCATGTTCTCAAGTCGAGAGAGCAGCACACTCACAAACGGGCCTGAAACAAGCATACACACAAATGTTAAACACCAAACATGTCTTAGTATTTATTATCTTGGTAATCTGCTACATTCAGGGTAAACTAATACATTTCACAGGCATTTAACACAGTGTTCTAAAAGCTACATTTTTACCAAATTCATTTCACTTTCACACACATGCTGTTTCATCACTTATTTTGGCTTTAATTCACAGACGTTATATACAGCGATTAGGAATAACCTGATTGAATATGACATTATAACATCATGACTGGTAAAGTATATAACACTTTCTCTTCAACATGGCACCCATTCGTGGGTGGGATATTATTAGACAGCAAGTGAACATTTTGTCCCCAAAGTTGTCGTGTTAGAAGCCGAAAAAATGGGAAAGCATAAAGATTTAAGTTTGACAAGAGCCAAATTATGATGGCTACATGATTGGGTCAGAACATCTCCAAAACTGCAGCTCTTGTGGGATGTTTCTGGTCTGCAGTGGTAACAATCTATTAAAAGTGGTAATAAGAAGGAAAAAAGGTGAACTGGTGACAGGGTCATGGGGGGCCGAGGCTCACTGATGCATGTAGGGAGAGAAGGCTGGTCCATGCTGGTCCATGTTCTTCAACAGACGAAGAAGATTGCTAAAGAAGTTAATGCAGTTGATGCTCGACGGGTCAGAACTGTTTCGGCAGTGAAAGGGGGACCAATGCAATATTAGGCAGGTGGTCGTAATGTTCTGATTGATCGATATCCTTACCTTAATCAAAATCTTTTTACAAGAACCTTTGAACTTTAAACAAACAAACAAAACAAAAAGAACCTTTTTTACACTAATAGAAAATGTTATTAGCCTTATTAAGTGTGTTTAACCTTATACGATGAGTATTACTATTTATTAAATGACTCTAAAATAAGTGCAAGCTAATTGGTAGGTAACAACTACAACCTTTTTTTGTTTCTCAAATCAAAAATGCACCCGCAGTGATGAGAACCATTCGGAAGTTTCCATGACGGTACACACTATCGAATCTCTGACCAATCAGATGACACTCACAGGTGCAATATAAATTTGCAATGTAAAAAAAAAAAGAGGGTGAATAAAAAAGAAACTGTCACAAATAATCAAATTAAAGGTTTGAAAAAACAGCCTAGAGTCTAGAGTTGGTTAAAAATGCATCTAGATGTGCATTGTTACTTCCTTCCTAATAAAGACTCCTGAATGCATGTCTGTGTCTCAAATCACATGATATACATACTGTTATTAGATGTATTGTATGAGATGCACTGCATATAATAAGTGCACTATTAATACGTGTTTGGAATTTTGCACTCAGAGATGAGACGTAGCCACTGTCTCACCTGTAAAAGGTATGGCGTGACTCATGCTCACGCTGTGACGTTTAGTTCTAAATGGTGAGGGGGATTTCTCTGTGTCTGGTGTCTCAGGTAAAAACAAGCTGAAGTCCACGTCGTCCTCCTCCTCCATGATGGAATTCCTCAACTCTTGCTGCATCCTTGTTGGGCTTTTCACTTCGACTACCAGAGTGCGGATCAACTCCTCATACTGTGTCGCCAGGTCCTCGTATTGGTCTGTGTGAAGGTCATGTGACTTATGATCTGCTTCAGTCTGGACGCAATTTTGTTTCTCTGTGTCCGTTTTTTTCATTTCTAATTTTTCATCTGAAATTTTTGTCTCATTGCGGATGATTTGCTTTCTATTAGAGGACTCATTGGAGTTCTTCTGCGCCACCAGATCGTACACCATGACGTCATCCTGAAATTCCGACTCTTCCACGTAAGAGCCGTTGACAAGCAGAGTTGCCGTCTTTTGAAGCTCCTGAATGTGTTGTGGCGGGTCGTTCGGGACGCTAACAACAGCAACGGTGCTTTCTTCATCTTCTGCCTTCTGCTGTGCTCGTGCAGAACCAGCGTCATAACTGTCGTCCCACTCTAGCTCGACACCCGATGAGGTAGCGACTTCAGTAAGCGCCTGTGACATCACACGTGGGCGAGATTTGTCCTCAGGAGGCGGGTTCACGCCGTCGTATGGGGCGGACCAGACCCGACATGCACGCATGCAGCTGCTGATGCCGTTACGCGCGTCGTATAGGTAATGCAGGTAACTGAGGTCCAGGTGAATCTCTGAGCCGATCACACACGAGTGACCGGAATCATCCTGCTCCGAGATGCACGCCTCCGGTTCTGTAACAGGACACGTAATCATATGAAAATTATTTTAAATAACTGTAAAATCATATTGTACAAAAAGATTGCTGCTGCTAATTATTATTATAATCATTCCGCTGCTAATAATTATAAATTACAAACAAACATTTGCAGATATTCAAACCTTTATGAGAGAGAAAACGAATTGCAAATTGCATTCTGGGTAAACTGGGACAAAAATACATTTTTAATAGAGGTCGTCCAATTCATCGGTTTTGCCAATTAATCGGCACGATAGTTAATTGCTGCAACTATCGGCAAAAATCCATACCGCTTGGTTTACAAAAAAATATAAATATAAAAAAAATATCGATTGATTAATTGGTTATCGGCAAGTATGATCCAAGCAAGCTATCAGGATCAGTAAAATTAAATCGGTCGACCTTAAAGTCACAATCACAATAAGCAACAGCAAAATAAGCAAAATTCTCCAATCATAAAATAAAAACATTATAAAAAAAGAGTGTAAAAGATTTTAAACCCCTACTTCAAATCAATACAGATAATAAAATATATAAGGCATGTTTTTTAAACTGTTCAGTGTTTTTTTTAAAAAGCTCAGTGTTTAAGGCTCTGGGTTACTGATCGTAGGGTGAGGGGTTCAAGCCCCAATATCACCAAGCTACCACTGTTAGGGCCCTTGAGCAAGGCCCTTAACCCTTTGTGCTCGAGGGCACTGTATCATGGCTGACCCTGTGCTCTGACCCTAGCTTCCTAACATCACTGGGATATGTGAAGAAAAAATTGAAAGCACCTTCCTTCCTTTCTTTCTTATTAAAATAAACAAAAATGACTTCTATTCCACTTCCTTGTAACCCATTTAGTTTTTTTTAGATTCTGGTTAATCTTCTCACTAACAATCTCTTTGTTTCTTTTCATTTCTAAATAAGCACCTAATTGTCTTCTAACAGTCTCCCACAACACTTTCCTATATTTTTATTCCCTTTTCCGGCTTTGTGTTAAAAATTTCAGGACAAAATCAGACCCTAATCAGTTCTGTCCAGTCGGTCTAATCACCATCATGTGATCTGGGGGAAAAGACCCAGGAGAAGGATTGTGTGTGTCACAGAGGCCTCGTTCTCTTGCACATGATCACAGGTTGAAGAAAAACAAATGAAGACGCTGATATAAATGTGCTTGAAATGAAATATTGTGCACTGAGGAATTATAATAGATCCAGGTTTTAGTAACCATGGTTCCACATCGGCCACAATTCCCGAGCCGAAAAGGATTTATTATACATCTATTTGTGTAATGAAGGAACAATAAACCACAAGTTCTTGAGAGAATACGTTCAGGTTACCCATACTTCCTGATAAAGATGTATAAAATATATGTGATGTTTTGAACACTGGTAAGTGATTAAAGAGGTTTTATTGTATTTAGTACCATGCTGCTAGAAAAATAAACCGCCATCATGCCGTCTTATTATTCAAAATCAAAGTTAAAATAGATTCTAGTGTGTTCTAGTGTTTAGCAAGAAATGTGAAAAATTACATTAAAATATTGTGGAAAACCTCCATTACCTGTGGTACCTGAATGTTCTCCATCTATGACCTTAGACCATGTGATTGAGTCGAGCTGACGGATTGGTGGAGCGATGAGGTCTGGAGAGCAGCAAGATGGAGTGAAGGCGAGAAATTTTGCAGCAGAAATGGAATAGAAATCTCTCTCGTTTAGGACACGCCGCTGACTCGGCATCATGTGATTGCACGGGATCAGATACCTGCCATGATCAAACACACACATTAAAAATTCTGCCACTGTGTCACATTCACACACTGATCACTGTCTTCACTTTTAAATGGAGGGCGCAGAGACTTTTGGACTTTGAAACAAAGTTTCATGTCCGTTCTCTTTATCTTTATCTCTTGCAAGATTTGCTTTGGACTTCCGCTACGATATGGACTTCATCTCGACCTAAAGTGTACACTTAAATAAAAGCATAGCAAACAGATCACAAGTGTCTCAACATCCAGTGTGTTCCTGTCCCAAATCACACACAATACTAACTACATAGGCCACTAACATTCAATTTAATTCAATTTGATTCATTTTTATTTGTATAGCACCTTTTAACAATGAACATTGTCTCAAAGCAGCTTTACACAGATAATGTGGTGATAAAAAATTTATATGTTCTTTATAAGTACCAGAATTATTAAGCACACCCAAATATAAGCCGCACCCACTGAATATGACAAAGATTTTTATTTTGAACATAAATACGCTGCACCTGTCTATAAGCCACATCTACACTGAAACTAATGAACTTTACACAGGCTTTAATGAAAGACAGTGTCTGTTACACGGCTTGTACCTAAACAGTAGCCTACCAAGAAAGTCATTGTTCACTGTCTTCCTCCTTCCTTTCAAAACAATTTCTCTCGAGAGTTTATCTTCTGGCATCGTTGTGCGTTTAAAAATCACCATCGGTGAATCTTTTCTCCCGATGCCGTGCAGCTCAGAACACAGGTGAAGTGTGTTTTCATGCCCGGTTGTTTTCAGCGTGACGAATGATTCGCATTTCCTGTTGACAGTCCGAGTGAGCGGCAGGTCAAACGTCAGAGGAACATCATCCATATTTATGATGTGGTGCGGCCCGATTCAGTGGGAGCACGTCTGATTTAATATAAAGAATTTTATTGGTTCACCTGAACCCGTTCCGCAATTTCATTGGTCTAATGTTATGGGGCTAAATTTTTTGGCATGAAGCTTGTTAAACCGGGAAAAACCCAGGAAAAATCTATAAATTAGTTGCTTCATTGTTTAAGCCCCTGGGTTCAAAGCGTGGGAAAAAAAAGTAGCGGCTTATAGTCCGGAAAATACGGTAAGTTTGTCCCTGATGAGCGAGCCGGTGGCGACTGTGGCAAGGAAAAACTCCTGGAGATGGCATAAGGAAGAAACCTTGAGAGGAACCAGACTCAAGAGGGAACCCATCCTCATCTGGGTTGCACTGAATGTCCATTTATTGCAGATATACAATGTTGCGGGTTACAGTGATGATGATCAGAAGCAAACTGTAGTCCTGAGTCCCAAATCACATAAAAACTAATTTCGGTCCAATCGCGATGAACACTATATTCACTTCAGAGCCCACATAAATGCTAATATCAGTTGATTCTGGCCATATCCCAAACTACACTCTACACTCTTGATTCGGATGTGTTGTATAATTAAATGGATGAAAACCTTCATCAGCCCACTCTGGTTGTACACTCAAATTGCTACATAAGTCCTGTGCCTTAAACTGTAAAAAGTGTACGAAAAAAAAAATAAAAAACATCTCAAATGAAGTACTCACTTGAGTATGAGCTGAAGCATGACGTCCTCACAGTACAGACCAATTAGAGTGCGGAAGAGGGAAAGAGACACGGTGCCCAACTGCAACACAGGAAAACTGATTACACAGGAGCATACTGAGCACAGCAGACACACACACGCACACACACACACACACATCCAGATAATCAATCTAGCTTAATGATTACCTAATTACAGAGCAATGACAACCTTTCAAACTGAAGACCAACAGAATCTTATTTCCACTGTAGTAAATAAAATAATGTACAGTAACAATAAGATAAAGGTTTCTGTGTACATTATTATGTTATAAATCTCTAATTGTATCAGGAGTTCAGTGTGTCAAACCAAGACATTATTAGCCGGTGAAAAACATCCGCAATTGAAAATTTAAAATTATAATATTTATTTATGTTGCATGAATATGATTTACACATTCACTATATGGGCAAAAGTTTGTGGACAGCCAATGCGCAGGCAAAACATTTGTATGTGCTTTATGATCATCCCATTCTACATTTAGCTAATTTGCTGTTTAATCATCTTCAGTCTAACCGCTAGACTTTGGAGTGTGCTTATAGAGATTTGTGCTCATTCAGGCACAAGGGTGTTGAAGGCAGGTACTGATGTAGGTGAGGTAAGGAGGTCTGGGGTACAGTCAGTGTTCTAATTCATCCCATAGGTGTTCAATAGGGTTGAGGTCAGAGCTCTATAACAAGCCACTCAAGATCTTCCAGTCCAAACCCATGTAAATCATATCTTCTTGAAGCTGAATTTGTGCTTTGTCATGCTGGACCAGGATTGGGTCTCATAGTTCAAGTGAATGGAAAATGCCACCACATTAAAAAGAAAAACATCCTGTACAATTGTGTTCCTCCAGCTTTGTGGTAACAGTTTGGGAAAAAAGCACATATGGCTGGAAAATGTACTTGTCCCAATACTTTTGACCATATAGTGCACTGAACATACTACTGAACATTTTTACTATTTAATTAGTAGATTTAATGCTTTAGCTATACAGGGAAAGCGGATATGAATTAACTTGCCAGCTGGCTTAATCTGAAACAGAGGGAAAAACCCTGGTTCAAGTATTGCTTTACCTTTTAATCCTCAATACCTACACACTCTGTAATTAATGGGCAGGTTGTAAAACGTTGTGGGAGTAGACAGCGTGTAATTACCAGGAGTGGAAAGTAAAAAAACTACTTTTGGTATAGTATTTGAGTGTACCAATCATTATAGCTGATTAATATTGTACATTTAAATTTTGGAAAAAGGAAGGAAAAATGCAATAAGCCTTAAGCAAGTAGACAAGGCCAATTATTATTCTTTTTTTTTAGTACTCAAGCAGTAAAATATATATTTTTTTAAAAATTTTACTAGTCAGTAGGTTTTGTACATTTCGTTTCTGTCTTAACATGAGTAATTGCATGTGAGTACCTGGAAGGGCGTGTTGATACGACTGACAAGTGTGTCCAGGATGTGCACTTTGTCATGACGATGGAGGAGGATAAAGCTAAGAAAGGTGTGTAACAGTGCAGGTTCATTGACAGCCCTTAGGAACAGGTCCAGATAGGCCGTGGTGGTCATGACTTCCTCTAGAGTCTGCTACATAGACACACACATACAGATTTAGCCCTGGGACCTTTAGAAATTAGGTCATGTTCTCTAACTCAGATATACAGAATTATTACTGCTTTGTGTATGCAGGTAATCATAGATCTCAGATTTGTCACACTGACATACATTTCAGAAAAGACTTCAACATGTTAAAAAATACACTTACTTTATGCAGTGCGGGTCCTAAAACAGGAACCAGAAAACCATTGAAGATGTAGCCAACCAGCTGATCTCTGATTGACGGATGAGCCACCTACAGGAGACAAAAATAAAAAAATTTAAAATAAAGCTATATTTTTATATATATATATATATATATATATATATATATATATATATATATATATATATATATATATATATATATATATATAAAAATAAAACACATACATACATACATACATACATACATACATACATACATACATATACACACACACACACACACACACACACACACACACACACACACACACACACACACACACACACACACAAACACACAAACACACACACTTCGAGTTGGCATCCCCGGGGTTTCAGCATTAGTTTGGAACCTGGGAGACCTCATTTAGAACCCCATGCCATTACTTATAATAAACAGTGGAGAGGTGCACAACAAGCATTCGCTGTAAAACCTTTTAAAAGAATGCGCAAATAAAAATTACTACTCCACTGCTCTGTTATAACTAAAGGCAAGGGGTTCTAAACAAGCTCGCCCTGGTTTCAAACAATTGCTGACACCCCAGGATCGCCAACTTCTCGTTCCAAAATTTCCCGTGTCCCTGCATCACCCTATAATAACTTTAACTTGTTGCTCTCACCTGCATGACGGCATTACAGAACTCCAGTGAGTTTAAGAAGTGAACAAGAGCAGGCTCCTGCTGCCATTCGTCTTTTTGTATGTAGTGCCAGTCTTCACTGGACACCTCCAGCTTAGTGGGCAGAGATGAGTACAGACCACTTAGACCTGTGGCTAACACCTACACACACACAAAGAAGGGAAAAAAATGAATTAAAGGGAAACAAAAACGTATAGGAAGAAAGTAAATGAGAGATACCAGACAGAAGACTGCAATTCAGCATAATACAAGAAACCAAACAGAAGAAAGAGTAAATAAGTATTTATTGGTAAGAAGAAGGTGTAGGCTGAAAGAGGTGTTGTGGTTAATAAAGTGATACTGGAATGGATGGTGAAGTCAGAGAAACTGGACAGATCAAAGTGTTGTGGTGAAGTGGCAGATACCAGGCAGAAGAATCTGATGAGGAAAATAAAGAAATACTAAACTGAAGAATGAATTGTGGTAAAAAGTTAGAGATACCCAAAGGTGCTGTGGGAAATGAAGAGATACTGGACAAAAAAATCTGACGGGATAAATGAATAAATAAAAGAAAAATGTGTTGTAGATGTCACAGTGAAGAAGGTGATGGGTTAAATAAATAGACATCAAGTGAAAAAGGTGAGAGTTATATGATTAGATACCAGACAGAAGAAGGTGAGAGGTTAATGAAGAGATACCAGACAGAAGACAGTGAGTTAAGTGAAGAGATATCAGACAGAAGAAGGTGAGAGTTGAATGAAGAGATACCGGACAGAAGAGGGTGAGAGTTAAATGAAGAGATACTGGACAGAAGAAGGTAAGAGTTAAATGATAAGATACCGGACAGAAGAAGGTGAGAGTTAAATGAAAAGATATCAGACAGAAGAAGGTGAGAGATAAATGAAGAGATACCGGACAGAAGAAGGTGAGAGTTAAATGATAAGATACCGGACAGAAGAAGGTGAGAGTTAAATGAAGAGATACCGGACAGAAGAAGGTGAGAGTTAAATGATAAGATACCGGACAGAAGAAGGTGAGAGTTAAATGAAGAGATACCGGACAGAAGAAGGTGAGAGTTAAATGATAAGATACCGGACAGAAGAAGGTGAGAGTTAAATGAAGAGATACCGGACAGAAGAAGGTGAGAGTTAAATGATAAGATACCGGACAGAAGAAGGTGAGAGTTAAATGAAGAGATACCGGACAGAAGAAGGTGAGAGTTAAATGATAAGATACCGGACAGAAGAAGGTGAGAGTTAAATGAAGAGATACCAGACAGAAGAAGGTGAGAGTTAAATGAAGAGATACCAGACAGAAGAAGGTGAGAGTTAAATGAAGAGATACCAGACAGAAGAAGGTGAGAGTTAAATGAAGAGATACCAGACAGAAGAAGATTAGAGTTAAATGAAGAGATACCGGACAGAAGAAGGTGAGAGTTAAATGAAGAGATACCAGACAGAAGAAGGTGAGAGTTAAATGAAGAGATACCAGACAGAAGAAGGTGAGAGATAAATGAAGAGATACCGGACAGAAGAAGGTGAGAGTTAAATGAAGAGATACCAGACAGAAGAAGGTGAGAGTTAAATGAAGAGATACCAGACAGAAGAAGGTGAGAGTTAAATGAAGAGACACCAGACAGAAGAAGGTGAGAGTTAAATGAAGAGATACCAGACAGAAGAAGGTGAGAGTTAAATGAAGAGATACCAGACAGAAGAAGGTGAGAGTTAAATGAAGAGATACCAGACAGAAGAAGGTTAGAGTTAAATGAAGAGATACCGGACAGAAGAAGGTGAGAGTTAAATGAAGAGATACCAGACAGAAGAAGGTGAGAGTTAAATGAAGAGATACCAGACAGACGAAGGTGAGAGTTAAATGAAGAGATACCAGACAGAAGAAGGTGAGAGTTAAATGAAGAGATACCAGACAGACGAAGGTGAGAGTTAAATTATAAAATACCGGACAGAAGAAGGTGTTGTGTGCGATGTGTGTCGCCACACGTTGGTTGTCATTGCTCAGGGTCATGATTAGGAGCAGGGCATCTCGAGCCTGCTGCCCTATCGTCCCATCCCTGTGGATGAAGGGAACAAGCAGGGAAAAGAGCAGGAAGTTAGCGGCTCCCTGATCCTCGCTGGAGTGGAAGAACAGCTCCAGGATGGAGGGATCACTGGACACAATGCAGCAAAGCTGATGGAGGAGAAGAACAAGTTCACGCTCCACTGCGGAGGAAGTCGGAACGCTTGCTCCTGAGACAGAAAACAAAACAAGGCTTTCAACATTAAATAACTGCAAGACAACACCTTTCTCTGCCCCATATCTCCCACTGAAATGAATTCAAACTCTGTGAACCAGCAGGAACTATAGAAACAATAACATATTACAACAAGTAAAATATCATATTATGGTAATAATGCACACCTTCTGACCAATTACATTTGAGAATTGCTGAGCTGTAAGTTGGCATGTGGTTAATTCTGTAATTACTTGTCTTGTATGACTTGTAATTGTATTTAAACAACAACAAAATCAACAACAATGACAGCATAAAAAAACAGTAAAGAAAGACTGAAAGACGAACAGAACAAAAGAGACAAAATGACAAAAAAAAAAAAAAAAATTCACTGGAATGAATAGCAGAAAGATCAAAGCGCAAAGACAACAAAAGACAGAACGACTAAACAAAAGGGGGAGAAATGAGAACAAACGGACGCGTGAATTTGTAACAGAAAGGAGTAACCAATAAAAGGTAAAATGATTAGTGATAAATTTACCGGTTTGACCCGTTGCTGTTCCTGAGCAGGACGACAGCAGCATCATCAACGGCTTCAGAATCGGCTTGTGATGCAACAGCGGCTGCTTGGCCTGACCAATCAGCATCTCGTACATCTTGAGCTGCTCAAGCTTTGATTGCTCGGTGAAATCTTGCCTCAGGCTCCACACGAACAGGCGTTCCATTACGTTCTCCATAATGACAAACTCCAGTATGGGGCCCATGGCTCCGCTCACTCCGCTCTGCTCCTCCATCAGAAGAAAGAGCATGTGCTCTACGTAGTTTTGCACTGCGCTCGCCTCGTCCACTGGGATTGTCCCATGACGGAGACCGTGACCTCTGAAAGTGTGGATTCCGACCCCGAGACTGAGACCTCCACTGCTGCGTAAGGGGTCATGTTTCTCCAGGATCTTAACCACCTTAGGAACACGAAGAAATTTTTTTTTATATATAATATATTTCCATTATAGTAATACTGTATAATGTTTCCAATCACTTTTGCTGTTCAGCAAACATGTTCTGTAAAGTCTATGTTTGAAAACACCTGGGCCCAGTGGTTTTTGAACACGATCATGCACGTTTCAGGGTCGACTCCATTCAGGACCAACGACTGGTTTCCCGGACTCCTATTGGCCACCGCAGATGCCATTACTGTGACATCTCAGTGTGGGTTATTCCCAGTCTGAGAAAAAAAAAAAAAAGAGTCACCACCCTCACTGCATTCCGGTCAAGAGTAGATCATAAAGTTGCTGACAGACCTAAAGTGAAATAAAAAACGAAAGAGAGCAGACGCATACATTCGTTCATCACGTATTTATTTATTTACAGCATTGACAATTAGGGATGATAGGTCCCCTGGTGGTCTAGTGGTTAAGATGCAGCGCTCCCACCGCTGCGACCCGGGTTCGATTCCCGGTCAGGGAACCATCCCCAGCCACTCTTAGTGCCGGTCCCAAGCCCGGATAAATTGGGGAGGGTTGCGTTAGGAAGGGCATCCAGCGTAAAACATGTGCCAAATCAAACGTGCGGAGGATCCACTGTGGCGACCCCTAACGGGAGAAGCCGAAAAGAAAGTAGTATTGACAATTAGGGATGATCATCCCAATCGCTATGCTGAATATGAGAGAAACGCGGCACAGAAAAGCAAAACCCCTCCGAGCACGTGCACTCCGTCTGTGGCGGACGTTTTTGAAAAGGCAAGGAAGTTTCCCAGTGATAGTGTCATGGCAAAGGTCATTACACAAAAGATTATGGAATCCATCGCCTTAGATGATCAGCCATTCTCTGTCATAGAAGATGTGGGGTTTCGTAGGCTGATCGAGCACATTGCAATGTGCTATAAATAAATATTTTCAAAATTTGTAATTGATTTATTCTTTGAAACTTTAATATTAATTTATGCAATTGAAATGCCTTGATTTTAGTAAGTTTAGTACACAGTCATAGCCATAAATGCAATGGTAATAATAATTGGCATAATTTCTTTCGGTGTTTCGGTTTTCGGGTTTTCGGCCTTGCTTTCCTCTTTTTCGGTTTTTGGAAGAATTTTCATTTCGGTGCATCCCTATTGACAATCGTTTACATAAGCATTTATTTTAGAATCGATTTACAAAGCACTCTTCTGACACAAAATCACTTGCTATTCAAAATCTCAACTTTTGCCCAAACTTATTTTTGAAAACTTGTTATATCATCCGTATCGATCTACGAGCAGTCCATAAAACAAAAAAAGACACCATGTTGTGTTTGTTTTGCATTGTGGCTCCATAAATTGAATCAAAAGCCACTCAAACACATTATATACCTAAAATCTCATTAAAATCTGAAACAATTGCCTTATGATGACATACGTTCAGAATAACTAAAAACACTGTACAGATTCCAGTCCAAGTATTTGCTGTCCTGCTGCTGTGCATTTCATAATGTATATCCGAGGGTTGGTCTAAAGCCTGTAAATTAATCATACAGTGCAATCACTGGACAAGGGAAGGACTTATATTTTGTTCCTTTTTGTGTTTTCTCGTTATTGCGGTTTAATTTTCTTGTGATCGTGACATAATTTTCTTGTGATCTTGACATTTAAAATTGACAACATGTTCAGGGTGGCTATATTATCTTCGATGATAAAGCTGCACACCTGACAGACTCCTTCTCAAGTGTCAGACACTTATGTGTAAAGTTGTAAATTGGTGACCAACACAGAGCTATTTCAGTGCGAGTGAGTGCCTGGTCAAAGTAAAAACGAATACAATCATCCATGTGACGCTGCCTCTAGAAAATTCTGTTATGCCGAATGCACAAAAGAATTATTACTGATCACGAGGAAACAATTTTCTTGTGTCAAGATCACGAGAAAATGAAGTGAAGTGAATGAAGTGGCTACTAAGGACCGTACCCTTGTCTATGAGTATAATTAAACCTGAACCACCAGAAGAATAAACTGATAGCACAAACTCATATCAGCACCTCAATCCAAAGGCCATGTCCAAAACCAGCATACAACTCTAGTAATCTGTATGCAGCAATTTCCACTGTTGTCAAGACAACCTTTTTTTTTTTTTATCTACAACTATTTATAGCAGTAAAACTACTTGCAAGCACATGCAGATGTTTGAAATTCACTCTAGTCACGTGAGCAGGCTTTACCTCATTAGACAGCAAGCTCCTCGGATCTTTGGTGTATTGTCACATTACTCGTCAACAACTGTTACTCTTATTACTTCACACGCTCACACTTGCGTGTTGGTTTTCTCCCTGAGCAGCGGAAACAATACACCAGTCTCCCTAAGAAGTGTATTAGCGTTTTTCTACCTACCCTTGGCCTCCTTAAAGCTATGACAGGAATGTCTGTGGAAGGGGCGAGGGGGATTGGGGGGAATTGAAAAAACGCTGACTCGGCAAAACACAAACAATCCTCCGAACGCCGAACTCGATCCCACAATGCACTCAGACTCCAGCTGAGAATAGAAAACACACAGCGATCGGATTTCACAGCACACTCGTGAGAATTCCTCACGAAGGTGACAAAACGCACTCGGCTATGTGTTCGCTCACATCTCTCCGAGTGTTGATAATTGCAGACACATCGTTTTTAGCATAAGCAATTAACGCTTAAATGTTTAATCTAATCTAATCAGAAGCATCCAAGTCTCTGCATTGTGCAATGAACCGGCAGAGCTTCAGAAGTTCAGTGTGTATGTGTGTGTGTGTGTGTGTGTGCGTGCGTGTGAAACAGAGAGTGAGAAACAGAGTACATGTGGGTGGTTGTGAAGAGGCCTAGAAGGAAGTGACCCGTTGGAAGTGACCGGTTGAAAGCGAGGTGTGAGTAAGACAGTCACTATGTTACAGAGGAGACATGCGGGTAAAGCAAGAACAGGAGGAGAAGTCTGAATGCAGTTGTGTGTGTTTGTGTGTGTGTTTAGGAGTGTGGTCATATGGTCATAAGCACAAAAAAATGTGCAAGCCCACATGTACAAGCCCCTTAATGTGACCTTTCTGCACAAGCTATTAATGCTCCGTGCACTAACCCCATTCGAGATTCTAACTCCAAATACATCATCCCTAACACACACTAAACCCACCCCCAAAAACTTACCCCTTAAACTAACTAAACACTGCCACAAACACCCCTTACATTAAAACCCATCCTACACACTAACACCATCCTACATACTAACGATCCCTCACCTACAAGTTTCTTCAAACAGATAATTCCAGAATTAATTAAACCTGTTTTAAAATTAATAAACTCTTCAATTAGCACTGTAACTAACTCATTCAAACTGGAAGTTATTAATCCCCTAATTAAGAAACCTGACCTTGACACTGTCCAACTACAGGCCAATATCAAACATCCCCTTTATCTCCATGATTTTAGAAAAGGTTGTAGCACAGCAGTTATGCTCACATCTACTTATGAATAACTTTTTTTAAATGTATCAGTCAGGATTTTGGCCTCATCATAACACAGAGACGGCGCTAGTTAAGGTGGTAAATGGCCTGTTATTGGCCTCTGATCAGGGTTTTGTCTCTTTACTTGTTTTGCTCGACCTTAGTGGAGCTTTTGAAACCATTGATCATATTATACTGCTTGCTAGACTAGAGATGGAATAAAGGGAACAGCTCTCTACTGGCTTAGGGCTTATTTGATGATTTAAATGGTGAGTTCTCCACCCTGTCTCAGGTAAAGTTTGGTGAACCGCATGGATCTGTCTTAGGCCCACTGCTTTTCCCTTTATATATGCTGCCTCTGGGTGAAATTATACATACACATGGTATTCGCTTCCATTGCTATGCTGATGATACACAGCTGTTTATTTTAGCAAAGCCAGATGAGAGAGATCAGAAAAAACCCGTGTAGATCGCACGTACTGGGCTTTGAGCTCATTTATTTTTCCGAGCCCTTACCTCGGACTACTGAGGGTGAGGTTTCTTTAAACTGTCTATGTTTCATAATGCTGTTTAATGTTTGTAAATTGCATTTGTTTTACTCACTAAAAGTTTCATCTGTTTGTGCACCGCTCTCTTCTGTCTTCATTGCACGCACAACTGCAAGTCTGATCATAGCATCAGTGAACATCGTAACCGTAGTAGCGACCTGTGGCGTCGTAGGACCCAATCTGACTTTGATGCGTCTGATATAAATGCGATTTTATTACAAAATAGCATTTGGCACATACATATATATATATATATATATATATATATATATATATATATATATATATATATATAATTATGTGAAAAGGCTTTTCGTCCGGCTGGACATATCTTGAGGGCTGGATTTGGACCGGAGTCCGTCAGTTGGCGACCTATGCCCTACACACTAATACCATCCTATACACTAACGCCATCCAACACACTAACCCCATCCCTTATACATAAATCTTAACCCCCTACACACAAACCCCATCCAACATACTAACTGTGTCTTACACAAAAACCATTTCCTACATAGTAACTTAATCCAACACACTAACCCCATCCCACACACTCACTCTTTCCTACACACTAACCCCATCCCCTCTACACTAATCCTAAACCCTTACACCATTGGTGGGCAGTCAGGGCCAGCAAATCCTTCTCTGCTGGCCTAAACACTATCAGAAGCACTGGCCTACATTTACAACCTAAATTATAATATTTGTTCAATGAAATTGTACTTATTTATTCAAAACAGTTTATTCTCTTCATTTTGTAGTGTTTCTCTTGGCTGCACTGCTTCCAGTATCTGGATGTTAGATTTTTCGTCCAATCAGATTTCAGTCTATATGTGCTGCCATGTTAATCTAATCTGCCCAGGGCCTTCAAAGTCAGTACTGCTGGCCTTTTTTGCCTCAGAGAATATTAGCAATGGATCTGACAGAATACAGGATATTCTGCCTTACAGAACAGCTGTAACAGGAAACTGTTACAGCCAAGTTCGACTGGCAAAACACACCTGTAGCACGATGCACACATTAATACATCTTAGTTAGACTTTATGTCCACGGAGGAAGAGATCTTTGGTCTCTGACATTTAAAAAAATCCATTTTCAAGAAAAGCTAGACATCGTGAGGAGGTCGGCCACCCCGAAGCTAGCTAGCTTGTCTTAGCCCGGGAAAGGGTTTGTTCACCACTTCCAGACCAGTGAATACCACTGGGTTTTACAGGTACCACTGGCTTACAGCCTCTGAGGAGCAGTGCAAATTATGAGTCTGCATCTCTGGTGAGTAGGTTGGATTTTATTTATATTTTTACATGTTTTTGTCATGTTAGACAAATATTGACTCTGAACTGCTCCAGATGATGTACATGGCACAGTTGCGGTTGTAGGGTAGAGGTTATATTGTGTTTTTGTATTGTATTGATGGTTTCTTTAATTGCGATGTAATATTAGTGGTATTAAGAGGTGAATTAAGTCAGGTACATTCTTACTGAAGGCACAAGTACCAAATGCATAGCCCACAACTGCCTTACACACTGACCCTACACCCCCTAGTCACAAACTCCATTCAACACACTAGAAAGTGGTAAAAACAGAGATTAGAAAAAAATCATCTGTGAGTAGTGTGTGAGGTGTGTTTTTTGTGAGAACAAGGCCCACCCAGACCCACTCAGCAGAAATACTGGACTTGGGAGTGTGTGCATTTTATTTTGAGCACTCATTTAGTGCTTCCCTGATATGATCAGAACAGAAACAGGAGAAAAGTCCACAAGCACAAAATATAAACACCAATCAGACTAGATCTTTACACTGCAGATCCGATCATCTTCCTGCACCAAGCGAATGTGTTCAGCTTCACACACTCCACACTCTGCTCTGTACTGACACAAAGACACAGACACACCACTTTGTCTATGTTCGGTGAATCTTCTCATGATTCAAATACAACACAATACAAACAGGTCGGATCAAATTGCCCTCTTTTATCCCTTCGTCTCAATCTCCACACACACACACACACACACACACACACACACACACACACACACACACACACAGTCCCTCTCACTCCCTAATATTACTCCCAACCTCTTAACCTTTTTTCAACAGTCTTTTGATATAAAGTGAAGAAACATGAGACAACTTATATCAAAAGACCAATCAACGGCTGAAAGAAAAGCTGTCATTTTAAAGAGCTACATAATTATCAATTATCTTTAACAATATTGTGGTATATTAAGTTATTTAAACACTATTATTAATGTGTAAAGGATCATGTTTCTTATCATCATTATAATTAATCATACACATTGAATGATGCTATTTTTTTTTTTCTGACGCCTTGCTGACATTTATATTCGTCTTTTTCGCCTTAAAAAACTAATATGCTTCGAAATGTTCTGATCCAGAGTATTGCTAATAACTAATAAAATGTGTGTGTGTGTGTGTGTGTGTGTGTGTGTGTGTGTGTGTGTGTGTGTGTGTGTGTGTGTGTGTGTGTGTGTGTTGGGGGGTATCAGAAGAACCTGTTTCTCAGAGAGATAAGCCGGTTTGGGTTTGTCCTTATGCACCGAACCAGGGTGTGTTGTTTACACAGTCACCTACAGCACCACTACATTTTAACCACACACACACACACACACACACACACACACACACACACACACACCTCTGTTAAACCTGTTTCTACAAATATTATTTTAACATCTGCTGTAAAGTGTAAGCCATTAATCTTTAAAAAGTTCTTCAATTTATTACTGGCATACACACACACACACACACAAACACACACACACACAATATACTTTACAAAACTTAAACAGCATTTATAAAAAAAATAGTACTAAATAAATTTAAATATCTCTCTCTCTCTCTCTCTCTCTCTCTCTCTCTCTCTCTCTCTCTCTATATATATATATATATATATATATATATATATATATATATATATATATATATATACATACACACACACACACACACACACACACACACACACACACACACACATATACATACATACACACACACACCAAAAGTATTGGGTCACCTGGTCATAAGTACAGTATGCAATCGTTTGAGCATTGCATTCCACATTTAGTCCCAATTTGCTAGTATAATTCCCTCCACTCTTCTGGGAAGATGTTCCACTAGATTTTGGAGTGTGCTTATGGATATGTGTGTTCATCAGTGTTACGAAAGGCAGGTACTGGTGTAGGTGAGGAGGCCTGAGGTGCAGTCAGAGTTCACATTCATCCCAAAGGTGTTTAATAGGGATGAGATCACAGGCGCATTGCCATGCGGGAACAGGTTTGGTTTTCCAAGGTCAAGTGAACAGAAAATTTTATTACACCGCATCTAAAGACCTATGCGATTAAGTGCCTCCAGCTTTGTGGTAACAGTTTGGAAAAGAACCACATACAGCAGGTAAGGTGACCCAATACTTTTGGCAATATAGTGTGTGTGTGTGTATATATATATATATATAGGGTAGGAGTTACAAAGTATTAAATGTAAAGCTTTTCTGATGCTACTTACAATCTTGTACACTGCTTTTTTACTCACACACCTGTACTTCGTGTCTATAAGAATAAAGATTATGGCATTTATAGAATTCCATCCAGATATATGGAACAAAATACTGCAACAAATCAATTCTTCTCTAAAATTGTTGCTTATAACTGAGGCCGATTCCATTCACATCTCCATGCATAGGCAATAATACACTACATTAAAGATCAGTGGTGTACAGAAAGGAAGTGAATGTAATTAAGTAGTTTCTTTGTGTATCTGCACTTTACTTAAATATTTGCATTATGGGAGATTTTACTTTAACTTCACTACATTTCAAAGTCAAATATCTTATTTGTACTCAACTACATTTCGCGAAATCAGTCGTTCCTTTTAATTTATTGGGGGGGGGTCGTCACCCGACGTCCACACATAAAAAAATTAATAAAAAATTCTATCGTTTTCAATTATTACATCATGTCGCATTTAATGAACCTGGTCAGGACTCGAGTGTGCACACACCGCCCAGGGATGTTCCCTCACTCATACACTCAGAAAGGAGAGGTGGGAGTTGGGCAATGTCACCTCAGCCTGCAGGGTTTCCAGTGGTCAGACTGACAAGACCTGGAGTGACATCACGTCACTAAGAATAGCTGAATCCAAATATTATGCATGACCAATACAGTGCTTGTACGCATAGAGCAACAATATTTCTTTTAGCTGTATAACATTAGTTTATCATAATGTGTGTAGCAAAAAAACAATTACAAATTAACTAGTCTAGTTGAATTGTAGTTAAAAAAATTACTGATTTAATTACCTTTAATTGAGGTGATGTCTTAAAGGTTTTCTGTGATTGTACTGAATTGTTCCTGAGCTGAGTTCAGTAAGGGGGAATCTGCAGTGCAGCTTAAAATTCAATTCAATTTATTTTTATAGCTCTTTTAACAATGAAAATTGTCTCAAAGCATCTTTACACAGATAATGTGGTGATAAAAAAATCATATGTTCTCTAAGGAAGAAACCTTGAGAGGAACCAGACTCAAGAGGGAAACCGTCCTCATCTGGGATGCACCGAATGTCCATTTATTGCAGATATACGATGTTGCGAGGTAAAAGGCTCATTTAAAAGACATATGTTATAAGGATATAGATGCTGTATTTATCTTATGACTACAGTTAGCCAAGGTTTTGGTCAGGACTCTGTGCAAGCAAATTACACCAAACGGGATCATTCATGTCTTTATGGTCCTTGCTTTGTGCACTAGTGCAGTCAATTTGGAACAGAAACGGGACGTCGTTGGGAGCATGAAATTGTCCAAAATGTCTTGGTATGCTGAAGCACCAAGAGTTTCTTTCACTGGGGGCCGAGCCCAACTCCAGAAAAACAACCCCACATCATGATCCCCTCCACCAAACTTTACACTTGGCACATTGCAGTCAGACAAGTACCGTTGTCCTGGCAACCGCCAAACCCAGACTCGTCCATCAGATTTCCAGACAGTGAAACGTGATTCATCACTCCAGAAAACACGTCTCCACTGCTCTAGAGTCCCGTGCTTTACACCACTGCATCCGATGATTTGCATTGCACTTACTGATGTAAGGCTTGGATGCAGCTGCTCGACCATGGAAACCCATTCCATGAAGCTCTCTACGCACTGTCCTTGAGCTAATCTGTAGGCCACATGAAGTTTAAAGGTCTGTAGCTATTGACTCAGCAGAAAGTTGGTGACCTCAGTGCACTGTGTCTCAGCATCCGCTGACCCGCTCTGTGATTTTACGTGGTCTAACACTTCGTGGCTGAGTAACTGTCATTCCCAATGGCTTCCACTTCGTTATAATACCACTAAAAGTTGAATTTTTAGTAGTGAGGAATTTTTACGACTGGACTTATTGCACAGGTGGCATCACGGTACCATGCTGAAATTCACTGAGCACCTGAGAGCAACCCATTCTTTCACAAATGCTTGTAGAAGTGGTCTGCATGCCCAGGTGCTTGAATTGATACACCTATAACCATAGAAGTGATTGGAACAACTGAATTCAATTATTTGGATGGGTGACTGAATACTTTTGGCAATATAGTGTATGTTAAAAAATGATGCATCACGATACAAATGGCTTATTTTTGTTTAATGCCTTGTTTTTGTATTTGTGTACATGCGCTGTCCCCCTAATAAACTTATTTCTAATCCTGTCCATCTTTGTCACTCCCAACGAAAATCTCAACATCTTCAGCTCTGCTACCTCCAGCTCCACCTCCTGTCTTTTACTTAATGCCACTGTCTCTAAACCATACAACATCTCAGGTCTCACCTCAGTCCTATAAACTTTCCCTTTCACTCTTGCAGATACTCTTCTATCACAGGGTCTAAATGTAAATACGATGTTCAAAAAGCACATGTGACCCTATGCTCAGGTCTAAAAACTTTTGCTCATATGGTTTCGACATTTTCGGGGTTGAGCTCGTTGAACGTTGAGCTCGTTGAATGAGCTCAACCACCGAAAATGTCGAAACCATTAACCAACTTGTGCATGATGTTCGTCAGAGGTGGGAAGTAACGAAGTACAAATAAAAGGTTTTTCTGGTATCAATACTTTACTTCACTGTTAACTTTTTTCTTTTACTCATTACATTTTTACACAAATATCTGTACTTTCTACTGCTTACATTTAAAAAAAAATCTATTTGGTGATATGATCGATATTTTTTCTTCTCACTGCGCAACGTTTTCAACCAATCAAGCGATGCGCAGCTTTTTTAATCCACCACTGGTGTATCATTTCCTGGCACCACACATCACAGATGTAGACTAGATTACGAAGATAACAATGAACAGGCAGAAGGCAACAGGAAGTATGGGGGTAACGTGGATGAAACAGAGGGAGTCAGTGATGTAATCATGACTAAGAACAGAGACATTCCCGATTGTCATCATCTTTTCTCTGCTTATGTTCTACATGAGGGATGTTCAGACTGGATAAATTCATTATATCACTAAATTTGAAATTCATTTTGTATTAATATATTAATTAGTTACAGAGGCAGAGGGGTTGCGGAGACGGATGATCCGCTGTGGCGGCCCCTAATGGGAGAAGCCGAAAGAAGAAGAAGAAGAAGAAGATTAATAAATTAATTAGGGCTGTCAAAATGCTAAATTCAGCACTGGTTTTATTAACGCGCATTTAATGCAGCGTACATTTTTGTTTAACCACTTTTATCAAAAATCAATATAAAAGAGGTAAAATTAAAACCTTCAGCGCAACAGGTTTATTCGGAACGTCCTTTCTTTACTCAGATATAAAAAAAAAATACTACTGAAAAATTATTTTTAATCAGTATGCACAAAGTCTCGAATCAAACCCCGAAATCCGCCATGATGCACACAATTAACCCTCTGGGTCGATAAACGTGCCGGCCCATTTTGTGGCATTTTTCCCCTCATAACAGCTAAACAAAAAACAGCAAACAGACAGGGGCTGGCGCTCTCTGCCATCTCTCGTCACAGACACACAAATAAAACAACCTGAATCTCAGCCTCACAGACATAAATATATAAATAGAAAGTTCAGAATGTCTTTTTTTAAATATTCAAATCATATACAAATATCTGATTATGTAATCCGTATGAAAGTTAGAAAAGGTACAGTTTCTCTGGTATCACCTCATTAACCATCCGTGTGGAAACAAACCAAAAGGTTCGGTTTGGTTTCCTTATGATTTACGTAATTTAACACCATAATTACTTTAAAACATTTACAAGAATATTTTGTCTTCATGCTCTATGTAAGTTTGGTTTCACAAAAAATTAAACATACTGTACATTTAATCAATTAAAATATTTTTCCATGCTCATGTTGATTTGAGTATTAAAAAATAAAGGTGTTCATTTAAGGTACATTTAGAACATATAAAAATCTGCGATTAAATTGTGATGAATCGTGAGATGCTCGTGATTAATCGCGATTAAATAATTTATTCGATTGACAGCCCTAATATTAAGATCACGTTACGGTAATGACTACTTTATACTCAAGTACAAGTAAAATTTAGTAAAGAGAAAGTGATATTTTGATGCCTCTATAGAAAGTTAAACAAAGAAACGTGGTCTCCCAGTGGGAACAAAAACCCTCTTACCCCTCTGAGGGGAACCGAACATCCAGTTCGTCTCCCTCTGTGTTACACTAGCTTATAAGTAAGTAACTGAGCACAATTAGCAGTCCACGTACACTGCATAATCAGAAGCTTCAAATTATTACACGTGTCAGCAAGAATTTGGAGTAATGGTGTTCATTATTATATTATTGTCCGTTATTAATTGTTAGAGAAGCTATAGAATGGTACAGGAGAAACAAGGCTGAACACACACACACACACACACACACACACACACACACTTATGCAAAGTCTCAGTCTCATTTACATATCCAGGAAATCAGAAACTGACACCTGATAGGTTGAATTTACGCAGTATTGTTGACATGGCAACCATAACCTTGGAGATAACAACAACCAAAGATCACACACACACTGAGGATAGTGATTGTGCACAGAACCACCTGCGCTGTGAGAGACAAAGCAATGGTGGTGTTCCAAACTAATACACTAGTTGTGCACTGAAGGGTGTGTCAAAATCCCACACTATCCCTGGTGTCTAGGACTGTGTTGCTGTGTCCCAAATCACCATGCTAACAATAGAACAATGATTCAACATGACAGAAAAGTTACCTTCAATGTCTGTGTCCTGATCTATGCTACTGTAGTGGATAGTATATACAGTATACTATGTAGTGGTGACAGCTCAGTGTTTAGAAAGCAGCAACAACTAACCTGTCCTTTGTAATGAATGGCTAAATCCCAACACAAAATACTAGTGCACTAAACAGTTTCACAACAAACAAAATAGTTTGCCATTTTAGACAGAGCCCATGAAAATGCTTGAAAGCACATCCGCTCTTTCCTGATAATTGTCCTTTTTAAATGTCTTGGACTGTGTTCCAAACCATCACACCACTGCACTAGACAACTGAAGGGTAAATTAAACATTCTTTAAATTCCTGATAACAGCGTCTAACTTTTGAAGGGTGTAGATGGGTAGACGTGCCCTGACAACAATCAAACAAGTGCTCTTTCTACCCAAAGGCACAGATAAGCGTGTGTGTGTGTGTGTGTGTGTGTGTGTGTGTGTGTGTGTGTGTGTGTGTGTGTGCAAAAAGGAACAGAAGACACATTGTGCATCAGGAACTCCACCCTACTCCCTAAATTTACAGTAGGATTAAACTCATTACTTTTACTTCTTATTACTTTAAGACACTCTTAGTCCTTTCTTTCTTTCTGAATGTCTTACTGGCTGTGTTCCAAATCAAGGTGTATGATAATCTAATGCTAGTTTCTAACAGCAATGCACCAGTTTAACACTACATCCCTCCAGGCTGTAACTTTATACTTTTCTAAAGTTTAAACACACTGCATCTGCTTTGAACAGAGAGTCAGAACTGCTTACAAACCAGAGTTTACACGATGTAGACTAGTAAGTACAGAATACCCATAATGCATCGTGGCATTTAAAGACAGCGGAAGGTGAATAAGGGGTGATACCTGACATTTCCACAGAGCATTTCCAGTGACTGAGATTTGTTTTTGAAAAACGAGACACCAATCACATAATATCATCACCGCCGCTTTCTCTCTGACACACACACACACACACACACACACCCACACACCACTACAAAATGCGATAGCTTAAGCTTCACAAAACTTCATACGGCATACAGCAGAGGAAGTGAATATGGCAGACAGAAGGAAGGAGCCATCAAAATTTTAATGGATAAAAGGATGTATGGAGGATTTTAATTGTAGATGGTTGGAAAAATGTATAATTAAAAGCAGATGGATGGATGGATGTGATGTTCTGAATGGATGGTTAGACAATAAAAGAATGAATGAATGAATGAATGAGTGGGAGGATAGATGGATGGACAGATTGGATAGATGGATGGATGGACGGACAGACAGATAAAGGGCAAGACAGATGGGGTGATGCAGGGGTAAGTCTGCTGGATCGATGACTCAATACACTGCACAGATGTACCGGAAAGATTTAAGAAAAGAAGAAGGAAAGGACATATTTTTATAAGTTTGACAAAAAAAGCAAAGCAGATTAACATGATAGAAACTCCATCGTTATTTCCACCAAATATGAAAATTTAAAAATAAATGTAAAGATACACGTATACAGAAGTATAACCTGAATCTACGAATCTACAGTTCTGCTCGAGATGCACATGCGCTTCCCTTTTGGTTTGGCTAAAAAGTCTTTTACCAGTTCTAACTAGGAATCACCTGCTTTGAAAGGATGAGACTGACACAGCAACTGACCAGTGGCAACCTTTTCATCAGATGTTCATCATGTTTACTTCCTTAACAAACCTTTTTAAAAAATGACAGGGTAAACTAGATGTACTTACAAGCATATTGTGTCAGAGTTCAAAGGTTTGTAAGAAATGTGTTTACATAAACTGCAAGCATAAAGGTACTAAAACTCGTTGCCAGAAAAGTGTACAAAAATCTGGATTTCAATTCTGCTGTTTGTGTGTGTGTGTGTGTGTGTGTGTGTGTGTGTGTGTGTGTGTGTGCGAGAAAACACCTTGTTAATTATGCAACCTCAAACACACCCACTGCAGAATTGTAAATAAAAAATGACCTCAGCGTAAAATATTGATGCGACGTCTTCTGAGCCGTGATCAGAATAAACAACACCACAAACAGAAAAAAAAAACAATTCCACAACATGGAGTATGTTATATAAAAAATGAACCAAAATCTGAGATGTAATAATATCACTTCATAGATATCTCATTATGGATCTGGAAAACAAATTCTCAAATCAGCTCATGGTTTCTACACCAAAAACGTGTACAGAGACATTTATTCCACACTTATGGAAGGAGTCTCCAGTACCAGTGCTCTGTAACAGTCAGAAAGTTTGCGTCTTCGTGACAGACAAGTTTCCGGTCGCTTGGGGAAACGTGTGTAATTACACAGGTTCTGTAAGGAATTCACTTGTCTTGCATATGAGGTAATTATGTAATTTTTTATCGAATAAAAAATTAATTAGTAAAAATATGTGTAAAAGGAATAAAAATCAGATCATGCTGTCATTGATTGATTTGATTCTTCTCCTATAAAAGCTCATCTGCAAGCTTTTCATTCCTAATCGTCAGTCTAAGATCTGGCTTTGATCAGACTGGTATTAGATCAGATTTTATCAGGTTGAGGATGGAAAAGATGAACTTTGATGTTGAGCTTTTGAAAGGGTTTTCCTGGTGTAAATGTGAGCTCCCTGCAGGCTCACATACCGTAGAGATTATTTCCCTGAATGGAAAATATCAGTAAAGACACCTGAAAGCTGAATACCTGCTCAGGTGTTTATCGCAAGAGCAAAAAAAAAAAAAAAAAGTTTAAATAATTAGAAACAATTTAATTATACAAAAAAGGGTTTAACTAAACACTTATAGAAGTGTATTTTAATAAATGTTTATTTGTATAAGACCCAAAACACAACAACGACTGACACTGACGACGGCAGCAGCTCAAACACAGGTTACACAACTCACCTGTTCTCAGGTATATCAATAAAAAAAATTTTAAAAGCCCAGGTGAGCGTTTTATTCTCTCTTCAGTCGAAGCCCAGCAGCTCGAGTAGACAAGTTCTCGGGTGTTAGAAATTCTCCTGCGTAGGAAATGCTAAAATCCTCTCCTGTACTTCAGCCATGGTGGATTTCATTCCGCTCAGGAAGCACAGAGCCGCCTCGAGCTCACGCCTCAATGCTGATTGGACGCGGTGGCAAGGTAACGCGCAGACGAGACCCCGCCCAGTATGCAAATAATCCCATTTAGAAGCCACGCCCACTTGAACCAAGTCGCTCAGCCTTTGTTTGGGTGTGTTACATTCTGTCTGGAAGTCATCTGAAATATGGAAAGATTTAGATTATATAAATAGATTATTAAAACAAACATCGACTCATCATTTTGTCAACAAAACAAACCTTCTGAAGAAACATAAAGGGTGCACCTTTAATTACATTTATTTCTATCTTCATGTTTGTTTGTTGAAAAGTGACATGTAAATAGATTAATTATTAAACAGTAAAACAAAAAACGAAAAGATGTATTACTCTTAGTTTATTTTATAATAGGTTTTCCTGTTATTTTTATTCGTTTTATTATACTATAAATGAATTAATAAAAAATGAACAGATGATAAAGATATCTTACATTGTAAAACGTATTTATTTATTTATTTGATTGGTTGATAGGTTATTTATTTATTTATCTGGTATTTGTTTAGTAATACATTTTATTTGAGTAAAGGCTCTGGGTTACTGACTGGAAGTTGGTGGTTCAAGCCCTGGTATCACCAAGCTGCCTCTCTTGGGGCCCTTGAACAAGGCCCTTAATCCTTTGTGCTCCAAGGTACTGTATCATGGCTAAACCTCCGCTCTGACTCCAGCTGCCTAACAGCTTTTTTAATGTTACTCAGATATGTGAAGAAACATTTTCACTGTGCTGTCAATTACATGCGACAAGTATTCAACACCTAAAGAGAGAGAGAGAGAGAGGGTGGATGATGTGGAGATGGTAAAGAAGGAAGTGGATAGCATTAGTAAAGAGGAAGTGAGAGCAGCAATTAAGAGGATGAAGAGTGAAAAGTCGGTTGGACCCGATGACATACCGGTAGAAGCATGGAGATATTTAGGAGAGGTGGCAGTGGAGAGATAGTTCAACACAATTCTGGAAGGTGAGAGGATGCCTGAGGAATGGAGAAGGAGTGTGCTGGTACTGATCTTTAAGAATAAGGGAAATGTGCAGACCTGCAGTATTTACAGAGAAATAAAGTTGAGCAGTCACACCATGAAGTTATGAGAAAGAGTAGTGGAAGCCAGGCTGAGAGAAGAGGTGACCATCTGTGAGCAACAGTATGGTTTAATGCCGAGGAAGAGCACCACAGATGCATTCATTGCTTTGAGAATGTTAATGTAGAAGTATAGAGAAGTTCAGAAAGAGTTCCATTGTGTTTGTGGATTTGGAGAAAGTGTACTGCAGGGTGCTTAGAGAGGAGTTGTGGTATTGTATGAGGAAGTCTGGTGTGTCAGAGAAGTATGTGAGGGTGGTGCAGGACATGTATGAGAACAGTGTGATAGCAGTGAAGTGTGCAGTAAGAATGACAGACTGGATTAAGGTGGTGGAGGTTGAATTGCATCAAAGATCGGCTCTAAACCCTTTTTTTTCTGTTTGCAGTGGTGATGGACAGGTTGACGGACGAAGTCAGAGAGGAGTCTCCGTGGACTATAATGTTTGCAGATTATATTGTTTTTTGTGGTGAGAGCAGGTTGAGAAGAGCCTGGAGAGGTGAAGATATGCGCTGGAGAAAAGGGGAATAAAAGTCAGTAGGAGTAAGACAGAGTATGTGTGTGTGAATAAGAGGGAGGGCAGTGGAGTGGTGTGGTTGCAGGGAGAAGAGGTGGAGAAGGTGGAGGAGTTCAGGTACCTGGGGGTCAGCAGTGTAAAGTAATGGAAAGTGTGTTAGAGAAGTGAAGAAAAGAGTGCAGGCAGGGTGGAGTGGGTGAAGAAGAGTAATAGCAGGAGTGATTTGTGATAGAAGAGTATCTGTGAGAGTGAAAGGGAAAGTTTATAGGACTGTGGTGAGACCTGCGATGTTGTATGGTTTAGAGACAGTGGCATTGAGTTAAAGACAGGAGGTGGAGCTTCTCGAGTCTCCTGAATTTGCCTGTCTTCCAGAGTTTTCCTGTTCATGTGCATTTCTTTGTTGTTTTGATAATTATTATTTTCAATATGATTACTATTGTTTAATTATTGATAAACCCACTCTGCCAGTTTTGGTTCTCCATTCTCAAGCTTGTTGTTAGAGTGTCTGCCACTCGCTCCAGCAACCCGGGTTGGAGACCCGCTCATGAACCTGACAGAAGGGTATCTTCAAGAGTAAAAGGGAAAGTTTATAGGACTGTGGTGAGACCTGAGATGTTGTATGGTTTAGAGACAGTGGCATTGAGTTAAAGACAGGAGGTGGAGCTGGAGGTAGCAGAGCTGAAGATGTTAAGGTTTTCATTGGGAGTGACGAAGATAGAAATGAGTTTATTAGAGGGACAGCACATGTAGGAAGTTTTGGAGACAAGGTGAGGGAGGCGGTATTGAGATATTTCGGACATGTGCAGAGGAGGGACATGGGGTATATCGGTAGGAGGATGCTAAGGATGGAGCCACCAGTGGGGAGGAAAAGAGAAAGGCCAAAGAGGAGTTTTATGGATGTGATGAGGGAAGACATGCAGTTGGTTGGGGTGTTTGAGCCAGATGTACAGGACAGGAGGGAATGGAGAAGGATGATCCGCTGTGGCAACCCCTAACGGAGAAGCCGAAAAAAGAAGAAGAAATAATTTGGTTATATTTGTTGTATTTCTTCATTTATCTTTTTTCTTTTTCGCAAATGAGCATTTAGTTTGTTGGTTTGTTTGTTTGTTGTAGTTTGAGTGTAGTGTGAGATATAGTGTAGATACTGCGCCATCTGCTGGATAAGAAGGATTACTACAATCGAAAATAAATTACTTAAGTATTTCTATTAACTTTCCAAAGTAATGGAGAGTGTGTACGAGAAGTAAAGAAAAGAGTGCAGGCAGGGTGGAGTGGGTGAAAAAAGAGTGGCAGGAGTGATTTGTGATAGAAAGGTGTCAGGGTCTGCACATTTTGGATTGTTTGTTTTTGCTTTGGCCACCAGATGCCGCCACTGGGCCCTGGGAATACCCTACTCCTTATTTCCTACTCCCTAGCCCCTAACTGTTTAATGTCTCCCACCTGCTCCTAGTTTGTTTTGTGAATTTAAGCTACCCCTTTTACGTTGGTTCTTATTGGCTGATTATATTTGTCTTAGTATTTGAATCTGGCTCTGTGTGGGTTTGTTTGTTGTCTCTTTGGTGAGTGTCTTGCTATTTATGGGTGTTTGATTTCTTGAGTCTTTTTCGAGTCTCCTGTCTTCTCGAGTCACCTGGATTTGCCTGTCTTCCAGAGTTTTCCTGTTCATGTGCATTTCTTTGTTGTTTTGATAATTATTATTTTCAATATGATTACTATTGTTTTATTATTGATAAACCCACTCTGCCAGTTTTGGTTCTCCATTCTCAAACTTGTTGCTAGAGTGTCTGCCACTCGCTCCAGCAACCCGGGTTGGAGACCCGTTTATGAACCTGACAGAAGAGTATCTGTGAGAGTGAAAGGGAAAGTTTATAGGACTGTGGTGAGACCTGAGATGTTGTATGGTTTAGAGACAGTGGCATTGAGTTAAAGACAGGAGGTGGAGCTGGAGGTAGCAGAGCTGAAGATGTTAAGGTTTTCATTGGGAGTGACGAAGATAGAAATGAGTTTATTAGAGGGACAGCAAATGTAGGACGTTTTGAAGACAAGGTGAGGGAGATAAAGCGTGATAGATGGTTTGGATGTGAACAGAGGAGGGACATGGGGTATATCGGTAGGAGAATGCTGAGGATAGAGCCGCCAGGAAGTAGAAAAAAAGAGGAAGACCAAGAAGGAGGTTAATGGAGGTAGTAAGAGAAGACATGCAGGTAGTTGTTTTAAAACCGGCAGATGTAGAGGACAGACTAGTGTGGAGACTGATGATCCGCTGTGGCGACCCCTAATGGGAGCATCTGAAATATGATTTCCTTAAAAATAGCTAATTGAAGTTTTAATAGTATAAGTCAGGAGACACACACACACACGAGTTTGAGTTTCTTAACTGAAATGCATACAGTACATTTACAGCCTTTGGTAGATGCCCTTTTCCAGAGTAACTTACAAATGAGCAGGTAAAGGTTAAAGTCTTTTCTCAAAGGCCCAGAAGTGGCAGTTTGGTGGTGCTCTGATTTGATCTTGTGACTTTCCGATTAAAGGTTCAGTGCCGTAACCATTTAACTACCACCTTCTACAGTACTACATGATCAACAATAGGCTAAACAATTAGTTTGAGAAAATACAGCTCTTTACAGCATGGGGCAAGTTTTCATTAGACATGGGTAGGATCATAAAACCAAACAAATCTCCCTCATTGTACGAGTTGTATTGAGCTTTCTGTTAGACATGTGCATGCTTATAATGCTCTGGACAGGACCTATAAGCAGATTTTTCTGAATTAACTGGCAACTTCACAACTATGAACAAAAAAAGTATATTCACGAGTTTTGTAAAAGAGTTGGATTGATCCCTTCACATTCTATCCAATGGCTCTTATTGCTGATAAGGTGAGATTAAATGTTTTGATTAACTCGTCTCAATCAAAATGATGAGGAAAGGTCCTAGTTTGAGTTACACACAATTTACACACAACTCCTTATTTGAATCTGTGCCCTGTTATTAAGATAAAGATATTTTTAAAAAATGTACATTTAGTGAATGACAAGCTGCTGCAACCTAATATAAATTTTATTTTGACTGTAATTATTATGAAGAAATAAGTTAAAAATGACACGAACACACACACAAACGCTAGAGTTCTAACAGCAGGAATCAGGAGGAACATTGAGATAAGAGAAGAGCCGGAAGATTTTCAGCATGGATGAGAAAAGTGTGCTATCATTGCGTTCTAACTATTACCACACATCATGTGGTAAACAGAAGCATATGCCTTCCAGTGTGGAGTGGTAGCTCAGTGATTAAGATGTTGGACTTCTGATCAGAAGGTTCTCTGTTCAAAGCCCAGCACCACCAAGCTGCCACTGCACTCCTGGACCAAGGCCCTTAACCCTCACCTGCTGAGTTGAGGTATTTAGGCAGAGGAGTGGTCTTAGTGGTTAAGGTTTTGAGTTACTGTTTAGGTCAGGGATACAAGCCCTGGTATTTGCAAACTGCCACTCTCTGAGCCCCTGAGCAAGGCCCCTTACCCTCAGTGCTCCAGGGGTGCTGTATCAATTCTGACCCTCCCCTAGGACCCCAGCTTCCTAACATCACTGTGCTGTAAAGTACATGCGACATGTATAAAACATCTTTATTTTCTTTCTTTTCTAAATAGGATCATGGCAATTTAATTTGCCATTTCAATAAGGGTGTCTCCCAAATTCCATTAATGTAAATGTACCAGTTTAGCATCATGGTGTGACCCTGTGTGTCTGATTTACCCCAATTGTAAATAAATTGTCTCCTATAATATGAGAATTGGCTGGGCTTGTCTGAAACCAGTCCTAACATACCTGATTACTTAATCGGTGACACTCTGATGGACACACACACACACACACACACACACACACACACACACACACACACACACACACACACACCTCAGTGAGTCGGAAACCGCATGAACAAGTTTGTTTGAGATGCTCACAACTCGACAAAGCTGTTTGTGACCAGTGTGTCACGATTTACACAAACTCTCTGTACAACGCTTAACCAATAGCTATAAACAGCACTCTCTACTGTTAGCAACATTCGCTAGAATAAAAAATATCAAAACTAAACTAGCAAAATGTATTAGTTTAGTGAATACACAAACTAAATAATGTTTGCTGTGTTGCCAGGGTTTTGGGATGTGTGTATTAATTGTGCAAATTATTTTAGAATTTCAATTATGAAGGAATTTATGAACCCATGACACAATTTAGGGGTAAAGGTGCCGAATTAAGCTGTAATGGTGTTATGGAAAGTGAAGTTAATCCTGGCCTTTAGCACACATTATATATGTGTGCGTGTGCATGTGCGTGTGTGTATACGTGTGTGTGTATGTATGTTTGTTTGTATATGTGTGTGTGTGTGTGTGTGTGTATATATATGTATATGTATACACACATATATGTGTATATATATATATATATATATATTACATACATACACACACACACGTCTCTCTCTCTCATATATATGTGTGCGTGTGTGTGCGTGTGTGTGTATATGCATACAAACACGTGTTTCGCTCTCTCTCTCTTTCTATCTATCAGCATTTGTGTTTGTTTGTCTTTGGGTGTGTGACCTCCACATACCATACACACTCACTTTCCAAAAAAAAAAAAAAAAAAAAAGCATCACACATTAATCACAATTATTCATAGATAAATTGTAAAGTTTTTTTTGTCTTTTGTCTGTTTTACTTGCTGCTCTGGCAAAACTTGAAATGCAGGTGCATATTCACACACACACACACACACACACACACACACACACACACACACACACACACACAAACACACACACACACCCAGTATGATGAAAGTGTCTCAGTGAACCAGTCATATAGCATTTTCTTGTGTAAACACACAGCATGCCATTAGCTTTAGTAGTGAGGTGTGTGTGTGTGTGTGTGTGTGTGTGTGTGTGTGTTTGAGAGCTGTATTTCCTGATTAGCAGCATTCCAGTCGATCCACTCTTGAATTTGACTCTCCCACACGCTCACAGACAAACTCACACATACACACACTCATAGTGGAATATGATTATTGAAAGCTGGTGTTTTCAGATATTAAGGTAGGATTATCTGATTTGTTTTTTCTCTGATAATTTATTTCTCTTATAATATCGGCTATACAAGGTAATGTTTCTTACTGCTCATATTAGGCGACAAATCAATTTCATTTAGCATTAAATAAACTTCACTGCTTCAGAATAGTAAAAGAAACCTAATGACAGGTGTGTAGTCAGGAGACCTTCACGTGTAAAATGATCTCTCTACCACATCGTCATCTAAAGCCTGTTTTCTATATATTTATTTACATACATTATCCTGCTGCACCTTTATCTATTTTGGCTGGGATATTATATTTATTCTGGTTAAGTTTGGATCCCAGGAATGCAACAGTGTCTACTCCCTCTAATGTACTCTGGTCCATCACAGGCCATCACACACACATTTACACAACTGAGCATTTAAGTACAGCCAATTATCTATGTTTTTGAAAGGAAGGACGAAACTGGAGAACCCAGAGGAATCACACACTGACATTCAAGCACTGTGAGAATAGCTTGTCGTCAGGTATACATTGTATTGTACCCAAATGCAATTCCAGATATAAATGCTAAGGAAAGCATAGGCACAAACGTGCTTATGATACTATGTAAAGTATCACCCTGTTTGAAATGAGGTATTCCAAGATGGCCACCTGCATAATGCTTATGCATTCAGATATACTGTGAAGGAGTTTGTTTTATAAAATACAGGAAGTCTTATAATCAGATTAATAATAAGAATAATAAGATTGATAATTGTGGATAATTTGTGTTAATTTATGAGGCATAAAATGGGCGTTATGCTAAGCTTTGCTTTAGTCTCACACCAAATAAAGCCAAAACTGGCACAAAAAGTGGAAAAACGAGTGAATAAAATTTTTCAAAGAACAAACTGTCCATTCATGTTGTGTATGTGTAAAAAAAAGGAGAGTAAAAGTGTGAGAGAGTGTGTGTCTTCTGCAAACTAATAGCGAATGTAGCTTCAGCTCATTTTGAAAACTAGCCGACTATAATAAGAAGGTATGAATTGACTAAACAAACAAAAACTGCAAAGTCATTTTTGCTCTGGCCTCATATATAGACACAAAAGTATTTGCCTTTTTTAGCCATATGTGATTCTTTCTCAATTTGTTAGCACAAAGTTGGAGTTATACAATTGTATAGGACGTTTTTGGCTGCGTTAGCATGAAATTTTCCCTTCATCGGAACTTGGAGACCAAAACATGTTCCAGCTTGACAATGCCCCTGTGCACCTGTTCATGAAGATATGGTTTAAATGTGTAAACTGATAGGGATGAATTAGAAAACTAACTGCACCCCAGACCACCTCACCTCACCTACAGTGATGTGAAAAAAAGTGTTTGTCCCCTGATTTCTTATTTTTTAGCATGTTTTTCACACTTTAATGTTTCAGATCATCAAACTAATTTAAACATTAGTAAAAGATAACACAAGTGAACACAATATGCAGTTTTTAAATGAAGGTTTTTATTATTGAGGGAAAACAAAATCTAAAACTACATGCCCCTGTGTGAAAGTTTTTGGCCCCCAAACCTAATAACTGGTTCGCCCACCCTTAGCAGCAACAAGCATTTGCAATGAGTCTGTTACAGTGCTGTAGGAGAATTTTGGTCCACTCATCTACACAGAATTGTTGTTATTCAGCCACAATGGAGTGTTTTCGGGCATGAAACACCTTTTTAAAGTCATGCCACAGCATCTCAGTAGGATTCAAGTCAGGACTTTCAGGTCCTGAAGCAGCAGAACAGCCCCAGACCATCACACTACCACCACCATATTTTACTGTTGGTATGATCTTTTTCTGAAATGCGGTGTTATTTTTACTTCAGATGTAATGGGACACACACCTTCCAAAAGGTTCAACTTTTGTCTCGTCAGTCCACAGAGTATTTTCTCAAAAGTCTTGGGGATCATCAAGATGTTTTCTGGCAAAACTGAGACGAGCCTTTATGTTCTTTTTGCTCAGCAGCGGTTTTGGTCTTGGAACTCTGCCATGCAGACCATTTTTGCCCAGTCGGTTTCTTATGGTGGAGTCATGAACACTGACCTTAACTGAGGCAAGTGAGGCCTGCAGTTTTTTGGATGTTGTTGTGGGGTCTATTGTGACCTCTTGGATGAGTCGTCGCTGTGCTCTTGGGGTAATTTTAGTTGGCCGGCCACTCCTGGGAAGGTTCTCCACTGTTCCATGTTTTTCCCATTTGTGAATAATGGCTCTCACTGTGGAGTCCCAAAGCTTTAGAAATGTCTTTAGAACCTTTTCCAGACTGAGAGATCTCGCTTCCTTTTTTTCTCATTTGTTTCTGAATTTCTTTGGCTCTTGGCATGACATCTAGATTTTGAGGATCTTTTAGTCTACTTCACTTTGTTAGGCAGGTCCTATTTAAGCTGATTTCTTGATCGTGAACAGGTGTGGCAGTAATCAGACCTGGGTGTGGCTAGAGAAATTTAACTCAGGTGTGATAAAACACAGTTTTAACACTTTTTCACACAGGGCCATGAAGTTTTGGATTTTGTTTTCCCTCAATAATAAAAGCCCTCATTTAAAAACTGCATGTTCTGTTCACTTGTTATCTTTTACTAATATTTTAATTAGTTTGATGATCTGAAACATTAAAGTGTGACAAACATGCAAAAAAAAAAGAAATCACATCTTATATTAAGCAACATATCGTAAAGCAAAACTTACATATATAAATAGTACAGTACATGTATGTGTACATAATTATTAGATAGTAATGCTTCTTCTTTACTGTTTATTATGAATGATAAATCTCTCATTTATTTCTTCAGTATGATCCTAATCCTTTAAACCAGATGTACCTGTTAATGATCACCACTACATGATTAGCATATTCATACAGAAAACACTAAGAATTGCTGGGATGTTTGTGAGGTTAAGTTGTAAATATGTGCCATTCAACATTCTTTTCTTAGTGTGTGTGCTAAATGTGTACCACATATGTGCAGTGATATAACAGGTTTTGTGGCTGTTTTTGCAGACAGATAAATCAGATCATTCATACCCAAGGCAAAGCTTTTTAATTAGCTTAATAACAATATAGAAAATAGTGTGTGTGTGTGTGTGTGTGTGTGAACTTATTTTAGAAAAATTTAATAGAGGTATAAAAACCCCTCAAATTCACAGTAAATGAATAGCAGTATCAGTAGCATTTAACACTATTAGTCCTTCTTAATATTTTGGTTTATGGATGTGGTGAGGGAAGACATGCAGGTGGTTGGTGTGAAAGAGGCAGATGTAGAGGACAGGGGGGTATGGAGATGGATGATCTGCTGTGGCGACCCCTAATGGGAGCAGCCGAAAGAAGTCGTCGCCGCCCTTCTTAATATTTTATATCTATTTCAATATATTTACATGAAATGAATATGGAAAAAAATTTAATTTTAAGGTTTTTTGGACCACACTCCGCTAAATACCTTAGATTACTTAAACCTAAATAACTCGCTTAATTAAACTAAGATGTTAAATTTCTTGTTTGTTTTTTATGTTGCTTTTCTTTTATTGCTGTATATCAGGTTATATATATATATATATCTACATTCTACATTACAAATACATTCCATTTTTATGTACATTTTGCATTACATTTTAAACATAGCATTGTAAACAGCCTACTGTTCTTAAGTTACAAATATTACATGTACATTGTATGTAGGACAGTGACAAATTTGCAATATACTGTATTATATTTGCATCATAAGAACAGTAGGATGTTTACAATGCTATGTTTAAAATAAAATATGTATATACATTGTGTACTATCTTTGGCACTGTCCTACATACAATGTACATATTTAATATACTGTATTATGTAATATTTGTAACACAGCATTATCTAGTTTACATATTATATATATACAGTGTGTATGTGTGTGTGTATGTATGTATATATATATATATATATATATATATATATATATATATATATATATACATACACACAGTATATATAAAAACTAGAAAATGCTGTGAATTACAATTATATATAATTATTTAGAATAATACAGACTGTACAGAGTGAAGTAAAAACTGCATGATTAGGTTCCTTATTTTTGCTTTATTTCAGGCATTCAGAGTTAACCAGTGTATTTGCTGTATTTGCATTTTAATAACTACTTACGTGATTTCCTGATTATCAGGGAGATTTGCAACTCATCCATCTTCTGCAATGATGGTCAGGAAAGGAGGAGTTTAGTCATCAAATGAGGTAGTGTGACATTAATATACTGATAGTTACATTTTTATAATATTATTCTGGTATAAAAAAGTATTAGCAGTGATTGACGAACTACACAAACCATGTACTTGAGTTGGAGATACAATATATAAAGATAAAATATTTTGCATATATAAAATAAAATATGACTCCAGTAAAAGTGCTTTCACTCGAGAAAGGTACAAAAGTATTTGCCTTCAAATGTACTTAAGTAGCCAAAATACTACGATTTATTATGGCTATAATGTTTCTATCATTTTTGTCACAAGTCTGTTGCTCATTCATCTCAGTTTTTGTGAAAAGACTCTGTTACTCTCAGCACAATTGTCTATTAATAGAAGGATATTAATGAGTCAAACACTGTTTGATATCTATTACAATTATCATGAGCCCAAAACCTTCTTTTCAACTACTTAAAAAAATCACACAAACAAGAACAAGGTAAGGTGTTGTGGCGAGTTCAATTCGAGATTCTTTATCATTTATTCCTTTCAAAATGTTCTGCTTGCTGTTGAACTGATGATGAACTGTATGTTGGTGATAAGTAGATGCCACCAAGTGGCAATCAAAACAAGTTCAAAACAAAATGCACAATCTACTCTGATTGGTGGATTGTTGTGTGTTTGACCAGTTCAGTTTTAATCCACTCATAAATAACAAAATGTAGTTGAGTTAAAATTAAGATATGTGAATTTGAAATGTAGTGAAGTCAAATAGAAAAAAATTCCCCCATATAGAAACACTTCAGTAAAGTACAGATACACCAAAAAGCTACTTGGGTACAGTAACATATTACATTTACTTCATTACTGTCCACCAATGAGTTTTATTATTGTAGTGTCCCTTTTTCTTTTAATTTCTTTTAAGTTAAAAAGACAAAAAAATCCACACGTCAGAACTCAGCAAATCTGGAGGGCAAGTAAAGTTTCAATAGGTGGAAATGTTTCCTACATGCCAGTAACTGCTAAAGAAACTAAATTTTAACATCAGTAGCCATAAGTAAGGGCTGTTTAATCTGAAATCAGTTAGCATAAAATGGATAAAGACAGGAAGGAATGCATGGATTACTTAAAATAAAGGCACAAGAAAAAACAAAGGAGGAAAAAAAAGAAAGAAAGAACACTGTTAATAATCACTGTCTTTAGAATTAGATGAAGAAATAATTATATTACTGTTTTCTTATTTCAGAGTTGACAGAGAAAGCCTCTGAGAGTGTCACTATATCACAAACTCCACCAAGCAGCCAATCAGGATTCACCTCAACTAAGTAGTGACCATCTAGTCAACCATCTGCTTTCATCGTCATCTACGCCTTTCGCTATCAGTTTCTCAAAGACTTTCTGTCCAGTCAAAGGCTCTTATTCTATGACTGCTCATGGCCACCCTTAGCAGCGAGCGTAACATTCAGGCTAAGATCCAGGAATTTGAGAAACAGATGACAACTGATGAAAATGGCATCCCGTTCCCACAACCTCGGAACACCACACGGCCAGCTGTGGCACCGAAACCCTCTGTCACTCCAAGATTCTCCATCAGAAACACCACAGAAGTCGTCACAAACACACAGACTTATCCATGGAATCAATATGAGGAGGTTATCAGTACAAACAGCACTCCAGTGTTTCCACCTCCAGCGCTGAGACCACAAATGCCCAAAAAACCCTCACTAAACTCTATCGATCAGTTTAAACCTCTGATTAAACCTCCTCCTCAGCTGCCGTCTCGTCCCTCTCTGCGCAGAGGCAGAAATATAAACTCCAATGAAGAGGATGCTGGATTTAGCACTCCTCCATTTTCTCCACGTCCTGCAAATAACGGCCCTCAGAACACAAGCAACCACAGCAGCACCAAGGAGAACGAATACGTAGACGCTCCTGTTAGTAAGTCATGCTTTCATCCTGAGCTGCACAGAAAACACCCTGCACGCAAGCAAGGAAGGAAAAAGGAGAAAGATAGAACGCAACAAATGTAGAAAAATTAATATTAATAAAAATAATAAAAAATAATAATAATAAATTAATGTAAGCAAAAATAAAATAAAGGAAACAAAAAAAAATGTAATGCTGGATTGATCCTGTAATGTAGAAAAAAAAATATATATAGAGATAAACAAAAAACAATTAGTGGATGGACAAAATAGGAAATGAAAGACTGAATAAAGAATGAAAGAAAAATATGAAAGATATATGCCAACAAATAAAGAAAAAAATTGGATAATGAAATTAATGAAAGAAAAAATACAATGAAATAAAAAAAAATGCTGGATGGATTTTATACGTACGTACGTAAGTACGTACGTAAGTACGTACGTAAGTAAGTAAAGTAAGGTAAGAAAACTGTATAACTTGAATCTCTGTTTCCGGAATGTTCTTTTTTCATGGCAGGTTTCTCGAATGTGGCTCGCGCAGCAGCTTTCACCAGTGCAGTAACTCGCAAACCGACCATCATCAAAGTTCCCAGCAAACGTGAGTATAATTTGTACAGTTTGTAGTGTTATTACTTCATTACACCGTCACCTAACCCAACTTAACACAAACTAGCATGCAGATAATGTTAGCAGTGTTGTAATGCAGTAATGGTGTAATCATTTTGAGTGTGAACTATGTCACATGTTCTTCAGAGGAACAGGAGGAATCTGACTGGTTCTCTCCTGCATTTCCCGTTCAAAGAGCTTTAGAAGGCCCTCCACCTTTCATCAAATACAAGGTATGATTTTGAGTGTGTGTGTGTATACTGGATCAGTACATGGTGTACGGGGTGGTATCAAAAAGTTTCGAGACTGGCTTTGTTTACAAGAAAGTAAGAAAAGTTTATCTACATTTACACAATATCAACTTTAAAATAGTCCCCTTGCACAGCAATACAGCACGTCCAGCGTCCCTGCCTCTCCTTAATGTGGCCTGAAATTCTTCTTTTCGAAGCGTGTTGAAGCGTGTCAAACACCTTCTGCGATTCGCGCTGGATCTCCGCAACGGTGTCAAAATGGTGACCTTCATTTTTGGGAAAAGAGCAAAGTCCGCAGGAGCCAAATCTGGCGATTAGGGTGGGTGTGTACTGTAAGTGAGATCATGTTTCCGGCGAGAAACTCACGTGTGAGGAGAGCTTAGTGACATGGTGCGCACGTGCTCAGAATAGCAGTCGTGGTAACGCACGTGGTCAGAACGACACCAGTTGCACAGCTCCCAATATACACAAGATGATGTTTTTTAGCATACTGACTTATGGAGGTCGGTGCTCTCTGTGACTGTGCATGCAGCCTTGTGCTGCCATCTGCTGGCGTGTTACAAAACTAGTCTCAAAACCTATGGATACCACCACATATATTAACGATTTGGGATTCCAAAGCATTACCTGTACTACCTAAATGTTTCTCTGTGATTCAGGACTCGTTCAATTGTGTGCGCGATCCTGTTCTTCCTCCACGGTGTGTAGATTTTTAACCAGCATACTTTTCTTATTTTCTAGTTGTATTTGTTGAGTAAATTAACCAATGTTTTTGATGTTCAACTATATCAGCCCTGGTGGGGGTAAAGTGGTGCCCAATCGAACACCTTCTGCCAAACCTGTCCCAGGACGTCCTCCTCTGCCACGAAGAGAGAGCGTCCAGAGAAACTCTACTCAGCAGTCACAAAACTCCAACAAACTGAGGCGTAACCCATCGAAAAAAGCGCCCGTGCTTCCTCCCAGACCTAATCCTGGACATTCCCTTTACAACAAATACACAGTGAGTAACAACAAAAATCATAATTCACAGAAAAATGTTTGTGTTCAGGGTGGGATGGGATTCACCATTCTGATTCTTTAGAGGGTGTTGATTCATTTTCTATAACAGCAGCATCGTTTATTCACATCACAGGTTTATGTTATTGAGTTCGTGTCTATTGTAAAAGCTCATTCATTAGGACATGCATGCTGGACACATAATTGAATTCTAATTGAATTTAAACTTTATTGGAAGATTAACTACAGAGCGATAAGACAACATGGATAAAACTTCACTTCCAACAATAATTATTAATATTACAATAATATTTGTCCCAGAGTGTTGTCTTCACATAGTCACTACTCCGAACTGAATGTTCAGGAATAAATAGTGTATCTTGGAGAGGCAGAGTCTTACATAACTAAAGACGGGCAGAGCTTCACCAATATGTGAAAAACTGTGTCTACAAATTCTGGAACAATTTCAGAATAATGTTCAACAAAAAAATCTCAAGGGACAAGGGTATAAAAATCAATATTGGATGGCTATTATCTTCATTCCCTCAGGCAGAACTGCATTTAAAACAGTCATAATCGTGTAATAGAAATCACTGCACTGGGCTCATTACCATCTCTAGAGATCATAGCCTGTGAATACAGTTTGCCATGTCATCCACAAATGCAGGTTAAATCTCTATCATGAAAAGAAGAAGGCATGTGAAATGATTTTGAAAGGTCACCATTCTCTCTTGACCAAAGCTGATTCAAAATGTAATGACGCAAATTAAAAAACTGTTCTGTGTTATAACAAATAGAAATGTACATTTCTTATTGAAAACCATGGACTCCACATCCTCCGTGCTAAAGAGAAGAGGTACAATCTGGATTGTTATCATCGTTCAGTGCAAAAAGCTGAATCTCTAATGATGTGGAAGTTTGATATTGCCTGAGAAATGAGCAGTTTACTCATTTGAAAAGGCTCCACCAATGCTGAATGATATCTACAGGTTTCAGAGTAACAAATGCTTCTGTCCAGAAAACATCTTTTTTTAGGGAAGTCCTTATTTAAGCAAGACTATGCTAACTGCATACTGCATGTATTTCAATAGTATGACTTTGTAGAAGAAGAGTCTGAACTGGCCTGCCTGCCATCTAGACCTTTCACTATTTGAAAACATTTGGCAAATCATGAAACAAAAAATACAACAAAGGACACCCAGAACTGTTGAGCAGATAGAATACTGTATTAAACACATATGGGCCAACATTTCTCTCACAAAACTTCAGCAACTAGTCTTCTCACGTCCCAGATGTATACAGACAGAAGACGTGATGCTCCACAGTGGTAAAAATGTCCTGTCCAAAGTTTTTTGCGATGTGCTGCAGCCATCAAATTCTAATTTAACTTATTTTTTCATTAACATTTTATACATTCTCAGTTTAAACATTTAATGGGTTTTTTTGTTTTTGTTTCATTGTGCATACAAAATGAATTTTTGAGATTTGCAAATCATTGCCCTCTGTTTTTATTTACATTCTACACAACATTTCAACTTTATTACAATTGTGGTTGTAACAATCTAAGCTTTAAATATACACAAGCTAACATAACTCCTTCACTCAATCTTTGTTTTTTTTATATAATTTTTTAATGTAGTTGGAAATCCCTCACGGCATTGCCGAGTACGACTACAATGGCATGCACACTGGAGAGCTCTCCTTTCAGGTACTACCAGAAAGAAACCTCAGGAACAATTTATTGAAAAATAATGTGTTCACCACTGACACAGTTATTCCACAAAGTCACTAAAATATTTTTTTTTTATCATTATATTTTTTATAACATTAAAACAGCTTTAGACAAAATTTATAAGATGTTATGTTAATTTTCTGAACATCTAAATGAGCAGTTTTAAGGCTCCATCTTTAAATTGCAGTAACCAGAGCTAAGGCAAAGAAACCTAAAAAAAATTTTGGATGTGTCCAAGTGTGCTCATAACGTTACCACGTTTTATATGTTCGTAGTTTACTGAATAACTAATAATAAACTATATGCACAAAGGTTTGTGGACACCTGAACATCTAGATTTTGGAGTGTACTTGTGATTTGTGCACTTTAATCCACAAGGGTGTTAGTAAAGTCAGATACTGATGTAGGTAAAGTGAGGAGGCCTGGGGTGCAGTCAGCGTTCACATTTATCCAAAAGGTGTTCAATAGGATTGAGGTTCAGAGCTCTATAATAGATCTTCCACTTCAACCCATGTAAAGCACATCTTCATGGAGCTGGCATTATCATGCTGGAACAGGTTTGGGTCTCCTAGTTCAAGTGAAGGGAAAATGTAATGACATCCTATACAACTGTGTCCCTCCAACTTTGTTGTAACAGTTTGGAGAAGAACCAGATAGAAGTCAAGTGTCCCAATACTTTTGTCCATTTGTGGTAACAGTTTGGAAAAGACAAAACAGAGGGTTTTTTTGGGTTAAAAAAACTATAATAATAAATAAACAATAATTAAAGAAAATTATAATAATAATCATTATTATTATCTATTATTTGCTGGAATATGTTAACATCTGACACCAAATATGACTTTTTTTGACATCTCTTTAGATATTAAAAGCAGTATTATTATTATCATAAACAATATTATTTTTAACTTCCTGTACTTTGTGCTCTTCCGGTCCCACCAGCATTTGGAGCATTGTGAACTTTCTTCTTTTTATTTGTAGAAAAATGAAGTGCTGGTTCTGCTAAACCAAACAAACAGCCGAACGTTTGAGTGCCAAGTAGGAGACGTGAAAGGAACAGTGCAGACATCTTACATGAAGGTCATCACACCGCTGTCTAACTACTCTCACCATGACCCTAATCAAGGGCCACAGGTAACCGATACCTCAGACCAAACCTAAACACATGACTGGGGATTAATATCAGTGTTTATATAACGTTCTTGTTCATCCTTCTTGGAAAGGTGGGAAGAGATATAGAGAGATAGATAGAAAATGGTGAAAGGAAGAATGAAAAAAGGAGACATAAAAACATGGGTGGGGGAAAAGAGAAGGCAACACAAGAAATATGGCGAGAAAAATTGGTGTATGAAAAAATGAAGAAAGAAGGAGAAAGAAGACAAATAAGGGAGATATACTGAGTAATAAAAGAACAGCAAATGAGAAAAAAAACAAATAAAAAAATGCAAAGATAGAAAAATTAAATATGAAATAGAAAGAAAGATGGTGAATAAAATAATGGAGAAAGAAAGAGGAAACAAAGAAAAACAGGGGGAGGGGGCAAATCAAGTAGAAAAAAGATGACTTCGAATAAAACTGGTGAATGAAAGAAAGTAAAAAAAAAAAAGAGAGAAGATAAAGAAGGGGGGTATACTGAGCAATAACAGAACAGAAATGAAAGAAAAATGAAATAATACTAAATTAGACAAATGAAATTTGAAATTGAAGAAAGAAGGAAAGAAAGTTTATAAAAAGTAGTTTGATCATTTCCCCACATGTAGACCCCTACAGCTCATATTCACTGCCGTTTCCTCTCATTTCTAATCATCTTACATCTTACTGTTTGTGGAGATTCAAGAAGGTCGTTTTTGGGGTTAGTTATCTAAATAATGGATTTCTCAGACATGTGCCACAAATAATAGTTAAAAGTAATAAAAGTCTTTTGAGCAACTAAAGGGTGTAGAGACACACAGATGTTTTTAGTCAAATTCAAGTGTTTAATAAGAGTAAAGAACACTCTCTTTTCTCTGCAGGAGAGCGCTTCACGTCAGACGTTCGCCAGTTCAGCAGAAAACGGCATTCTGCAGGTTCAAGCACTTTATGACTTCACGCCAGGTGAATCTCAAATAGATGTTTTTTTGTTTTGTATTGTATTTTATGTAGAATTCCGCATTACTCAGGCCTGATCTAAGAATGTTCCTTATCATGCTCTTCATCACTAAAAGCTAAAGTTTACATTTGGGTAATTTGGCCGAATTATTTAATTTATACAACTGAGCAGTTTAAGGGTTAAGGGCCTTACTCAAGGGCCCAGCAGTGGCAGCTTGGTGTACTCACAACTTTCCAACCTTAACCTGAGCTACCACCTCGATTTTGTCTTATTTCCATTAGAGGGTCCTGGAGAACTCGGGCTGAAAGCTGGTGACATCATTAATAACGTAGAGCAGCTAGACAGTGAGTGGTACTTGGGAACATCCAGAGGACTTACAGGCTTCTTTCCCATTAACTACGTCAAAACACTGGTAAGGGTTGAAGCAGACGAGCATGCAGGGAAAAGCAGTGATGAAAAACTGTAAATGATTGAAAATCTCTGTTTATGAGCAGCCCAGACAGCCTGCAGCTGCACATGTACCTGTGTCTTCACCTAGACCTGTGCCTGCTACGCCTCAGAAAGTCAGGTAAGATGGCCTTCTGTTATCCTTAGAAAAGAAATCGAAATGGATATTTCAGAGTAAGGACATGTGACACTGTTCCTCTGTAGAGTGCCAGAAAACTGTTTTTCTGAAAATTCATAGAGTAGCAATTGAGTGATGGTTTGCTTCAGCTAAACACATTTGAACTGGATCTCAGTGACTCAGTGTGTAGCGGCCCGCGGTGTGTGGCGAGGTTCGACTTCGATGGCGAGCACAGCGATGAGCTCTCATTTACCGAAGGTCAAGTGATCCAACTCCTGGAGTACCTGGGAGAGGAATGGGCTCGAGGCCAGATAGGCAGCCATGTTGGAATTTTCCCGCTTAACTTTGTGGATATAACAGAGGATCTTCCACCTTCACCTGCAAAAAAACAGAACAGGATTCCTCTGCCTGGTAACACTTTTTACAGTTTTATATCACTTTTTTATTAAAAAGATATGTTTATTGGGAATGTACAGGTGGGAAATATACAAATACATCAAATGTATGAACACAATCCTTTTTTTAATCCACTATAAAAAAGTACGGTATCTAAAATATTGTAAAATATCATCAGAAATTGTTAATCAAAGGTAAAAATACAAGGTTCAATCCTGAATATAAGTAAGTGTAACTAATAAAGTCCAGAAGTAAAATGTAAATATGTGAATTATAAGTAGGGTATACTAGTCACGAATTGTAGATATAAGAGCTCTTCAGCATTGAAGGTCAACATTTGTGGGTTACAGTATACAATATTTTTTTTTTTTAGGAGTACTATACAACAGTATTCACAGCACTTCAATTTTTTTTTTAAGTTTTTTGATACAGGCTCATTCCAAAATGGATTAAATTCATTATTTTTCTTACATTTCTACAAACAATACCCCATAAGGGCAACGTGAAAGAAGGTTTGTTTAAAATCTTTGCAAATGTATTTAAAAAAAAACCTGAAAACCATCATGTACATCCTGTAAGTATTCACAGACTTTGCCATGACACTTAAAATTGAGCTCATGTGCATCGTTTCCCTGATCATCCTTGTGATGTTTCTACAACTTGATTGGAGTGCTCCTGTGGTAAATTCAGTTGATTGGACATGATTTGGAAAAGCACACACCTGTCTATATGAGGTCCCACAGTTAACAGTGCATGTCAGAGCACAAACCAAGCCATGAAGTCCAAGGAATTGTCTGTAGACCTCAGAGACAGGATTGTATCAAGGCACAGATCTGTGGAAGGATACAGAAAGGTTTCTGCAGCATTGAAGGCCCCAATGAGCACAGTGGCCTTCATACAAACTACTTCTGTAAAAGAGAAGCAGTTTGGTACCACCAAGACTCTTTCTAGAGCGGGCCGTCCTTTCAAACTGAGCAATCAGGAGAGAGGGGCCTTAGACCCGGAAGTGATCAAGAACCCGATGGTCACTCTGAAAGAGCTCCAGCATGTTTATGTATAGAGAAGAGAACCTTCCAGACAGAAGCACTCCTTAGTAAAAGGCAAATGACAGCCCACCTGGAGTGAAAGTAACTGAAGAACATTCAGACCATGAGAAACAAAATTCTCTATTCTGATGAAACAAAGATTGAACTCTTTGGTCTGAATGCTAAGCATCATTTCTGAAGGAAACCAGGCAGAGTTCAGCAGATGGAACTGGGTGACTAGTCAGGATTGAGGGAAAGATGAATGCAGAAATGTAGAGAAACATCCTTGATAAAACCTGCGCTCTGGACCTCAGAATGGGGGACGGGTAATCTTTCAACAGGACAACGACCCTCAGCATCGCCGCTCCACATCCAACCTGATGGAGCTTGGGAGGTTTTCGCAAAGAAGAATGGGAGAAACTGTCCAAAAGTAGGTGTGCCAAGCTTGGACCCTCAAATTTAAAGACTTGAGGCTGTTATTGGTGCCAAATGTGCTTTAACAAAATATTGAGCAAATGCTGTCAATACTTATGTACGTGATTTTTATTTTTTTTCCTTCTTTTATTTTTAATACATTTGCAAAGATTTCAAACAAACCTCTTTCACATTGTTATTATGGGATATTGTTTGTAGAATTCTGAGGAAAATAATGAAGTTAATCCATTTTGGAATGAGGTTGTAACATATAAAAATGTGAAAGAAGTGAAGCGCTGTGAATACTTTCCGAATGCACGGAAATGTTGATGTGCAATTCTGGATTGTGATTGGTCAGAAAGTGTTGTTTAATTTTATTTAACATTTATTTACTGTTTGTGAAAGTAGTCTTAAGGGTCTGTGCTTTATGTCAGAGTGTTTTTCATTTTACATTCAATCAAATAAAATTGTATTTGTTACATACATATTCATACAGAGTACAACATGCAGTGAAATGCTTTTTATGACTGTCCAATACTGAAGAATGTACATGTGAATAGAAATAGCATATAAAAAATATTTTTATACTTGATAGTTTCTACTTTTATATTTGTACTTTATAGATATAAAGAAAATATACTATACCAGATATTGACAGTAGTCCAGATATATTACACTGACTATTGACTAATATTATGTAATATTAACTAATATTCATATATGACTATTATTATATAAACATAAATCATACATTTTAGTCAAATTAAAATGATTTTTTTAGGGATGGCTGCTTCAAACAACACGCAGGCTGCAGCTTCGCCACATACTCAGGTGTTTTATTATTATTATTATTATTATTATTATTATTACTGTTGTAGTTGATAAAGGAAGGGGTCCTAACTAATGGATTGAACACGTTTTATATGTGTATAGGCGTGTGGAGTGGAGCGTGTCAAGGCTCTGTATGACTTCACGGTGCAGACGGACGGGGATCTGTCATTCCTGAGAGGTGACGTGATCGAAGTGATAGAACACATCGATGAGGAATGGAGTCATGGAAGACTGAATGGCAGAGAAGGGTTATTCCCTACCTCATTCACAGAGACACACACAGGTACACACAATTTTACACTTCTGCTGTCTGCTGGTGTACAGATACCACAAGAGACATAGCAAAAATATAGCAAAATGATTCATGGAACTGGAAATCATTTATTTTACCCTGCTTTGTTTTCTGCTCAGGTGGTTATTCACGCCGTTGACCTCTGGAGCAGGCGAAGGAAAAACATGGGCGAGCAAAAACAACTTAGAAAATGTTATTTTATTTACTATTATGTGCATGAAATGCCGGATCCTTCTTTTGGTGAAACAGAGCTGCTTTTCTGTGTGCGTGTGTGTGGGTGTGACTTTCATAAATGTGATTATTTATCCATTTGCATTATCATTTTTACGGTTTACAAAAAAAAAAAAAAAAAAGATTTGGAGCAAGCGAAATGTTTCGGGCAACTGATTCATTTGTGATGAATAACTTGTGCAGTTTACAGTTGAGATTTTTGGTTGGATATAGAAAAGATTTTATTGAAATGAACATAAACTATGTTCTTTACAGTATTCATTCCTGGACTTTGGTCCTACATGTAGTACATGTGTTTTGCCTGCACAAGCAAAAATATAGAATGTAACAAAAATTAATAACCAACACTTATATTGCTTCCTCGGTTCCTCCTACTTTTTATACTGTATATAAAAAAAATTAATAAAAGAAATGTGAAGCATTATTCATTAACTCAACACAACATTGTGTATTTTTTTTTACACCAAAAAATTTATTCCTGTAATTTAGAAACTCTCATATTCTATTTGTGCTCCTAAAAGAAGAAGAATGACATTTAATTTATTTCACCAAAATCAACCTGCATTCTTAATCCCTCGCCTACAAGTTTTTTCAAACAGTTAATTCCAGATGTAATTAAACCTGTTTTAAAATTTATAAATACTTCCATTAGCACTGGTTATGTACTTAAATCCTTCAAACTGGCAGATATCAACCCCCTAATTAAGAAACCTGACCCTTGTCAGCTGTCCAACTACAGGCCAATATGAAACCTCCCCTTTATCTGCCAGATTTTAGAAAAGGCTGTGGCACAGCAGTTATGCTCACAGCTACTTAGGAATAACATTTTTAAAATGTATCAGTCAGGATTTAGGCCTCATCATAGCACAAAGACGGCGCTAGTTAAGGTGGTAAATGACCTGTTATTGGCCTCTGATCAGTGTCTCTTTACTTGTTTTGCTCGACCTTAGTGCAGCTTTTGAAACAATTGAGCATACTATCCTGCTTGCTAGACTAAAAAGCTCTTAAAGGTCTTATTTGACTGTTTGCTATCAGTTTGTTAATGTAAATGGTGAGTTCTCCACACTCTCTGAGGTAGTTTGGAGTTCTGCAAGGATCTGTCTTAGGCCCACTGCTTTTCTCTTTATATTTGCTGCCTCTGGTTGAAATTATAGATAAACATGGTATTGCTTCCATTGCTATGCTGATGACACACAGCTGTATATTTCAGCAAAGCCAGATAAAGAGAGATCAGTTTAATAATGTTGAGGAGTATGTAAAGGTCATTAGAGAGTGGATGCTTGATAACTTCCATCTGCTCAACTCAGATAAGACGGAAATACTTTTACTAGAACTTTTCAATTACGTAGCATCTCCGCATGGTGTTTTTGTCTCAGTGTGTATAGCAGTCAAAGACCTTGGTGTGATTATTGACCCGAGTCTTTCCTTTGAGGCTCACATGAATAATATTAACAGGATCCATATTCCACCTTAAAAATATAGAAACATGATGTTACAGTATGCAGAAAAAAACACTTTACTCTCTGGGTGTTGGAGTAAGTGCATAAATAAGCTTCATTTAGTTCAGAATGCAGCAGCAAGGGTCCTTACTAGATCTAGAAAATATGACCACATCACCCCTGTTTTAATTATTCTACACTGCTCCCAATTAAATCTCGCATTGATTTCTGTACCAATATGATCCTCCATGCCTACTTAGATCAAAAGGTGCAGGCTATTTGTTGGTACTTCAATTAATGAAGAATACAGCAGTTGGCAGATCTTTCTCTTATAAAGCCCCACAGTTATGGAGCATTCTTACCATTAGTGTTTGGGACTCAGACACAGTCTCAGTGTTCAAGTCGAGGCTGAAAATATATTTATTTAGTCAAGTCTTTTATAAGTAGATTTCTCTTCAATTAGAGGCCACTCTGTGCAGCTGGGGACGATTTCCCATCAACGCCCTGGGGTTCCATGAAATTACGGAGTAAGAATGGTAGCTGTGAGGATGGATTTGGACTGTTGTTAATGTCAACAGTCTGCTACACTGACTCAGGACTACAGTTTGCTTCTGATCGCCATGACTGTACCCCGCAACATCATTTATCAATAATAAATAGACTCGGCCGAAGGAGGAGAAGGAAAGGAGGAAGACGTCTACAGAGATAGCAGGAAAAGGAGTAGTGTAGGAAAGTGGAGGTTAGGGTTGGTACTTTAAATGTTGGTACTATGACTGGTAAAGGGAGAGATAGCTGATATGATGGAGAGGAGAAAGGTAGATATGTTGTGTGTTTAAGAGACCAAGTGGAAACGGAGTAAGGCCAGGAACATTGGAGGTGGGTTTAAACTGTTCTATTATGGTGTGGATGGAAAGAGAAATGGTGTAGGGGTGATTCTGAGGGAAGAGTTTAGTAAGAGTGTACTGTAGTGGAGATAAGAGTTAATGATTGGGTGATGAACATGAAGCTGAAAGTTAAAGGGGTGATGATAAATGTCAGTGGGTTGTGAGATGGAGTAGAAGGAAAAATTCTGGAGGGAGTTAAATGAAGTGGTAGAAGGTATACCTAGGAATGAAAGATTGGTGATTAGGGCAGATTTAAATGGGCATGTAGGTGAAGGGAACAGAGGTGATGAGGAGGTATGGCCTTAAGGAGAGTAATGTGGAAGGGCAGATGGTGGTAGATTTTTCCAAAAGGATGGAAAAATATTATTCTTACTTTAAGAATAAGGAGGATCATAGGGTGACGTATAGGAGTGGAGGGAGGTGCTAACAGGTGGACTATGTTCTATGTATAAGATGCAACCTGAAGGAGATTGGAGACTGTGAAGGTGTTGGCAGGGGACAGTGTAGCTAGACAGCATCGGATGGTGGTCTGTAGGATGATTTTAGTGGTAAAAAAGAAGAGGAGAAGAGTGAGGCCTAAAATAAGAATAAAATGGTGGAAAAGGATTTGTAGTGATTGGACAGGCAGAGGGACCGAGCTGGGAAGAATGTGCTGCAAGTTAGACCAATAAAGGTGGGGATGGAAATGTGTTGACTAGTAAGGAGTGTGTTGAGAAGATGGAGGGAGTATTTTGAGCAGCTTATGAACAAGGAAAATGAAAGCAAAAGAAGGTTGGATGGTGTGGAGATGGTGAAGCAGTAAGTGGATAGGATTAGTAAAGAGGAAGTAAGAGCAGTGATCAAGAGGATGAAAAGTGGAAAGTGGGTCGGACCAGATGACATACAGGTAGAAGCATGGAGATGTTTAGGAGAGATGGCAGTGGAGTTCCAACCAGGTTGGAAGGTGAGAAGATACCTGAGGAATGGAGAAGGAGTGTGCTTTAAGAATAAGGGAGATGTGCAGACCTGCAGTAACTACAGGAGAATAAAGTTGATCAGTCACAAAGTTATGGGAAAGAGTAGTGGAAGCCTGGCTAAGAGAACAGGTGACCATCTGTAAGCAACAGTGTGGTTTCATGCCATGGAAGAGCACCACAGACACATTATTTGCTTTGAGAATGTTGACAGAGAAGAATGGAGAAGGTCAGAAGAAAGCGTACAACAGGGTGCTGAGAGAGAAGTTGTGGTATTGTATGAGGAAGTCTGGTGTGTCAGAGAAGTATGTGAGGGTGGTGCAGGACATGTATGAGGACAGTGTGACAGCAGTGAAGTGTGCAGTAGGAACGACAGACTGGTTTAAGGGGAAGGTTAGACCGAATAAAGGATAGGCTCTGAGCCCTTTTTTGTTTGCAATGGTGATGGACAGGTTGACGGACGAGGTCAGACAGGAGTCTCCATGGACTATGATGTTTGTGGATATTATTTGTGGTGAGAGTAGGGAGCAGGTTGAGAAGAGCCTGGAGAGGTGGAAGTACGCGCTGGAGAGAAGGGGAATGAAAGTCAGTAGGAGTAAGACAGAGTACATGTGTGTGAATGAGAGGGAGGGCAGTGAAGGGGTGCAGTTGCAGGGAGAAGAGGTGGAGGAGTTCAGGTATCTGGGGTCAACAATGCAGGTTAACAGGCAGGGTGAAGTGGGTGGAGAAGAGTGATAGCAAGAGTGATTTGTTATAGAAGGGTATCTGCGAGAGTGAAAGGGAAAGTTTATAGGACTGTGGTGAGACCTGCGATGTTGTATGGCAGGGGTGGCCAACCCGCGGCTCGCGAGCCGCATGCGGCTCTTTGGCTGGTTTAATGCGGCTCTTACGTTTATATTAAAGTTTGTGTTTGTACTTTTTTTAATGTGCGTGTTCGCTTCGCTTGAGTTCAATACGGTATTTTAAGACTTAAATGAGCTTGCCCCTACTGGGAAACTTTGCGGTATATCAGACCTGGGCAAACTACAGCCCGCGAGAAACATCCAGCCCTTTGTACGTCCCTGTCCGACCAATTACACAATTGTAATGACCCATTAAAAAACGCAGCCAGTACATGGTTATCTGGATAAGAGCAACATGTCTGCGGTGTGCGGATAGCGATTTGCAAAACATGCAATGCTGAAATTTTTAAGAGGGGGTGTATCTGCAAAGAGTTTCCCCAAGTCGGGTTTAATTTATAACCTGAAATCCAAACATCCCGATTGCCATTCTAAATATAAGAAGAGAATGGAGAAAAGTAAAGTCAATCCGAGCATGCGCACTCCGTCTGTAGTGGCAGGAAAGTTTTCCAGTGATGGTGCCAAGGCAAAAAGCATAACAAAAAATTATATTTCATTGCCTTACATCAGTGGTCTCCAGTGGATCGACGGGTTGATCTTTGAAACATTCCCCGTGGATCCCGAAAATAATAATGATTATAATATTATTTATTACACGGCTCTTCTTAATCCTGTAGACTAGAACGTTCCATTAACTTGAATGGGCTTCCAAACGTTTGGCGGTCAATTATTTTCGTTTAACAGACCCGTTGCTAATAATAATTGACCGCTGTCTGTCTGTCAATACTATGACTGATAACAAATAAATAACAATAATTTATAATATTAAATAAAATTGATTTATTCTTTGAACTGCAATGCATTGATTTTAGTGAGGTTAGTACACACTCATAGCCATAAATGCAATGGTTCTAATAATTGACCATCTTTTCTTTCGGTGTTTCGGTTTTGGCCTTGGTTTCCTCATTTTTGGTTTTTGGTTTCGGACAAGAATTTTCAAAATATTATCATTGGTTTGGCCCTCTGACACAATTCAGGTTTCTCATGTAGCCCCTTGTAAAAATTAATTGCCCACCCCTGCGGTATATTCATCTCACGCACATGCGCATTTGACGAAAATACCGTATTGAACTCAAGCGAAGTGAACACGCACATAAAAAAACCAGAAACAAAGTCTGTGTTTTCTACCCTGAAACACGTAAAATCAAAGCATCGATCTGTTCTGACTGACACCCATGTGAAAGAATTGCTTCGAGTAGCAACAACGGAGTACGAGGCAGATTTGAAGGGGATTGTTTAAGGCAAAGATGCCAAAAGTCTCACTAAGTAACATGCATAGTAAAAGAAAAACGCTATTGTACATTATATTTTTGTTTGTGGACTTGGCAGAACTGAGAGTTTGTTTGTGTGAGGCTGTGCACACAATGTTCCTTGTTGAAAATGACTGTCCTGTGGTCTTAGAACTGTAGGAGTCAATTTCTGTCATTATTTTGGTGTGTGACATTTACAATAAAATGTGTGTGTGTGTGTAAGAGGAAGGGATGGGTGATGTTCATATGCACCTATGTGTATGATGTGGCTCTTTGTGGTGTAACAGTAAAAAATGTGGCTCTCGGTCTCTGACTGGTTGGCCACCCCTGTTGTATGGTTTAGAGACAGCGACTTTGAATAAAAGACAGGAGCTGGAGGTAGCAGAGCTGAAGATGTTCAGGTTTTCTTTGGGAGTGACAAAGATGGACAGGATTAGAAATTAATTTATGAGAGGGACAGCGCATGTGGGACGTTTTGAGACAAGGTGAGGGAGAAGAGATGGTTTGAACATGTGCAGAGAAGAGACATGGGGTATATCCGTAGGAGAATGCTGAGGATGGAGCCACCAGGAAGGAGGAAAAGAGGAAGACCAAGGAGGAGGTTTATGGATGTGGTGAGGAAAGACATGCAGGTAGTTGGGTTGAAAGAGGCAGATGTAGAGGACAGGGGGTATGGAGACGGATGATTCGGTGTGGTGCCCCCTAATTGAAGAAGCCAAAAGAAGAAATGGACAATTGGCACAACAAAGATGGGGATGGACATGTTCACTCGAGTCTGGTTCCTCTCATGGTTTCTTCCTTATACCATCTCAGAGTTTATCCTTGCCAGTCGCCACCAGCTGGCAAATCAGGGGCAAACTTACACTTAAATTAATGTTCTTTATCTCGTCACCTTATCTGTGTAAAGCTGCTTTGAGACAATGTTCATTGTTAAAAGCACTCTACAAATAAAAATGAATTGAAATCATGAAGAAAAGCCATGAACACCTGTGACATTTAACTCATGGTCAGTTTTAAAATGAATGTGTTAAACGTCACATTTAAAAAATAAAACCCATTTTACATCTGTGTTACAAACAAAAATAAATAAGGCCGAGCAATGACAAGGAATTGGTTGGTGCACAATTAGAGGAAAAAAAATAAATACACGTGCCACCAAACAGATTAAAACTAAAGTAACAAGCATGGTTTAAATATGCAAGTAGAAAGTATAGATGTAAAAAAATTAATCTGAAAAACAGTGAAGTACTGATAGCAGAAAAATCTACTTTGGTACTGTACCCATCTCTGCTCATTTGTAGTTGTAACACAATACATGATTATATTTAGACTAGCGAAAAAACTACACCACAGACACTAAGACCATTAGCTCCAAAATGCCACGAGAGCATTTCAACCAGCATTAGAGGTAGACATAATTTTAAACTGGTCTTAATTTTTTTTAAGACTTGGAACAGAAAATGCAAGACTTTAAACCTTAAACTTACATTTGACAAATTTGCGACTTTATAGTAATAATTTTAAAGGTGTAAAAACATTGGTTTTGAGACAATTATTTAGTCACACCCACACACCAAAAAAAGCAAAGCAACGCACCATCTGATTTTTCAAACTTTATTGGCCATGTCTATGAGCATGAGTTTTACACAGACTCCTGGACGGGGGGCTCATATCCGTCCGCTCTCTCCACCTTTGCCCCAGTTTCGCCCTCCGCTGGTTTAGCCGAGCTGCTGCTTCCACCTTCACCATGCAGCTCCATCAGCTTCCCCACTGAAACACAAAGGCAACGTTAGTTAAAACAATGCACAATGTAATGCACAAAGCTTGGAAGGGGTAGCTCAGCGGTAAAGATGTTGGACTTCTGATCAGAAGGTCGCAAGTTTAAAAATACCACTGCACTAAGCTGCCACTGATGGGACCTTGAGCAAGGCCCTTAAACTGGACTAATCAGTTTTATGGATGAGAATTATAAGTCACTATAGATAAGGGTGCCAATAAAATTTTAATATAAATCTAGCTAAAGCACTTAGTCATAGCCGAATTGTACATGAAAATCTTACTACAGAACCCACACTGGTGGAAATCATAGTTTGTGAATTGGGACAAGGCAACAGTTCAAAACCCAAACTCACGCTCAAACTTGGGCTTCTTGAGCATCTTGACCTTCCTGACGTAGACATCGTGCAGTGGATAGATGGACTGGCAGGCTTTCTCAATGTCCTTTCCCACACTGTCAGGGATCCTGTCTCACACACACACACACAATCAGTAAAATCCTGAATTCAGACAGACACATTCATGAAACATGCATTACAATGGCGAAGACAATCCAAACAAGACAATTCCTAATTGAAGCGTAAATTTTTTTATAAAAAAATAGGGTGCTTACAGTTTGTTCACCACCTCCTTGAGATCATTGGTCTGAACCTCACGGGTCATGATCTCCATCATCTTCTTGCGGATCTGGCGGACCTGCTGGTGTTGGGCGTATGACGTCTTGCGGATCTGATTAGAGCGTTTCTTGGTGAAACCCACGCAGAAAAGGCGCAGCAGGTAACCATCGGTGGTCTTCACGTCCACATGGGCCTCGATCATAGTCTGTACAGAAACAAATATTCAAATTTCCTTTTCTATTTTTTTTTTTATCACAAACCAGCAGCAAATATTTTGTCCTGAAGTACATTTTAGACCTTTGCTTACATCTGAATGTTTGTGAACGTGTGCATAGCTCTTTAAAACGATATTCACAATAGCTATTACAATTCAGCTGTTGGTATAATGCTGGAGGTTTCTTGATCCGATTGGTCAGACAATTTGGACTCAGTCTACTCTAATCCAGATGCATTTGAAAAATGGTGTTTTGTCTAAAAAGCGCCACACTTTCCTTTTTAATCATGTCGCAAAAGTTGCTGATCCACACAAACATCAAAATGCTTACGTGCCTGTACTGCGCACGTGCAAACTGCGTCGTTTACTAGCGCATTCTAGCATCTTCTTTGGTGATACACTTGGGAAGATTCCTACATATGTACTTTGAGCAGATAAGCATCGTTTTTTTTTTTTTTTTATATCGCAGTCTGTTGTGTGTTTTATGGTCGTGTTTGTTTGAACGTGATGACATGGAAAGCGTGCGCAAGTCTGGAGTGTCCAATACGCCACCTTGTATATATGAACATGGATTCAAAATGGGAGTTGAGGAATTGTCTTTGGTTTACATATAGGTTGATTTAAGGTAGCTTGTTATCTATGCACTGGTCCCATTCTGCTTTTTATTTTATATGTACGAGTTATTGTCTAATGGTGGGATTTATCAATCTATGACTCATTTTTAGAGCTTCCATAGCAGCAATGTTTGCCTGTTATGAGCACCAAATATTCACCCCCTATCTCCTACCTGCCACTTCTTGACCATGGAGCACATCTTGTCGCGGGTCAGGTCCATGCCGTGGAAGTTGGTCAGGCAGTTTTTGCCCTGGACGTCCTCTGTGATGAGTTTGAACTTGCGGAAGGCGACCTCATCGTTCTGCAGGTCAGCGAGGCTCACCTCGAACACGCGACCCTTCAGACCATCAGAGGCGATCCCTAAAACAAAGGCAGGCACGTCACTCAACAACCAGAGGCGTTCTCTCCTTAAGGAGGATATTGTACATTTGTGGGAATGTCAGTAGATCTCAACAGGAGTAATCACTTCTCTTTATCTGGGACCAAAACACAGTCTTCATTCCCCAAATTTGGACAATTATTCCTGTTCAGTAATGCAGTGCTTGAAAGCAAACGTTTACTCTGAACTCACATTTCAGGAGCTGTTCAGACAGGGTTATATACTGATGGTCAATATACTAATAAACTAACCCTATTTTACAGATTCTACACCTTTATTTCCATCCAGATGAACCTGTTCACCCTTTTCCTGTCGTCCTTCTACAAGGAAATTATATACTTTGGAGTTTTCACCAAACTTTGCAATCATTTGTTTTTCAGTTGACCTATGATTTTCTATGCAGATCACATCCCATGTTGGAAAGACAAAAGATTGCGGATTCACTCACACGGCATACGTGAGTGACCCTGTGCAGATACACACTTCCTGGACCACACGCAATCCTGATCTACTTTAAATTAAATAAGAGTCCCACTCTTTCTGCAGTCTATTGAGAAAGCAACGTGTTAAGGAACCATATTAGACACCAAATTTGATAAAATAATCCAGTCTGAATAAGGCCACTATGGACGTGGGTTTGAGACTCAAAGATGCCTTTACAAACTCAATCTCACAACAATAATAATTCCAGTACAACTCACTGGTTCCCTGAGTCCTGGTGACCAGAGTCTTGCCCAGGTTGCGGATGTTGAACATGGCCGGGGCTTTAACATCGTACCAGTCCTTCTTGGAGAACGGATCAACGCTGGAAAAGAAAAACAAACAGTTTACTTGATATACAGCTTATAAAATTTAATAGTCAATAGATGATTTTCCTGTGATTGCACTAAAACAACATACAGCATCAAAAATCTAACAGTCTGACAGTTCAAACAGTGAAGGCTCTATAAAGAAAATTGTAAAGTGAACACATTCACATGAAGCTCTAATAAGGTAAATAATGCAGGTTTTCCTGGTAAAGACTTTTATACCGTTCTGCCTTCAAAAGTCAGTAAACTCACATGAATAAATAAAAAGCAATGCAATAGAGAAAACATTCATTTAAAAGACTAGACACCAATTACATCCAGTATCCATCTATATATCTATATATGCCCTAAAAATGCTCCAATTCACTCCCTGATGCACTTTTACTCCTTAATGTATTAGTGTTTTAACTTAAACAGAGCCTGGAGGTGATTGTAAAGCCCATGATGTCAATGAGGTTTGTAGGAGCCCCAGTTACTATATTTATATTATTATACTAACACGATTTACAGCTAAATGTTTCACTTCCACTGACTCATTAGTTTTTTTCACCTAAACAACCACAAAAGACAAAACAATAATCTCCAAAAACGACTAAAATAACTAAGAACGCAGCTAGCTAGCTATTCAGTCAGCTAAGTCGTGAACTGGGGGTGAAGCCGGGCCGGGCTAACACAATCCTCCAATTATCAAACTCATCCGTACACTTTTTTTTCCAAAAACACGTCCACTGCTTTATTAAAGTGTCTCAAACCGCACAAGGGGTGAATTTTTCAACTTACATCTTCTTCTTGGCCCCTTTTTTGCCGCCTTTGGTCAGCCTCTTATTCTTGCCGACTGCCATGTTGGAACGCAGGGAGTAAAAGAGGAGGAAATGAGGTGTTCTCGCGAGAAATAGAGCGAGAGCGAGAAACCGTCGGGAAATCTCGCGGGATCTCGTGAGACCTGCATGAGAGGCGCCCCCCAGTGGTGTGTTTTGGGAAGTGACTTTAAATTAATTCATGAATTAAAATCATTTATTTGTGGGTTAAGTATTTTCAACGATTTTTCTCCATATTTGAGAAAAAAAAATTGTTGGTTTGTTTGGATGTTTCTTTCTTCTATTTAAATTATATTAAGTCATATTTATGTATTTATTTATTTATTTGTTTGCAGTTTTTTTTTCTTATTGAAGCAATTATTTTTGACTTTAGACAAAATAAAGGTGCTTTACAGTATATTTGTCTCATGAACGTTACAATATGGTGAAAGTCTTTCTTTACATATCCCAACAATGTAATGAAGCTGGGGTAGGAGATACAGCACCCCTGAGGGTTAAGGGCCTTGCTCAAGATCCTTAACCATGGATCTACAACCTCCCATATAACAAGCATTTTTTGTTATTTTAATCAAAACATATAATTAAATCAAACTTTGTTATTATGTATACTATTTTATTCACTATTTTACTGCATAGTCGGTTTCAGATGATAATTCAGGTGAACAGAGAATTCAGCTTATAACCATGAGTACGGCATTTTAACTGGAAGAAATATAAGAACTAATCTGACTGTTTTATTAATATGAAATTATATTTAATCATGCTTTCAAACTTGTAGATTACATTTATCTGTAAAATTACCACAGATAATTTGCAACAGCTGCATCACACCCTGTAGTTGACCATATCATCACACCACCCACACATTTGTTTATGTAAAAACACAAGAAACGGTGACTGAACAGGTTCGTCTGGGAGTGTGTGTCTGTGTGTGTGTGTGTGTGTGTGTGTGTGTGTGTGTGTGTGTGGGTGTGTGCAGGTCTTTCTATATTAATAAAAAAGTGCTGCTGTTTCATTTTTTATATCAAGCTAAAAGCAAAACAGCTTAAGGTCATTAGTATACGGTTACTACTGCTATGGGCATCGACTTGTGAACTGCTGAGAACCTGTTCTGTCAAAAGGTCTGATTTTTTAGATTAAGGAATATGGATTTGAGAGTTGATGTTAATTTCACTCTTTACTCCAGGATTTCTAAGTCATGTTCTCCAGTTCTCTTGTGCACCTGAACATGCCTTTGAAGCAGGTAGAAAGTAGACCAGCAGAACTGTAGATTTGACCCCTGTTGATCACGTGGCTGCGTTGAATAATGCTTGTAAATACCAGGTAAATTAGTGAACGCATTCACATTCAACTCAGCTGATTTACATTAAGCCACACCCACAAATCTCCATAAAAGGCAACATATTCAAAAGAACAAAATGACAGACAAAAGGTGCCTGAGCATTTATAAATGATTTATTAATACAAGGGGCTAACTGAAAAGTTGAATTTATATATTTTGTATTTTTCAAGTGCCATAAAAGTCACTTCATAGGCATACAATTACTAACTGTTCATCTTATGATATGCATAAGTACTGGCACAAAGGTGCCAAATACTGTATTAAGCATTCGAATCATTCTTACTTTTTTATGCACGGTGTGTCTTAATTATCCTTGTGGGTCAATTCATTATCTGCTAGTTGGATATTTTTGTTTAGTTGACTGCTGTCCAACCCAGCCATGTGATATAAGTGTTAAAAACTCCAACTCAAGAGCAAGAACAGCACCGTTATACCTGATGTATATATATATATATATATATATATATATATATATATATATATATATATATATATATATATATATATATATATATATATATATATATATATATATATATATATATAAAACACCATGTCACATTGTTGTATTGCTCAGTGTTGGACCCTGCCCCTGAAGGATAGTGTAATAGGTTGCCAATACTTTTTTTAAAATGCACACCAAAAAGTAATAAACCCCCTATGTAATAGATAGACTAAAAAAAAAAAACTTTTTTATTTTTTAATAAAACACAGTTACTGTAGTTAGAAGTAAATTTGAGCTAATAAAGGATGGATATAGCAGAGGCAGGAAAAATAGCTTGTTTTTCAGATGTTTCCAGCTTCATCAGCTGTGTAAATATATGAAAAAAGGTCCAGTCTTTCACCTCTATTTGACCATCAAATTTTTATAAAAGCCATGTTGTCTGTCGTTAAACAATGGCTCAGCACTGGGTCACCTGCTGATACGGATGCTGTGGTGTTATAGAGCTCAGAAGAATGATTTAATTCAGAAATAAATTATTTATTCCTTCATTTATTTATTCAAGAGCAGGGTCAGAGTGGTGGTGAAGCCGGTCTATCTGAGGAGCGTGTTTGAAAAAAAAACACTCTAGAAAAGACTCCAGTTTGATACACAGCATTTCCCAGATTTCCTGTTGTACAAACACTATGTTACATGTTACTGAACTTAAGTAGATTAATTTGATACAATCCTTTACTTCACTATTTATTTTTGGGACAACTTTTTACTTTCACTTTACTCTTTAAACCAGGCTTGTTACTTTAGTTTAGTTTATATTTTTTCTTCTTATTGAGCTCTGTTTTCCGCCCATTAACCTATTTCTTTTCATTGCGCTGCCTTTTCAACCTATGGTATGGTGGTATATTTACGTATTTGAAACAGAGGGAGTCAGTGATGTAAACATGACTGAGAACAGAGACATTCCTGATCATCATCTTTTCTCTGCTTGTGTTCTATATGGTGGCTGTTCAGCCTGGATACATTCATTACATAACAAAATTTGGAATTGTTTTGTATTAATATATTAATTTTGGAGGTCCAGTTACCAGCATGACACTAAAACAGTTAGTAGTAATGGCTACTTTTTACTTAGGTACAAACTTCTTTACTTTAACTATAACTTACTTTAACCAGAGTCTTTTAAAACAAGAATATCTGTACTTTTACTTGAGATAATGATGTGTGTTCTTTTGCATCTCTGACTACAAGTCTTCCATTATATAGATTTCACAGCTTTGATAATACTGGCAGACAAATCAAGATAAACATAAGACCCGCAAGCAAACCTGTTAGCTTAGCTAGATAGCAAACGTCTTCTAGGTAACTGAAAGCCTGCTAGCATAAAAAGATCATTTGTCTATCATCATGTACCCATGTAATATTTACCATAAATTACAAATACATAGCAAAGTGGACTAGCACTTAAAGATAAGATAATCTGACAGCGAATGAGAAAACTGCTATAAATGTTAAGCTAACATCTAAGTGTTAGTTAGACTTAAACCTGCTTAGCTACATTAAAACTGCTTCAGAGAAATGAAAGTATCAGTTACTACTGTTAAATACCAGTTACTACTCTAATATCAATACCTGTTGCTGTACTTAAGTATTAATTTACAGTATTTATATTTTATATGGATTTTAAATCATTGTAATCTTGAGCAAAATGAGTTGTTTTGCCACCCAGTGAATGGTCGTAGGGTAGGGTAGATTTTGAGGTCGTCATTGTGGAATAAAATTACATTTTGTTTCATGGTTGACCTCAAACATGTTAATTATATTTGCAACTGCAGTCACAAAAATACCAAGCTGTTGGAGAGGGCTTTATAAACTTTGCCTTTAACATGCATGTCTATTATTTTCCTTTTGTCCTTTTTAGACAACTCTCTGCTTTGCTTTTTCTGGTCTATGTTCAGTGTAGTGTACACAATAATACCAAACAGCAGAGGGACTTTTCTCTGTTTAAATAAGCCAAATAGCTGATCACATAATTGTAATCGTGTGATCTTTTCTAGGGGTACCAGCAAATTTGTCCATGTCTTTCTCATTCGTTTTATTATTTATATATTCTGGTGTATTATAAATTGAAAAGCAAAGTCAGATTTTTATTTAAATCCCTCTAATCTAATCTTAATTACATTTTCTCTCAATTGTGAACAAAAGCGACACTTTATTTACACTTACACTACAGAATTTATTCTCAGCAACTTCTTCACCCAGATAAAAATATTTTATATAATTTTGTAATATAAATGCTGTTAATACAACAATTGCAGTAATCAACATTAATGGTAAAAACTTTTTATTAAAAAAATTAAGTAATGTGCGCTTAAAACCTATTCTGCGGTTTCAAATAAACCAATAAAAGCTAACAAAACTGTACTGAAAGTTGGGCTGTAGATCCATAATAACATATTTGTGTTTGTGAGCTCTCAAGGGCTGTTACTATGGTAACCACCTCTGAGGTTTCTCACTGAGAGAGTGTATGATGACATGCACATGCTTCGTCATGGGACACTTGAGGAGAAGAAGGCAAAAACTACACACATAGACACACACAGACAGACACACACAAACACGCACGCATGCGCACACACACGCACACACACGCACACACACACACACACACTCACACACTCACACACTCACACACTCACACACACAAATTTCCTCTACAAACATGCTGGTCTCAACTACAACAACAATAATATTATTAATAATAATAATAATAATAATAATAATAATATACACAACCACTGACCACGTTAAGTCTTAAATCATGTTAAATGTTTTTTATATCTATATATTTTAATATTTTTTACAGTATATAACAATTGATTTAACATTGCATTTAAGCAAAATTTTTCATTCATGCTCATTGCTGAGGAAGCTGAAGTTGAAGTTGATGGAGTGGCCAAGTATGTCTCCAGACCTGAACTCTATTAAGCACCTGTGGGGCATCCTCAAGCACCATGTGTCTAACATTTAGCAGCTCCGTGATGTCATTATGGAAGAGAGGAAGAGGATCCCAGCAACAACCTGTGCAGCTCTGGTGAATTCCATACCCAGGAGGATTAAAGCAGTGCTGGATAAAAACAGCGCTCACACACAATATTCACACTTTGGACACAGTTTTAACATGAGGGTGTACTCACATTTGTTGCCAGTTATTTAGACTATAATGACTGTATGTTGAGTTATTTTCGGAGGACAGTAACTCTGTACTGATATATAAGCTGCACACTGACTACTCTAAAATACATACAATTGTTATTTCTAAAGTATTGTCCCTTGAGAACAAATAATAAAATGGTTGCTGAAATGTGAGGGGTGCATTCACTTTTGTAAGACACTATATTAATATTTGAAAAATTACTACTGTTACTACTAATAATAATTATTAAATATATGCTATAATAAAACAATTATAACTGAAAGATTCATGTTAATAGTACTAATTTTAACAAAAGTATTAATTTATTTACTTGTTTGTTTATCTGTTTAAGTAACAATCATTTAGCCAAACTGATTCAGCTCATTACAGATAAAAAGTGGACTAAAAAAATACCACACATTGATTTAAGCATTTTTTTAAATGAACACAATCAGTGCTTTGTATCGTATTAGATAAAACCGACCATAACAGTAAGATCTGATCATATTCACTATTATTAATAACTGACATTTTTCACCTTTACAAACGGTGAGGTTGGTGATCCATGGTGGCCCCTAAACGGAGCAGCTAGAAGAAGAACAACAACCAATGATAAGGTGTCTATTAGAAAGTGTAATAACTGATCGTAACAGATCATAATCCTCAGCTGGTCCCTAATAAAAAGATAACAACAAAACATCCATCTTTTACTTGTTAATTAAGAAACGAATTTCTGCACCGAGTATATGAAAAAAATATAATTACAATGTAGCAGCAGAACTTGTATACAACAACATGCAAAACTATACACGTTCACCTACAAGATTTTACAGAATATAAAAAAAAAAAATAATTCCTTCCACAAATCAAAATGTTTATATTTATATACAAACTCGAAATCTTTTTTGCTTTCTTTAACTGGACACATCCTTCATACAGATTACTCAAATGTGTATAGAATTCTAAACCATTTTTTTCTTGTGTATATGGGATTTCCCCAAAAATATTTTACCAGGAAATTACCCCAAAAAGAACAACCTGATACCCTACCTCTGGGTGGAGTTCTCTTCAATTAGAGACCACTTTGTACAGTTGAGATCCATGAAGTTCCTAAACAACTCAAGAACTATGAGGATGGATTTGAACTGTAATTAATATCAACAGTCTGTTATAATGGTTTAACCCAGCCGACAGGGAAAGGAAAAGTGGAGGAGAGTTGAGGTTCGGGTTGGTACTTTAAATGTTGGCACTATGACTGGTAAAGGGAGAGAGATAGCTGATATGATGGAGAGGAGAAAGGTAGATATGTTGTGTGTTCAGGAGACCAAGTGGAAAGGGAGTATGGCCAGAAACATTGGAGGTGGGTTTAAACTGTTCTATCATGGTGTGGATGGAAAGAGAAATGGTGTAGGGGTGATTCTGAAGGAAGAGTACAGTAAGAGTGTAGTGGAGGTGAAGAGAGTTTCTGATAGGGTGATGATCGTGAAGGTGGAAGTTGAAGGGATGATGATAAATGTCATCAGTGCCTATGCTCCACAAGTCGGCTGTGAGATGGAGGAGAAGGAAAGATTCTGGAGTGAATTAGATGAAGTGGTAGATGGTGTCCCTAGAAATGAACGATTGGTGATTGGGGCAGACTTTAATGGACATGTAGGTGAGGGGAACAGAGGTGATGAGAAGGTTATGTGTAGGTATGGCCTAAAGGAGAGAAATGTGGAAGGGCAGATGGTGGTAGATTTTGCTAAAAGGATGGAAATGGCAGTGGTAAACACTTATTTTAAGAAGAAGGAGGATCATAGGGTGACGTATAAGAGTGGAGGAAGGTGCACACAGGTGGACTATGTTCTATGTAGGAGATGCAACCTGAAGGAGATTGGAGACTGTAAGGTGTTGGAGGGGGACAGTGTAGCTAGACAGCATCGGATGGTGGTCTGTAGGATGGTTTTGGAGGTGAAGAAGAAGAGGAGGAGAGTAAGGACTGAAAGAAGAATAAGATGGTGGAAACTGAAGGAGGAAGACTGTAGTGTGAGGTTCAGGGAAGAGGTCAGACAGAGGTTGGGTGGTGGTGAAGAGGTGCTGAATGATTGGGAAACTACCGCAGGAGTGATGAGGGAGGCAGCTAGAAAGGTACTTGGTGTGACATCTGGAAATAGAAAGGAAGACAAGGAGACGTGGTGGTGGAATGAGGAAGTGCAGGGGAGCATAAGGGGAAAGAGGTTAACAAAACAGAAGTGGGATCGACAGGGTGATGAGAAAAGTAGGCAGGAGTACAAGGAGATGCGGCAGCAGGTAAAGAGGGATGTGGCGAAAGCCAAGGAAAAGGCATACGAGGAGCTGTATGAGAGGTTGAACACTAAGGAAGGAGAAAAGGATTTGTACCGATTGGCCAGGCAGAGAGATCGAGCTGGGAAGGATGTGTTGCAAGTTAGAGCAATAAAGGATGGAGATGGAAATGTGTTGACAAGTGAGGAGAGTGTGTTGAGAAGATGGAGGGAGTATTTTGAGCAGCTGATGAACGAGGAAAATGAGAGAAAATGAGAGAAAATGAGAGAAAATGAGAGAAAATGAGAGATCCTTGGATTCAAGGATCAAGGATCGGCCCTGAGCCCTTTCTTGTTTGCAGTGGTAATGGACAGGTTGACGGACGAGGTCAGACAGGAGTCTCCCTGGACTATGATGTTTGCGGATGATATTGTGATTTGTGGTGAGAGTAGTGAGCAGGTTGAGAAGAGCCTGGAGAGGTGGAGGTACGCGCTGGAGAGGAGGGAAATGAAAGTCAGTAGGAGTAAGACAGAGTATATGTGCGTAAATGAGAGGGAGGGCAGTGGAGTGGTGCGGTTACAGGGAGAAGAGGTGAAGAAGGTGGAGGAGTTCAGGTACCTGGGGTCAACAGTGCAAAGTAATGGAGAGTGTTTTAGGGAAGTGAAGAAAAGAGTGCAGGCAGGGTGGAGTGGGTGGAGAAGAGTGACAGGAGTGATTTGTGATAGTAGAGTATCTGCAAGAATGAAAGGAAAAGTTTATAGGACTGTGGTGAGACCTGCGATGTTGTATGGATTAGAGACAGTGGCATTGAGTAAAAGGCATAAGGCGGAGCTGGAGGTAGCAGAGCTGAAGATGTTAAGGTTTTCGTTGGGAGTGACGAGGATGGACAAGATTAGAAATGAGTTTATTAGAGGGACAGCGCATGTTGGACGTTTTGGTGACAAGGTGAGGGAGGCGAGATTGAGATGGTTTGGACATGTGCAGAGGAGGGACATGAATTATATCGGTAGGAGAATGCTGAGGATGGAGCCACCAGGAAGGAGGAAAAGAGGAAGACCAAGGAGGAGGTTCATGGAAGTGGTGAGGGAAGACATGCAGGTAGTTGGTGTAAAAGAGGCAGATGTAGAGGACAGGGTAGTATGGAGACGGATGATCCGCTGTGGCGACCCCTAATGGGAGCAGCCGAAAGAAAAAGAAGAAGAAGTCTGTTATAATGGTTTAGGACCACAGATTTCATGAGCAGTTCTGCATTAAGGACCAAGTGTACAGTTATAACCTTAAGAATGACAGAACTGTAATAAATGGACATTTGGTGGCACCTAAATGAGGATGGGTTCCCTTTTGACTTTGGTTTCTCTCAAGGTTTCTGCCTTGTCAAGAACTTTTTCTTTGCAAGATATTTTATAACATATTTATCTCTGCAAAGCTGCCAAATAAAAGTGAAATAAATTCATTGCACTAATATCGTCGTCTTCTTTTGGCTGCGCCCGTTAGGGGTCGCCACAGCGGATCGTCTATCTCCATACTACCCTGTCCCCTACATCTGCCTCTTTCAGATTAACTACCTACATGTCTTACCTTACCACATCCAATAACCTTCTCCTTGGTCTTCCTCTTTTCCTCCTTCCTGGGATCTCCATCCTCAACATTCTTCTACCGATACACCCCATGTCCCTCCTCTGCACATGTCCAAACCTTCTCAATCTCGCCTCCCTCACCTTGCCTCCAAAACATCCTACATGCACTGTCCCTCTAATAAACTCATTTCTAATCCTGTCCATCCTCGTCACTCCCAATGAATATCTCAACATCTTCAGCTCTGCTACCTCCAGCTCCACCTCCTGTCTTTTAATCAATGTCACTGTCTCTAAACCAAACATCATCACAGGTCTCACCACAGTCCTATAAACTTTCTCTTTCACTCTCACAGATACTCTTCTATCACAAATCACTCCTGCTATCACTCTTCTCCACCCACTCCACCCTGCCTGCACTCTTTACTTCACTTCTTTAACACACTCTCCATTACTATGCACTGTTGACACCCAGGTACCTGAACTCCTCCACCTTCTCCACCTCTTCTTCCTGCAACCGCACCACTCCACTGCCCTCCCTCTCATTCACACACACGTACTCTGTCTTACTCCTACTGACTTTCATTCCCCTTCTCACCACCATGTACCTCCACCTCTTCTCAACCTGCTCCCTACTCTCACCTCCAATCACAATATCATCCGCAAACATCATAGTCCATGGAGACTCCTGTCTGACCTCGTCCGTCAACCTGTCCATCAGCACAGCAAAGAGGAAAGAGCTCAGAGCCGATCCTTGATGCAATCCAACCTCCACCTTGAACCAGTCTGTCTTCCCTACTGCACACTTCACTGCTGTCACACTGTCCTCATACATGTCCTGCACCACCCTCACATACTTCTCTGACACACCAGACTTCCCCATAAAATACCACAACTCGTCTCTCGGCACACTGTCTAACGCTCCTCCATATCCACAAAAACACAATGCAACTCCTTCTGACCTTTATACTTTATACTTCTCCATCAACAGTTTTAAAAAAAATAATGCGTTTGTGGTGCTCTTTCTCGGCATGAAACCATACTGTTACTCACAGATGGTCACCTCTTCTCTTAGCCTGGCTTCCACTACTCTTTCCCATATCTTCATGGTGTGACTGATCAACTTAATTCCCCTGTAGTTACTGCAGGTCTGCACATCTCCCTTATGATTAAAGATCGGTACCAGTACACACCTTCTCCATTCCTCAGTCTTCCTCTCACCTTCCAAAACATTGTTAAACAATCTAGGTATAAAATCCACGGCCATCTCTCCTAAACATCTTCATGCTTCTACCGGTATGTCATCTGGGCCAATTGACTTTCCACTCTTCATCCTGTTAATCTCTGCTCTCACTTCCTCCTTACTAATCCTATCCACCTCCTGCTTATGAGTTCTCCTCAGTAAACTGTTTCTCAAGCGCATTCTCTCAGTACCACTGCTGCTACGTGAATATGATGCATCACAACACTATGGAGACGGAGGCGTGCCTGAGACTTACATAGAATACAGATTATCATGGCAGAGGTAGAGCTGCATCTTCCTGGAGAACAAGAAAATATTGTTTAGTTTTATTTAATCTTTTTCGTTTTTCTTTTTTTTTGTACTTCAAAGGCCTGTTTGTGAAAGGGCCATACGTTAGCGTTAGAAGTCAGAAAGCACTTTAAGTGAATGTATAATTTGCTGTCTGTCTGAAATAAAAGTGAAATATCAGTACCCCATAGAATTGTGTAGCATCATATTTTTTTCCCTTCCATCAAATCGATAGCTCCTTTAATTGTATCTTTACATATGATTAAAAGTGAGTGAAGTGAATACCTGTTTCCCATCTAATAATATTTCCATAACCAGCTAGAAGCAAGAGTTCAGGTTTATATAAAAGATAAAAATCAATATAAAAATCGATATCTAAAATTCTCTCTTCTGGATAGCAGTAGGATTTTAGACTTGACCTCTTTTACTTTAGGATTTAAGCAGTATTTTTTTTATTTCAGAAGTCCTCCAGGCTGTAGTCGAGCATGTTTTGCTGAACACACAGAGCAGCATGAGCAGTAGCAGAGCTGTGTACCTGCAGCACACCTGATCCCCGCACAGCGCTGCTCAGACCTGCACTGCGCATGCGCATGCGCTCGCTCACCCACTAGCACCCACTGTCATGGCGGCGGCGAGCCGGAGCTGAGCGGGTTCAGGAAGAGCTGGGCTCCGAAAAAAGAGAAATAAAACTCCGAGAACAACTGCGATCTCACAGGCAGCAGCCGGAGCAGCGACCCAGAGGATTTCTAGTCCCGTTTCGGAGCGCTTTTAGCTGATAGAGATAGGAAGAGAGGAGCGAGAGAGAGAGAGAGAGAGAGAGAGAGAGAGCGCTCCTTATCCTGCTCAGAAGAAGAGGTGAAGCTCAGTTTCCTGTCTGTCTTAACAACCAGCCTTCATAATAATTTCCAAAATATTATATTGCTTTTTTTTCTCCTTACATTTTTTGACACTTTTTAGCAATAAGTTGTAGCAATTTTTTTCTAGACTTCCTCATAGACTCTATTTTTGTGAACGTGCTGAGCGCCTGCGCGTGAGTTATAATTTCACCTGGAATCTCACCTGGAATCTCACCTGTGTTTCCAGACCCTCAGCATTGGAGGGACAGTGGTGTTTAAGGCTTCTGTTCAAACCCCCCCCTCTGCACTCTCGAAGCGCTAGTTGAAACCTGAGTCACCTTCAAGAGGAACAGGTGTCTCTCACCTGGTATGGCGGAGGAGAACGCGCCCCCTGGTGGTGGGGGCATCACGCCCACCGTGCCCATTCGTGGCATCCGCATGAAGTTTGCCGTGCTGGAGGGACTCATCGAGGCTGGCGATGTGACGAACCGAGACATCGTGGAGACTGTGTTCAACCTGGTGGGTGGATCGTTAGAACATATCTGAAACCTGTACACCTGTATCAGGGTTAGAGCTCATTTATTTATATCTTATAAAACCAGGCATTTGATCAGGACGAAAGTTAACGGCACCTGATATTTCTATCAGGCGGAAACGTTATCTGTTGCTCTGCGGTGGCTGAGCTGCATGATTGGAATGACCCCAGGTTATTAGAGCTACGACTGTAGACTGTCTTTCAT
>NC_139600.1:7264640-7267140 GCF_946808225.1 Silurus aristotelis | reverse complement strand
AACAGTTTAACACATTGTAAAACATGTACAGAGTGCTCTCCAGAACAACAGTTTAACACATTGTAAAACCTGTACAGAGTGCTCTCCAGAACAACAGTTTAACACATTTGTAAAACCTGTACAGAGTGCTCTCCAGAACAACAGTTTAACACATTGTAAAACATGTACAGAGTGCTTTCCAGAACAACAGTTTAACACATTGTAAAACATGTACAGAGTGCTCTCCAGAACAACAGTTTAACACATTGTAAAACCTGTACAGAGTGCTCTCCAGAACAACAGTTTAACACATTTGTAAAACATGTACAGAGTGCTCTCCAGAACAACAGTTTCACACATTTGTAAAACATGTACAGAGTGCTCTCCAGAACAACAGTTTAACACATTGTAAAACATGTACAGAGTGCTCTCCAGAACAACAGTTTAACACATTGTAAAACCTGTACAGAGTGCTCTCCAGAACAACAGTTTAACACATTGTAAAACCTGTACAGAGTGCTCTCCAGAACAACAGTTTAACACATTGTAAAACATGTACAGAGTGCTCTCCAGAACAACAGTTTAACACATTGTAAAACATGTACAGAGTGCTCTCCAGAACAACAGTTTAACACATTGTAAAACATGTACAGAGTGCTCTCCAGAACAACAGTTTAACACATTGTAAAACATGTACAGAGTGCTCTCCAGAACAACAGTTTAACACATTGTAAAACCTGTACAGAGTGCTCTCCAGAACAACAGTTTAACACATTTGTAAAACCTGTACAGAGTGCTCTCCAGAACAACAGTTTAACACATTGTAAAACATGTACAGAGTGCTTTCCAGAACAACAGTTTAACACATTGTAAAACATGTACAGAGTGCTCTCCAGAACAACAGTTTAACACATTGTAAAACCTGTACAGAGTGCTCTCCAGAACAACAGTTTAACACATTTGTAAAACCTGTACAGAGTGCTCTCCAGAACAACAGTTTAACACATTGTAAAACATGTACAGAGTGCTCTCCAGAACAACAGTTTCACACATTTGTAAAACCTGTACAGAGTGCTCTCCAGAACAACAGTTTAACACATTGTAAAACCTGTACAGAGTGCTTTTCAGAACAACAGTTTAACACATTGTAAAACATGTACAGAGTGCTCTCCAGAACAACAGTTTAACACATTGTAAAACATGTACAGAGTGCTCTTTTCAGAATCTAGTTTAACACATTGTGTGGCGTGTTTAGAGTGCTCTGAAGGCTTCAGTTTAACACATTGTATATCTTATTCAGACTAGATTCTAAAACGTGTTTGAAATATTGGTATCTGATGGAAAGAGTCTTCCTGATCCCTTCAGGTTTAAAGCGCGTTCTAGAGCCCAGAACCTATACATATTGTGTGATCTTGATCTCTATTTAATTTTGAACACCACTCAGATGGTCCGAAACATGACTGGTAATAAGCGTGTGCAATTTTATAGGCTAGATCTGCCTATAAAACAACCGCTGATTGTTGTGGTTGTGATCACGTTAGAACTTTAGACTCGTCACGATGGCGACGATGATGTGGACGGCTCTTAAGATGGGGAAACATAAACATTAACATCACATTGTCCATTCTGAATGCCCAATATTTTGGTGACTATCAGTCATGTAGCGCTGAACTTCCTGTCCCCTGTGAGTGTGTTAATAATCTACTGAATAAACACGCACTGTCGGACACACACACACACACACACACACACCTTGTGTAGGGTAGTGAATAATTTACACCTGCTGCATGTTCTCGGTTACTGCCACACAAAGACTTTCGCAACCCGACTCCGCTGCTCGACTTTTTCAGTGCGAGTCGAGAAGTCTGAATTCATTAGTGATGGCTAAACTTATAGTGCTCAATTGTGTGTTCTGGATTCTACACTGCTGAATACATTTAGGACAAAAAACACCCGCTTTAAGGCTTTGGATTCGGACTTCAGGTTTGAGCATCATATTGTTGATGAAGACAAGATGGAAGGATGGAAATGCAGTGTGCGGAAGATGTGACGACGTAGCGAGTGTCTGCGCGTGATTGGCCAGCGCGCTTTTGAGGACGTCATCACAGTGACTAATGGAACGACGAAGCAGTAAACATTTGCATCGCTTTGCATTGGCACCATTTTTAAAAAAAGAAAATACGACGACTCCTTGAATCAAGTTCGTTCCCTTTTTAGCTTCATTTATATGCAAGAAATCGCAGCTTGTCTCTGTTAATGAGAAACCTGAAAACTTAAACTTACAAAAAATTACTGACACTGGAGACTCCTTCCCTAAATAGATGATATCAGCCATTGTATGTTTTACATATACAAGTTAACATAAACTATTTGAGTTATTTATCAGCACTGTCTAATCACATGGGTTAAACAAAGAAATTGCATTGATGTGTGAGCATTTCATGATCTTCAGGGTTTTAAACAAAAAGATTTTAAGCAAATAACTATATAAAACTGCTTACATGTATTGGGACACTTTCTT
>NC_139600.1:7234640-7259640 GCF_946808225.1 Silurus aristotelis | reverse complement strand
TACATTCATGAGGAAGAAGAATGAACCTAAATGATTTTAGCAAATGGCTGCAATATAACAAAGAGTGAAAAATTTAAGGGGGTCTGAATACTTTCCGTACCCACTGTATGTATATATATATATATATATGGTTTGATCACACACACACTTGACTACAATAACCATGATTTTTACAACACCCAGAATGTCTTATACTCACTCATTAATCGAGCAATGACTTAATTCACTGCTCCAAGCAGCGATTAAGGGATACAGTAATGTGAATGTAATTCCTTACTGTACTATAGCTTTTTCGTGTATCTGTACTTTATCTGTTTTTCCATTCGAGGAGACTTTTATTTAAACTTCACTACATTTCACAGTCAAATATCATACTTTTTTACTCAACTAAATATTTTTTTGCAGAATCAGTCGTTCCTGATCACCAACATACAGTTCAGACTCGAACTCACCAAAACACAGATTCCTTATTTGCATTATTTTTTTTTAAAGTAGTTGTAGTTTAAGTAGTACCTTCCCAAACGGTTTCATACTATTGTACACTGTTGTAATAAATGTTTTTGGATGCGGTGGCATGGAACTTTCCCTAGAAGAACTAGAAGACCCAAACCTGTTCCCGCTTGACAATGCCCCTGTGCACAAAGCCAGCTTTATGAAGATATTCTTTGAGGCTTTAGTGGAAGCACAAATGAGCACAAATCTCCTCTAACACACCTACATCTAGTAGAGTGGAGGTTAATATAAAAGCAAATGTCAGGTGTCCACAAACCTTTTGCCATATCGTGTGTATGTGTATATATATATATATATATATACCTACATATACATGGTGTGAAAGTGTTTGCCTGTGTTTCCTGATTACTTATTTTTTTGCATGTTTGTCACACTTTAATGTTTCAGATCATCAAACTAATTTAAATATTAGTAAAAGATATCACAAGTGAACACAATATGCAGTTTTTAAATGAAGGTTTTTATTATTGAGGGAAAACAAAATCCAAAACTACATATCCCTGTGTGAAAAAGTTTGCCCCTAAACCTGCTAACTGGTTGGGCCACCCTTAGCAGCAACAACTGCAATCAAGCGTTTGCAATAACTTGCAGTGAGTCTGTAACAGCGCTGTGGAGGAATTTTTGGTCACTCATCTATGCAGAATTGTTGTAATTCAGCCACATTGGAGGATTTCTGAGCATGAACAGCACCTCAATAGGATTCAAGTCAGGACTTTGACTAGGCCACTCCAAAGTCTTCAATTTGTTTTGCTTCAGCCATTCAGAGGTGGACTTGCTGGTGTGTTTTGAATCTAAGTTTTCTTCAGCTTGTGGTCAGAAACAGATGGCCAGACATTCTCCTTTAGGATTTGTTGGTAAACAGCAGGATTAATGGTTCTATTGATCACAGCAAGTCTTCCAGGTTCTGAAGCAGCAAAACAGCCCCAGACCATCACACTACCACCACAATATTTTACTGTTGGTATGATGTTTTTTTTTTTAAATGCGATGTTACTTTTACACCAGACGTAATGGGACACACACCTTCTAAAAAAGTTCAACTTTTGTCTCGTCAGTCCACAGAGTATTTTCCCAAAAGTCTTGAGGATCATCAAGATGTTTTCTGCCAAAACTGAGACGAGCCTTTATGTTCTTTTTGTTTAGCAGCAGTTTTAGTCTTGGAACCATTTTTGCCCAGTCTCTTTCTTATGGTGGAGTCATGAACACTGACCTTAACTAAGGCAAGTGAGGCCTGCAGTTTTTTGGATGTTTTTGTGGGGTCTTTTGTGACCTCTTGGATGAGTCGTCGCTGTGCTCTTGGGGTAATTTTGGTCGGCCGGGCCACTCCTGGGAAGGTTCTACACTGTTCCATGTGTTTGCCATTTGTGAATAATGGCTCTCACTGTGGAGTCCCAAAGCTTTAGAAATGTCTTTATAACCTTTCCCAGACTGAGAGATCTCACTTCCTTTTTTTCTCATTTGTTTTTGAATTTCTTTGGATTTCGACATGATGTGTAGCTTTTGAGGATCTTTTGGTCTACATCACAGGCAGGTCCTATTTAAGCTGATTTCTTGAGCGTGAACAGGTGTGGCAGTAATCAGGCCTGTGTGTGGTAAGGAAAATTTAACTCAGGTGAGATAAACCACAGTTTTAACAGGGGGGCAAACACTTTTTCACACAGGGTCAAGTAGTTTTGGGTTTTGTTTTTGCTCAATAATAAAATCCTTCATTTGAAAACTGCATGTTGTGTTCACTTGTGTTATCTTTTACTAATATTTCAATTACTTTGATGAGTGTGACAAACATGCAAAAAAAGTGGCAAACACTTTTTCACACCACTGTATACATAAATATTTTTTGTTTGCCATTATGAGAAAAATGATCTTTGTGTTTGTGCTGATGTTATGAAGTTATTTCCTGGTTGCTCAAAAGCTTCTGGTGTCACTCTGGTGATCTGTGTGATGCCAGGCTTGGCAGCCCTCATAGCATGTATGCGCATTGCTGTGAGACAATGATAGTGGTGATTGTGGTTTGTAGTTGAGTGCAAACACACTTTTGCTTCGTTGCTCCATCGTGTTGGTGTTCACTTAAAGGCAAACACTCAAAGTTTCCTGCACATTTACATCAAAACTTTAATTTGTGCTTTACCTAGTTACCTTTACCATATTGTTCTTTATTGTTCTGATGTTTTGTTATATTGTTTTCTTTTAACACTTTTTATACAGCATCTTTATTTTACTTATTATATTTCAACATAGATTTTTAATGATGGCATAGCTTTAAGCCCCTCCTCTGTTTCCATAGCTGGGGGCAGTGTGATTCCTGGTTCAGTGGGCACATATTAGCACTTGTTTCCAAATTTAACAAATCTTGATCGGATTGATGAGAATAAAGTAGATAAAATAAATGAGTCTAATATGATATTTCCAATTTTAGAAACTGTGTGTATGTATGTATATATACATACATACACACACACACACTTATTTTATTTATTTATTTATTTATTTATTTATTTATTTATTTATTTTATCATTATAGGTGGGATATTTGCACAAATCGTAGTTAATTTTTGTTTTAAATTAAAAAAGAAAGTACAAAAGCCTTTTAAGGTCCTTAAAAAGAACTGTTTCTACATTTTTATGTATTTTTTCAGTCAGACCAACACGTACCTCAGGGTTGTCGTAGCTCTGCTTGTGTGAGACATGTTAAACAGTACCAGAATGATCCCCATCGTCTCATTTCTATCTGCACTTCACCCACCAGTGAGCCTATGCTGTGATAGGTTCAGTGATAATGACCTCTTTCACCTACTCAGACACCAACCCCTCCTACCCTTGTTGTTTTGTTTTTTTTTGTAACCCACACAGGAAGTGGATCTGAATCTCGTGTAAATCGTGACGCAAAAATAAATAACAAAGGCGCAAATTGTTTGCGTTAAATTTAGCGTTAGTGATGTGCCTATGTCTGTATGCAGTAGGGATTTAGTAATAGTGCAATGGTGTAATCATTGTTTTGTTATGATTTTCTATATATATATATATATATATATATATATATATATATATATATATATATATATATATATATATATATATATATATATATGCGTGTGTGTGTGTGTGTGTGTGTGTGTGTGTGTGTTTGGGGGGGGCCTGGGTTGCCCATTTTGTTCAATAAGTAAACACTGGATTAGTGATGACAGTGGGACCAGTCTTACCAGATCAGACAAACACGCACGCACACGCACGCACACACACGCACACACACGCACACGCACGCACACGCACACACACGCACACACACGCACTGCAAAACTTAGCTTTTTCTTAGGATGACTGAAGGAAATTTTTTTTGAGTACCTACTTCACTAACCAAACTGCTCTCTTTGAGGGGTGCCCCCCCTTCAGTCTCTCTCTCTCTCTCTCTCTCTCTCTCTCTCTCTCTCTCTCTCTCTCTCTCTCTTTCACACTGCCTGTCATTTTTTCTTTCCATGTGTCTCTCTCTGTACGTGTCTGTTTCTGTTTCTCTTTCTGTTGCTCTCTTTTTCTTTCTCTTGGTCTTTCTCTTTTACTTTTTCTGTCAGTTATTCTCTTTCTTCCTTACCCTGAAATCCCTCTGTCTCTTCCCCTCTCTCTGTGTAGTTTTTATTCTATCAACAAGAAATGATTCAACTGCATTCTTTCTTTTTTAGCAAGTTTATTCTGTTATCCTGTGATTTATTACGTTTCATTATGTTGCACTTCATCACAACGTTCAGCAGAACCGTCCCCTGCAACCGAACGTGTAATTATTTCACTGTAAATATAGTCTCACAAATACTCCGGGTTTGTACACGTGGGACATACTAAAAAGCAGGAAGTGTCAGTTGAACTTCTTTTATCACACACTCAGTATCTCAGGAAGCAGAACCATGTGGACCGTCTCCAAAACATAACAGGAATGCATCACATCAGGAAGTCCTGTCTTTATTCAGCATTCGCTGCAGTAGTTGAGATTTTGAAGTTCAACTGTTTCACAGATGTAAAAGTAAATATCGTGTTACGTGTCATAAAAGAAGTTGTCTAGTTAGGAAATATATCTTCCAGATTTAGTGGCTAACTGACGCTCGAGTAAAGTTTGTAACGCAAAAGAATTCATGATTTCTGACTAGAATAAATACAGAAAAAATCCTAAAATTGGGAAAGTTGACTTGGGGAAGAAGAAAAAAAAAAACATTATGCTAACATGGCAACAGTACAAATTTTATTATTATTTTTTTTTAATACTTCATTTATGTCATTTGACAGACCGCCTTATCCAGAGTGACTCGCAACTGAACAGTTGAGGGTTAAGGGCCTTTGTCAAAGGCCCAGCAGTGGCAGTTTGGTGGTGCTGGGATTTGAACTCACAACCTTCCAATACAAAGTCTAAAGCCTTACCCACTGAGCTACCACCTCTCCTTTGGATTGGGAGTATACAAAATATTTTTGTAGCTCAAACATGACATAACTCATAAGGAGTTCTCTCATCCGAAGGCACTTTAAGGTGCAAATGTGCTTCACTGTCAACCTTCATATATGTGCACAGGCAGCTCCAAAACCAGCAGAGGATCCTGGAGGATTCAGGAGGATTAAACGCAAAGTCCACCAGACATCACATCAGAGCCAAAACATCTCCGTCATACTGTAATGTTAAGTTAAACAGACTGAGATCTGTTTCTTTTTAAAACCTTCCTCCGTCATAGTGATTGTTGCCATGATCTGCATCCAAATCCTAAACCCTCAAAGAAAAGAAAAAACTATTTAATAAGGACTTACAAAAAAACCCCATCTTTATTAGTACCTTAATAATTGTTTACAGTATAAGTCTGAAATTTGGATATACAGGGTAGACACATCACTGATTCGCATCGGCTTGATGCATTGATTATTTTGTTTTTTTTTTGTTTGGCATTTCTATGCATCGTGCATCGTTTTTAACACGTTATACTTTCATTTAGAAAGTGACCAATAATTTGTGACCAGTATTTTATATGTAGACTGATTTCTCGTCGCTAAACTGTTCCTCGAGCGCGTTCTTTCAGCATCACTGCTGCTACGTGACTATGACGTATCACAACACTACGGAGACGGAGGCGTGTCCTGAGAGTCACAAAAAATACAGATTTACATGGCAGAGGTAGAGCTGCGTCTTCCTGGAGACAGAACAGGAAAAGAACATCTGGTTTTATTTCAAAGTTTTACTTTTTTTTTTGCACTACAGAATCGTGTTTGTGAAGAGCAGTGTGTTAGCAGTCAGAAGGCATTTAACTACATTTGCTGTCAGTCCTACCCAAAGAAACAAACATCAACAATCTGTATCATATCGAATCGCATCATTTTTTTCCCTCAGTGAATCGTATTAAATTGAATCGCATTGTGTTGAATTAAATCGTAATCGGAACACACAGCATCATTATAGGGGTGAATTGTGTTGCATCGGTGGCTGCTAATGTGTATTCTTTATGAATCATGTTATTATGGAGATAAACATCCCTAGCGCTTATAGTTAACAGCAGCTGTTTCTCAAATTGAAGAATGCACACCTTCTCGTGAAGATCACTCTTTTAGTGAGAATTGAGAGAGATCTTTTGACCTTTTGTGAGTGTGCTGCAAACTTCCAAACTTTTTTTTTCCTCCATTCAAACACCTTTGATTAAATATTTACTTAAGACCTTCGATGTTTGTGGACACCTGACTACTTCACTCTTCTAGGAAGGTGTTCCAGTAGATTTTGGAGTGTGCTTGTGGAGATTTGTGTTCATTCAGCAACATGGGTGTTAGTAAAGGCAGGTACTGATGTAGGTGAGGTGAGGAGGCCTGGGGTGCAGTCAGCCTTCACATTCATCCCAAATGTGTTCAATAGGGTTGAGGTTAAAGCCCTATAGCAGGCCATTTAAGATCTTCTACTCCAAACTGTGATTTATTGATTTTGAGGAAGAAACACAAATAGCTGGAAAAATCAGGTGGCCCCAATACTTTTCTTACTATATCTCAGTGTCGGTGGTCAGAAATAAGTTACGACTTTAAGTCAAATGTAGCATGAGTTCAGGCTAAGCCAAGTCATGGAGATTAGCTGTAGCTGTAACAGCTAGGTTTAATTTTGTGGCAGAATTTAATGCTTTTATTTATTTTTCTTAGCTAAACTAACCGGTCAAACTAAAATTATTACTAATATTACTTGATAATCAGTCCCGTGTATCATCAAGTGTGAGAGAAGAGTGTTCAACTCCAGACTCTGATCCGTCTTTCCTTTTAAATCTTCCTAACGAGAGCCACTTCCTGTTTGCTGCACCCCACTTCCTGTGCAGGGCTCTTTTTAGATAATGATAATGACCGGATAACGAGCAGCGCTTAAGTCTGGGTGTAACTCTGGATGAAGAAGTCTGATCTTTTTCAACTTCTTCGAAAAACCAGTCCTTGTTTAGATTAGATTGGTGTGATTTATAGCATTTGTTTTTATTATTATGATTATTTTGTAATCTGTGAGCTGCCCAGTAGGGGGTGCTGTGATTATCACCCTTCATTGATTGATCCATAGTATGATAAAGGTATCAGTCAGGAAAAAAATACATTCTTTTGTTTTCCCATCTCCTGGTTTGATTATTTTGAATTTTAGCTTTTTTTGGGATGGATTTGTTTACTTATTAACTTAATTATTTGTGTTTGTTTGGTCAATCATTTATTTATTTATTCACCTTTTTTTTTTTTTTTTTAAAGATGTTTCTTTTTTTGTTTGTTATCTTACTTATGTAGATTTTTTTTTAAAGTTGCAATAGTTCGACTTACGATTTCTTGATCTTACGATGATGATAGTGATACACCAAAATTGTAAAAATATTTAACATTTCACACAACAGGAAAACGTAGCAGCGTATCTGTGGTACGATGCGATGGGACGGTCCCAGGATGTACACATCTCCCGTCTTACTCTCGCCAAAGTTTAGGTGTCTCTTTGTTAAAACGCGTATTGTCTCTGTTTTTGATGTTTAAAAGCACAATTTTATCTCTTGTCTCTCTTCTTTTATTGGAGTAAACTCGCAAACCGGCGCTTGTTCACGCGCTCGCTGCCACATACATACACACGGTATAGTTTATACAGTACGGTGGTTTAAATTGCTCTGTTTTGCTAAATAACGAAGTGTAATTCCTTACATCATTAACAAAATATACTACCCCCATACTGATCACCAATCTTTACGACTCCTAGGTAGACTAGGCCACGTCTCCACTTAACATATTTTCAAGTTACCTGGTTACATTTGCGTGTCATTATTGATTTATTTATGTCTTGTCTATTAAATATTCCTTTATTATGACCCACTCAGTGTAGTGTTTTTGTTGAATTTCCTCACACTGCTGATCTCTCCGCATCACATGACCGATACAGATGATGTACATGATAAAATATTTAATTTTCTCTCGCTCTGTCTCTCTGCCTGTCTATCTGTCCCTCTCTGTGCCTACCTGTGTCTCTGTCTGTGTTTTGTCTTTTCATCTCTCCCTCCCTCCCTCTCTCTCTCTCTCTCTCTCTCTCTCTCTCTCTCTCTCTCTCTCTCTCTCTCTCTCTCTCTCTCTCTCTCTCTTTATTTCTGTTTCTCAATATATTTTGCTGTGTCTCTCTCTTGCTGTTTCTCTCTCTCCCCCCCCCTATGTCCTCTCTTTGTCTCTGTCTCCCCATGTCTTTGTATATGTCTTGCTCCATGTGTTTCTCTTCATCTTTCTCTGTATCTCTTTGCCTCTCTCTGTGTCTCTCTCTCACTCACTCACTCACTCACTCACTCACTCACTCACTCACTCACTCACTCACTCACTCACTCACTCACTCACTCACTCACTCTTACACTCTCTCTCTCTCTCTCTCTCTCTCTCTCTCTCTCTCTCTCTCTCTCCCTCTGTCTCTGTGCAGCTGGTTGGTGGTCAGTTTGACCTGGAGATGAACTTCATCATTCAGGAGCCGGAGAGCATCGTGTGTATGGTGGACCTGTTGGATAAGTGTGAGGTGACGTGTCAGGCTGAGGTGTGGAGCATGTTCACTGCCGTGCTGAAGAAGAGCGTGAGGAACCTCCAGGCTTGCACCGACGTCGGCCTCATCACACTCGTCCTGCAGAGAATAGACAGAACGGACAGCATGATCGCAGGTAATGGGACTGAGAGCTTTGACCAGTATCCACAATATAATCACTGCTGTCTGAAACAGTATACTGTATACAGTGTTCACATGGTCTTTCATCATCTCTCTGCTGCTCCGGGTGTCTTTCTGTTTGTCTCTCAGACCTGCTGGTGGACATGCTGGGCGTTGTGGCGAGTTACAGCATCACAGTGAAGGAACTGAAGCTCTATTTCAGTAAGCTGCAGGGAGAGAAAGGACAATGGGTATGCATTTCTCTGATTTCTGATTAAAGACATAGAGTATATGCTGGGTAGCTACACTTTCTTGTCTTTTATCCATTTATCCTCAGTCATTCTTTTCTCCTCTCTATTTTCATCCTCTATATCTTCTCTTTTATTTTTGCCCTGACACTTTATTTTTTCCTCTTCCTGTTCCTTTTTATCATTCTTATGCCCTCTATCTCTCTCTTTCTCACATCTCTTCTTCTTCTTGTTCCTCTTCCTCATTTCCATTTCCTCTCTTCTTTTAAGATTTTCTTTTTTTCTTCCTTCCTTCCTTCATGTCTTATTTCCCCTTCCTTCTCTCCTCACTCTTTCTCATTCTTACTTTTCTCTCCCTTTGTTTCTTCTCTTCCTTATCCCCTATTCTTGTTCCCATGTTTTCTTTTTCTTCTCCATTTTTGCTTCCTCTTTCTCTCGTTGTCGTTCTTTTTTTTTTCTCATCTCGTTCTCACGTTTGCTCTTCCTCTTTCCTCGTCCCCCAGCCGTCTCATGCAGTGAAGCTGCTCTCTGTGTTGCACTTCATGGCTCATTGTTCTACTTTGTTTCCTTTCCTCTTCCTGTTACTTCTCATTTCCATTTGCATCTTGTTCTTCCTCATCTTTCATTCTTATGCTCTCTGTCTCCCTCTCTTATTTGCCTCTTCTTTTCCTTTCTCTTATTCCTCCTCTTCCCCATTTCCATTTTCTTCATTCTTTTTATATTTTCTTTTCCTCTGCCTTCCTTCCTCTCTCATTTCCCCTTCCCTCTCTCTTCGAGCTTACTCCTTCCCACTTTTCTCTCCTTTAATTTCTCCTCTTTCTCACCCCCTAGAATGTTCTTATGTTTTCCTTCTGCTTTTTTGCTTCCTCTTCCTCTGTTTGTCGTTCCAGTTTTTCTCTTTTCTCGTTCTCATGTTTGCTTTACCTCTTTCCTCGTCCCCCAGCCGCCTCATGCAGTAAAGCTGCTCTCGGTGTTGAAGTCCATGGCTCATTACTCCGGTCCGGACTCGTTCTTCACTTTTCCAGGAAAGAGTGCAGCAGTAAGTGCAACAGAAAATTCTTTGAGCTCAAACCTTGCTTCATCGAAATCTGTGCGCTGAAGGGGGAATGCTGTGAAAGGGCACGTTTTTGACCGTTTTGTGTGTTTTATTGATAACAGGCCATAGCACTTCCACCGATTGCTAAATGGCCGCATCAGAACGGTTTCACCTTTCACACCTGGCTGCGTCTGGATCCCATCAATAACATGAACGTAGACAAAGACAAGCCATACCTGTACTGGTGAGGGTAGAGATTTTACTATAACTTCTACAAAAAAATAGTACAATAAAATCTTTTTTGTCACTTTCAAATATTTGTCTTTTTCCTCTAGTTTTCGGACGAGTAAAGGTATGGGATATTCAGCCCATTTTGTTGGTGGATGTCTGATCGTTACGGCGTTAAAGGCCAAAGGGAAAGGGTTCCAGCACTGCGTCAAGTTTGACTTCAAACCGCAAAAGGTAAAGCCTTCCAGTGCATGAGGGGGTGATTTTATATGTAACACAATGAACGATAAGGCAGTGTGAAGTAGAGGTCGACTGATTTTACTGAGGTCGAGTGCATTTTACCAGAGGTGGAAAAAGTAATAAAATATTCTACTCAAGTAAAAGTACCGTTCAATGAAATTTGACTTAAGTACAAATAAAGGTACAGGTCAAAAAAGCTACTCGAGTAAAAGTCGCTTATTTAAAATTGACTGCAATAACAAACAAAACACTACAGTCCATGACTTGAGTCTAATACAAATTCTGTCATTAAAAAAAAAAAAAAAAAAAAAAAAAGAAATCTTCTGTCATGTTATTTATGATGATAGAAAAATCGCAAATGCAGATTCAGATTTTAGACACTGAGCGCACACGTTAAACAACTTTCTGCTCGACGGCATTTTGCTTTAATCAGACTTCACTGCCTACTGTCAGTGCAGTAGTTTCCCGGGCGCGAATTTTACATAATTTCAATTATAATAGTTCAATACTTCAAACAAAACATACTTCAGTTAAAGTAACATTTAAATTTTAAAAATCTTTTACACTTATTTGAAAAAAAGTTGAACTCGTATATTATATGGATTCATCACACACAGACTGATAAATTTCAAGTGTTTATTTCTTTTAATTTTAACGATTATGGCTTATAGCTAATGAAAATTCCAAATTCCCAGAAAATTTTAATATTACTTAAGACCAATAAATAGATTTTTAACACAGAAATGTTGGACTACTGAAAAGTATGAACATGTTCCTTTGCATTTACCAAAGATGACTTTTTAATTTGTTTGAGATTTTAAAAATTGTGTGTGTGTGTGTGTGTGTGTGTGTGTGTGTGTGTGTGTGTGTGTGTGTGTGTGTGTGTGTGTGTGTGTGTATTGCAGTGGTACATGGTGACCATCGTGCACGTGTACCATCGCTGGAAGAACAGTGAAATCAGCTGCTATGTGAATGGAGAGCTGGCGTCCTACGGAGAGATTACGTGGTTCGTCAACACCAGTGATGTAAGTATCTGTTGTTTGTTTAAAGATTTCAGGCTGTTTACATAAAGAGTGATGCCACAAACTGGGCATCAGTATCCTGCAGAAGTTAGTATTGAAGGAGCAAAGTCTTGACATCTGAAACACATTTCACTGCCTTTCTTTCTAAATTTTTTTCTGCCTTTACATTTTGGAGCATGTCTAATATTCAGTGTTTCTCTCTCTCTCTCTCTCTCTCTCTCTCTCTCTCTCTCTCTCTCTCTCTCTCTCTCTCTCTCTCTCTCTCCCCCTCTCTCCCCCTCTCTCTCTCTCTCCCCCTCTCCCCTTGATTACCAGACATTCGATAAATGTTTTCTGGGCTCGGCTGAGACGGCGGACGCTAACCGTGTGTTTTGCGGTCAGATGGGGGCGGTGTATCTGTTCAACGACGCCCTCAACGCTGCACAGATTCTGGCCATCTATCAGTTAGGCCCCTCCTACCAGGTAAAAAACCCCAAAAAACACATACATACACACAGGCATAACGTTATGACATGCTTAATATTGCGTTGGTCCTGTCGAGCATCAACAGCATTTAATTCTTCAGCAATTTGACCTACAGTAGTTCATCTGTTGGATCGGACCACACGGTCCAGCCTTCTCTCCCCACGTGCATTAATGAGCCTCGGCCGCCCGGGACCCTGTCGCTGGTTCATCACTGTTCCTTCCCTGGAGCACTTGTGATAGATTCTGACCACTGCAGACCAGGAACATCTCACAAGAGCTGCAGTTTTGGAGATGCTCTGACCCAGTCATCTAGACATCACAATTTGGCCCCTGTCAAATTAAAATCCTTACGCTCGCCTATTTTTCCTGCTTCTAACATCAACTTTTAGGACAAAATGTTCACTTGCTGCCTAATAATATCCCACTCACTAACAGGTGCCATGATGACGAGATAATCAGTGTTATTCACTTCACCCATTATAATGTTATAATGTTACAAAGTTACACACACACATCATGTATAAAAGGTATTATGACATTTCTCAATACCTCATTTATGTCTCACTCTCTTCCTCTTCCCTCATTCTCTGTTTCTTGCTCCCTTTGTCCGACTATCTGTCTCCCCCTCATTCTTGGCGCACTCCTTTTCTTTATCTCTTCCTCAATTCCTCTCGCTTTCCTCCTCCTCTCTGTCGCTCCGTCTCTTGTGACCTCTGTCTCTCAATTATTATTATTTTTTTTTATCTCTTTGTCACTATCCCTTTCTCCTTCTCTCCCTTTCTCCTTCATTCTTCCCATCTCTCAGGGCGTGTTTAAATATAAAGCAGAAAGCGACCTTCTGTTTGCGGATCATCATAAATCTCTGCTGTATGACGGCAAACTGAGCGCCAGCATCGCCTTCACCTACAACCCCCGAGCTACAGACGCCCAGCTCTGCCTCGAGTCGTCACCCAGAGACAACATGTCCATTTTCATACACTCTCCTCATGCCCTGATGTTGCAGGTAAACACACACACACACACACACACACACACACACACACACACACACACACACACACACACCAAAAAAAATCCCCACTCTGAGTTGCTTCTTTCTCACATCTTTTCCAATCGGAGATATATATATATACATTTAAGTAACAGAATAAAGTAATATAAGAACATTGTAATATAAAGTGATATCAGTTTATCTACACGGTTATATACAGTTTTTCTCTCTCTCTCACTCTAGGATGTGAAGGCCGTAGTCACTCACTCGGTTCAGAGTGCCATCCACTCTATCGGAGGTGTGCAGGTCCTCTTTCCTCTTTTTACTCAGCTGGACTTTGTGCAGCCAAACAGTGAAGAGCCTGACATCTCTGTCTCGTAAATACACACACACACACACACACACACACACACACACACACACACACACACACACACACACACACATTCCAATCTACCTAGTGCCCTCCTTAAGACTTTAAATTGTAGTGAATTTGCAGTAAAAGTCTTCCCAATGGAAATACAGTACTTCAGTAAAGTACAGATAAACAAAAAAAGCTCGAAATACATTCACTTCCTTACTGTCCACCAGTAGATAGTAATAATGTGGAACAGATTTTAGAGAATGTGTAGAATTTTCCCCCATGTGTTGTGTTTCAGCTGTACACTGTTGTCCTTCTTGTTGGAGTTGCTGAAGTTGTCTGTAGCGATGCAGGAGCAGATACTCGCCTGTAAGGGCTTCCTGGTCATCGGATACTCTCTGGAGAAGGTCAGCCAGCATGACCGCCATCTTTCTTACACACTGATATGGAACAGAGTATAGGCCTTCTAGTAATGTGTTTGAGTGTTTATTGCAGTTAATCTCATTATTACTGCAGTTATTACAAATATACATTTTAGGGGTGTCCCCGACCAAGAATTTACATATTTCTGTTAGTGTTATTAATCTAACTACTCCTACTACCAGCACTGTGAGTGTTTGTGTTGGTTTTGTAAGGGTTCAATTTATTTTTGTTATTTATTAATTAGTTTTTTATTCCTTTAAACTATTTATTATAGGTAATGTGCTTATTTCTTTAATGAGACTGCCCCCTACTGGTTATTAGAAGAACAGTACTAAAATGCTATTTTGTTATTTTTACCTGTTTCTTGTGGGGTTTTTGTATCAGTGCATCAAATGTCAGTAACTAACTTCATGCTAGCACTACACTGAACTAATACTACCCTCATGTTAACACTGGTTACACGAAATGAGGTTGACTTTATGCTCCTGGCCAAACATTTTCGCTAAATGTTTGCTAGGTAGGCTAGATAATAATACAAAATAAGATTTGTTTACCAAACTAACAAGATCGCTTCATCTGTGTGTGCTTGTGTGTGTGTGTGTGTGTGTGTGTGTGTGTGTGTGTGTGTGTGTTTGTGTGTAGTCTTCTAAAGTTCATGTAACGAGGCCCGTGCTGGACATCATTTTGTCATTTGCTCGGTATTTAAGCAACCTGCCCAACGGCATCTTACTGCTCAAACAGCTGTGTGATCACATCCTGTTCAACCCGGCCATCTGGATACACACACCGGCCAAGGTGAGAAACACACACACACACACACACACACACACACACACACACACACACACACACACACACACACACACGCGCACACATAATTTAAATCAGTTTTATTTGTATAGCGCTTTTTACAATGAACATTTTCTATGCTTGACTATGAGATTTCTATGAGATTGACAGATAAACTGGTAATAAAGTTATAGAAAAGAATGTGTTGGTTATAAAAGTTATAAAAGAATATTGCCTATAAGTTAGTTACAGACAGTGTCATGTGTCACAGAATGATGCTGATTGGCTTTACTGTTCTTATTTCATTGAGAGTTTGTTTGTGTGTGTGTGTGTGTGTGTGTGTGTGTGTGTGTGTGTGTGTGTGTGTGTGGGATGTTAAGATTTACAGATTCGCATTTGTGCATCGCCGTAAAAGAAACGATGTGATGCATCAAATTAAAATATTGTGCAAGTTGGAATTTGTATCTCGATGCATTGTTTTTACCATTACTGCATCTGTAAAAAAAAAAAAAAAAAAAACCTATTTATTTATTTATAAATATTGATAGATGCATTATACTTTTATTATTTAGAAAGTGACCAATATTTGATATGTAAATCGGTTTCTTCTCGCTAAACTGTTTCTCTCATGAGCGCGTTCTCTCATCACCACTGCTGCTCACCACGTCGGGTTTTATTTCATCTTTATTTTTTTTGCACTACAAAGGCGTGTTTGTGAAAGGGTCTTGCGTTAGAAGTCAGAAGGCACTTAAGTAAATTTATGATTTGCTGTCTGTCTAAAGCAAAAAATAAAAGTGAAATCAAATCAAAATCGGATCGAACTGCACTGTAATAGTGGTGAATCGCATTGTATCGCATCGGCAGCTGCTTCATATATATCTTTAATGTATCATATGGTTGGCTATGCTTTAAGATGCAAGTCTTATCGGCCTCAGATATGGTGATGATGCACATCCCTAATGTGTGTGTTTGAAGGTTGCATTATAGTCCACATGCTTGGATGACATGAATGAACTTTTGAATGACGGAAGAACTTGTGTGTGTGTTTGTGTGTATACAGGTGCAACAAATCTTGTACACGTATTTAGCCACTGAGTTCATCAGCACAGTGACGATCTACAATGCTGTACGGCGTGTAGGAACAGTGCTACAGGTCATGCACACGCTTAAATATTATTACTGGGTGGTTAATCCACAGGACCGCAGTGGAGTGACTCCGAAAGGCCTTGGTAAATATATACACACACACACACACATATATGCAATTACCAACATTTTATCAGTATTGCACACATATAGACAATTCATAAACCAAACATATCTGATTAAATGGAGTTTCAGATCACAAATGTCTGTGTGTGTGTGTGTGTGTGTGTGTGTGTGTTTGGGTTATAGATGGTCCAAGGCCTAGTCAGAAGGAGATCCATGCTCTCAGAGCCTTCTTGCTGCTCTTTGTCAAACAGTTAATTATGAAGGTGAAACTTAAACACACAATATACACTATCTACCATTATACACTCTAATGCACATCTCAACAAATTGTATATATATATATATATATATATATATATATTCATCTGTGTCTTACTTACACTATCTACTGCTACATGCTTGAGATGAACACGAATTTACATCTTACATGTTGCACAATTGATATTTTGTATGTTATAAAGTTAAGGCAATTTTCTTACCTGTTACTACTCTGATACTGTTACTATTACTAGTGTTAATATTATTACTATCACTATTGCTGATCTCTTTCTCTCTCTCTCTTGCTTTTATTATGATTGTTGTTATTATATTATAAATAATGACAATAATATTATTAATAATAATGATAATAATAATAATAATTATTATTATTATAGCAATATTTTACTCTTTAAAAAACACTTGCCTGACCTGTAGGACATGGGAGTGAAGGAAGATGAGCTGCAGAGCATCCTGAACTACCTGCTCACCATGCATGAGGTAACACACACACACACACACACACACACACACACACACACACACACACACACACATACACACACACATATACACACACACACACACACACACACACACACACACACACACACACACACACCTTAGCCTGTATTGCAGAACATCATCTTGGCACAGGACAGAAATGATCAACAGATTATTCTCCTCTAGATGGCGCCCAAGGCTTGAAAAAAGACCCCAAACTATTATTATTTATTTATTTTTATCCAAAGCTAAGTAGCTATTATAATAGTATAGAAATAATGCATTTCCTTTAATTTGTTGGCTTCTGTCACACACAAACTCACAAATACACGTGTAAATGTAGTATTTCCTAACACACTATCATTTTCCTGATTTCCTTTGTTCTTTGTGTTTGTTTTCCCACAGTCCTGCTCATTCACTCACTAAAAGAGATAATAATAATTACAATACTATAATAAATAATTACAACTACTACTATTCAACTTTAATAAGTTAATTACTAATTACCAGTAATTAGCCCTTTAAAAAAAAAATCCCCGTCATGCTTATTAATGACAGATCAGGGCACACTTGTTATTAAAGGTCTGTGCAGTACAGAGACGTCAGTAAATGGTAATGTTAGTGAATTGTGTGTGTTTTTGTACTTTTTTTGTGCTTCAGGATGATAATCTGATGGACGTCCTGCAGCTGCTCGTGGCGTTGATGTCCGAACACCCAGGTTCCATGGTACAGGCGTTCGATCAGCGTAACGGCATCCGGTATGTATTCATCAGCACTGAGGTCCAGTGTGAAATGCATCAAACTGTTCTGGCATTTCTGGTTTAACACGGAGAATAAAGGGGATAGACGTGTCAAATGTACAAGCGTGATCAGATTAAAATGTTAAAAGTGGAAGTTTGCTGTAAAAATCGTTTTTTTTTATATTTATATTTAATAAAATATAATCTTTCTATTAATAATTCTGATTCTTTAATATTCCCTATTATAAACTGATATTCAAAATAATATTCCAGTTAATAAAACGTAATGACTACAATGCCAAGCTTATATAATTTACTGTCTCTATTGTAAATAATTGTTATATTTGTGTGATATTCAACTAATAATTCACAATAGATGCATTCTGTATTCATTTTTGCGGCAATTAAACTGCAACTTGTAAATCATCAATCTGTCTGTAAAATGCGCTCAACTTTATTCCTGTTACATTGCTTAACAACCAAAGAGTCTGAAATACATAGCAAAGAAAGATTGACAATAATTTTAATAAATAGAATAATTTCATATGTAGATACTTTGTAAGTTACAATAACTATATATGCATGAATACATAAATTAATAATAAAAAAAACCCCCAAAAAAACCATATATATATATATATATATATATATATATCTCACCTCTGGATAGCATAATTGTTTATGATTATCCAGATATTTTGTTACACCTCTGTTTTAGTGTGTAACAGAGCTAATGTGTTGTGAATGTGTGCGTGTGTTTCTCTTTTTAAAGCTAAGGTGTAATTTAAGTGAAGTAGTGCAGACTCTTGGTTAAAGTAAAGCTCACAGGCTGCTTTTGTTTTAATCCATGCTGCGCATACTTTCCTTTATAGATGTGGAGTTAAAAGTTCAAGCTGGCGGGGGGGCGTCTGGATCGCTCCACGTGTAAAACCCCCAGCTATAATGTTCATTTTAGAGCTGACAACACCGATAAAAACACACTTCCATCACACACTTCCGTCGCACACTCGCCATCAGGAAGAAGGCAGGGAGGGGTTTCATTTCGGCCACAAGGAGAAAGAATTCACTTTTACGAGTTAAAAAAAAGGAAAAAGTATTAATTCGATACGAATGAAAACATGTAATTTGTTGCTTTTATTTATATATTAACAAAATTTTTTATTTTGGCTACTTTTTAAATATAATAAATAATAAAATATTTGCATTTTAAAAACTAAATAAAACTACACTAATGAACTAAAAATAGAAATAGAGATTTAATTTATTATTTTAAATATAATTGAAATATAACAAATTAAAGGGAAGATTGGAATAAATGTTATTTTATATTATTTTAAAAAGTTAAAATGGTATACAAGATATTAGTAAATATAGCTGGAAAAATATTAATGTAAAATGTACAAGCTGCTATTTCAGATAAGAGAAAAAAAAACCCTGCTTTTTTACCTTTTTTTTTTCTATCACTCTGACAGTGTATCAACTCAGCTCAAGCTTTATTGTGATTTTTCCACATGCACAGTATACAAAAGAATTAAATGTCGTTACTATGGACCAATGTGCATAGACAGTGAACAGTAAAAGTAACTTTGCACCGTTAGCTGGAGCCGTAGAAGCCGCAGCATCCATCCCCGCCGCCATCTTGGATGCCTACATCTGATGAACATCTGACATCCTAATTTCTGTGTGTTTGTTTTAAATACAGGGTCATTTACAAACTGCTGGCATCTAAAAGTGAAGGGATTCGAGTGCAAGCTCTGAAAGTGTTGGGTTACTTCCTCCGACATTTACAGCCCAAGTGAGTTTATTTGATCATTTTACTTTTACTTTTTCTCCAGGATGTGTTTATTCGTATTTTTGTTTAAAAATAATAATAAAAAAAAAAAATTGCTAAAAAACAAAACAATAAAAATCTTTTCACAGTCATTTATAGTTTTTGACCATGTAATTTGTTTTACATTGTTGATGTTATTGGGTTCTGTGAACAACCTGAATGTAAAATACACTTCTCCGATGTCAACACATGATCCATCAATGGCTTCATCCAGCATTCTGGCTTCACTCTGAGAAGTTCATATGGATCACTATGTGCTTTTCAGTAGTGACAAGAGAGTGACAGTGAATAGGAGTCTGACTTTTCTTACAGTGTTATTACGTACACAAAATATTTAAACGCTCATTGCAGAACCTGCCTCGGCCCACCCTGCTCCCGGCCCCACCCTGCTCCCGGCCCCACCCTGCCCCCGGCCCACCCTGCCCCGGCCCACCCTGCCCCGGCCCACCCTGCCCCCTATTGCACCATATTCTACTCGATCAGGGGTCCCCAAACTATGACCCGAGGGGCCTGAATATGTCCCGTGCCCAACATTTGGAACGGCCGTCTGAACAATGCCAGAGACATATTCTGAAAATCTCATTTTAAATATACATTTTACTCATTTTATATCTGTAAAGGTTGGCTTTCAATCTAAAATTAACCGAAATATTTATTAGATTCACCCACCAACCTACAGAATGGTACATTCAGCATAAGTTAAACGTAAATGTTTGGATTTCAATAACAATGAATATGAAAAAAAATGTCATAATGATAGTAATGCTCTTTTAAAAGGTTTATACTGTATCTCTCTTGAAAAGTAATGCGCATAACAAAATGAACTCATCTGGCATTAGGAGGTATAATAAATACTTTTAAAAATCATCATAGAATCTCCACAGTAGTCACTCTGACCAATGCCATTTTCTGTTACAGACCCCATTAAAGAAAGAACATCTTTTTATGTGGCCCTCACAAAACAAAGCTTGGGGAACACTGTTCTAGACTTCCTGTGAGCTCTGAATATGGTGCTCTAGTTTGATAATATAGATAATTATATTATTTTCCATTTGGGCAAATGGCTCCAGAGTGGATATAAACATTTTTACTTTTTTCCCCCCAAGTTCGGATATTAATTTGGAAATATCATGTACTTTCGGAAAATTTATCATATTTGGTTTTCTGAGATTTTTGTTACTAAAATGAACAAATAAGTCATTTTTCTTTAGTGTGTCTTTAGAATCAGTAGAAGGCTGTTTTTCTGCTTTCAGTATTGAACCTATAAAGGAAGGAAGGCATCATAATTCACATTCTGTAAATGAGTTAATTGTTTTGTTGTTTTTATTTCTCATCATGTTTTTACTCAAAAAAACCCTTTATAAAACAAAGTATTTTACATTGATGATAATGATGACGGTAATGATGTTCATTCTGATTAAATTTGATTCTGACAATTTCCTGTTTCAGGAGGAAGTCCGAGGTCATGCTGAGTCACGGTTTATTTTCACTTTTAACTGAACGCTTGCTGCTGCACTCCAGCCAGTTCTCCATGACCACCTACAACGTCCTGTTTGAGGTCCGAGTGCATCAGATATTTGTATTTATAAACAAGACATTGAAATAACCACCCTCACTGTTAATGCTCCAAAACTAAATACCCCCTCACTGTTAATGCCCCAAAACTAAATACCCCCTCACTGTTAATGCCCCAAAACTAAATATCCCCTCACTGTTAATGCCCCAAAACTAAATATCCCCTCACTGTTAATGCCCCAAAACTAAATATCCCCTCACTGTTAATGCCCCAAAACTAAATATCCCCTCACTGTTAATGCCCCAAAACTGAATACCCCCTCACTGTTAATGCCCCAAAACTGAATATCCCCTCACATTTAATGCCCCAAAACTTGAATACCCCCTCACTGTTAATGCCCCAAAACTGAATATCCCCTCACATTTAATGCCCCAAAACTGAATACCCCCTCACTGTTAATGCCCCAAAGCTAAATACCCCCTCACTGTTAATGCCCCAAAACTGAATACCCCCTCACTGTTAATGCCCCAAAACTAAATACCCCCTCACTGTTAATGCCCCAAAACTGAATACCCCCTACTGTTAATGCCCCAAAACTGAATACCCCCTACTGTTAATGCCCCAAAACTGAATACCCCCTCACTGTTAATGCCCCAAAACTAAATATCCCCTCACTGTTAATGCCCCAAAACTAAATATCCCCTCACTGTTAATGCCCCAAAACTGAATACCCCCTCACTGTTAATGCCCCAAAACTAAATATCCCCTCACTGTCAATGCCCCAAAACTGAATACCCCCTCACTGTTAATGCCCCAAAACTGAATACCCCCTACTGTTAATGCCCCAAAACTGAATACCCCCTCACTGTTAATGCCCCAAAACTAAATATCCCCTCACTGTTAATGCCCCAAAACTAAATACCCCCTCACTGTTAATGCCCCAAAACTGAATACCCCCTACTGTTAATGCCCCAAAACTGAATACCCCCTCACTGTTAATGCCCCAAAACTAAATATCCCCTCATTGCTAATGCCCCAAAACTGAATACCCCCTCATTGCTAATGCCCCAAAACTGAATACCCCCTCACTGTTAATGCCCCAAAACTAAATATCCCCTCACTGTTAATGCCCCAAAACTAAATATCCCCTCACTGTTAATGCCCCAAAACTAAATATCCCCTCACTGTTAATGCCCCAAAACTAAATATCCCCTCACTGTTAATGCCCCAAAACTAAATATCCCCTCACTGTTAATGCCCCAAAACTATATATCTCCTCACTGTTTATGCCCCAAAACTAAATACCCCCTCACTGTTAATGCCCTAAAACTAAATATCTCCTCACTGTTAATGCACCAAAACTAAATACCCTTTCACTGTTAATGCCCCAAAACTAAATACCCCCTCACTGTTAATGCCCTAAAACTAAATATCTCCTCACTGTTAATGCACCAAACTCAAAGATTAATATGCCAAAGACCCCAAACCCAAAGATAAATTCTCCCTTAATGTTAAATGCTCCAAATCCAATGATTTTTTTAATTACCTTTAAAGCCTAAAAAGAAATGTCCACCTCAATGTTAATGCTTAAACCAGTTTGTCCTATGTTGTACTGCTACATTTGCCAAACATAAAAAACAAATACGCTGCTTATTACTAAATGTCCATAAACCCATAAATGTACAACTGTACAAATCTTTAAATAAACATTCCCCTGACTTGATATCCCTGTCCCAAAATATACTCCTGTCAAAGCCAAAAACAAATATCCCCAAACCATACATAAATACAACACACAGCGAAATACCCCAAACATCAAAGCTCCCCTCCAAACCCCGCCGACAACAAAAAAAAATAACTTCAATAATTTCATGTCACTAAAGTCAGTTTGAGTTCATTCCTGAAAGCTTTGGTTTAATCCTGATTTATTTATTTCTTAAATTATTGCCATTCCAGATTCTGACAGAGCAGATCTGCACACAGGTGATCCACAAGCAGCATCCTGATCCTGACTCCACCATCAAAATCCAAAACCCACGTAAGATCATGCATTAATATTCTGAGAACTGAGCGGAAGCTACACTTCATTCCCACACATGGATTACTGTCATGTTTATTATTGCACACCGTTAACAACTCATATGCTGAGTGAGGTGTTCTTCACTGAATTACTGTGTGTGTGTGTGTGTGTGTGTGTGTGTGTGTGTGTGTGTGTGTGTGTGTGTGTGTGTGTGTGTGTATGTGTGTGTGTGTTTTCACTCATTACACACTCATTACAATCACTAACACACACTCATTATAACTACACACACATTACAATCCCTAACACACACACACACACACACACACACATTCTAACTACACACACATTACAATCCTAACACACACTCATTATAACTACACACTCATTACAATCCCTAACACACACTCATTATAACTACACACTCATTACAATTCTAATACATACTTATTATAACTACACACTCATTACAATCCCTAACACACACTCATTATAACTACACACTCATTACAATCCCTAACACACACTCATTATAACTACACTCTCATTACAATCCCTAACACACACTCATTATAACTACACACTCATTACAATCCCTAACACACACTCATTATAACTACACACTCGTTGTAAACCTAACACACACTCATTATAACTACACACTCATTACAATCACTAACACACACTTATTATAACTACACACTCATTACAATTACTAACAAACACTTATTATAACTACACACTCATTACAATCCCTAACACACACTCATTATAACTACACACTCGTTGTAAACCTAACACACACTCATTATAACTACACACTCATTACAATCCCTAACACACACTTATTATAACTACACACTCATTACAATCACGAACACACACTTATTATAACTACACACTCATTACAATCACTAACACACACTCATTATAACTACACACTCATTACAATCCTAACACACACTCATTATAACTACACACTCGTTGTAAACCTAACACACACTCATTATAACTACACACTCATTACAATCCCTAACACACACTTATTATAACTACACACTCATTACAATCACTAACACACACTTATTATAACTACACACTCATTACAATCCCTAACACACACTCATTATAACTACACACTCATTACAATCCCTAACACACACTCATTATAACTACACACTTATTACAATCCCTAACACACACTTATTATAACTGCACACTCATTACAATCACTAACACACACTCATTATAACTACACACTCATTACAATCTTTAACACACACTTATTATAACTACACACTCATTACAATCCCTAATACACACTTATTAGAACTACACTCATTACAATCCCTAACACACACTCATTATAACTACACACTCATTACAATCCTAACACACACTCATTATAACTACACACTCGTTGTAAACCTAACACACACTCATTATAACTACACACTCATTACAATCACTAACACACACTCATTATAACTACACACTCATTACAGTCACTAACACACACTCATTATAACTACACACTCATTACAATCCTAACACACACTCATTATAACTACACACTCGTTGTAAACCTAACACACACTTATTATAACTACACACTCATTACAATCACTAACACACACTCATTATAACTACACACTCATTACAGTCACTAACACACACTCATTATAACTACACACTCATTACAATCCTAACACACACTCATTATAACTACACACTCGTTGTAAACCTAACACACACTCATTATAACTACACACTCATTACAATCCCTAACACACACTTATTATAACTACACACTCATTACAATCACTAACACACACTCATTATAACTACACACTCATTACAGTCACTAACACACACTCATTATAACTACACACTCATTACAATCCTAACACACACTCATTATAACTACACACTCGTTGTAAACCTAACACACACTCATTATAACTACACACTCATTACAATCACTAACACACACTCATTATAACTACACACTCATTACAGTCACTAACACACACTCATTATAACTACACACTCATTACAATCCTAACACACACTCATTATAACTACACACTCGTTGTAAACCTAACACACACTTATTATAACTACACACTCATTACAATCACTAACACACACTCATTATAACTACACACTCATTACAGTCACTAACACACACTCATTATAACTACACACTCATTACAATCCTAACACACACTCATTATAACTACACACTCGTTGTAAACCTAACACACACTCATTATAACTACACACTCATTACAATCACTAACACACACTCATTATAACTAAACACTTATTACAATCCCTAACACACACTCAATATAACTACACACTTATTACAATCCTAACACACACTCATTATAACTACACACTCATTACAATTCTAATACATACTTATTATAACTATACACTTATTACAATCACTAACACACACTCATTATAACT
>NC_139600.1:7227140-7229640 GCF_946808225.1 Silurus aristotelis | reverse complement strand
ACACTGGAGGGTAATTATGTACACATTGGTGTTGATTATTTTTTATTCTAATCTAATAAAAAATGTATTACTATTGCTGTTTATATTTAAATTCTCAGGATTTTATACATTTTTATATAATACAAAAAAAGTTATCATTTTCATATATAAATAAATAATTAACTTAGTTTTTAGTATTTAGTATGTATAGAATACATACATGCGAAATTCACATTTGAACTCAGTAACCTTTCTTCGAGTTTAATTACGTAAAGAAATGAAAGCAAAAAAACAATAATGCAAAATCAACAAAAAAATTTGCATATAATTGGTATTTGCTGTGTCATTTATTTATTTATTATTTTTTTGTGTACTTTATATGGACATCACATTGCGTTTGAAACATCCCATTTTCTGTTATAATAATCTCCACTCTTCTGGGAAGATGTTCCACTTGATTATAGAGTGTGCTTGTGGAGATTTGTGTTTATATATTTACAATAGTATTGGTACAGTCAGTAGTGTGAGGAGGCCTAAAGTGCAGTAGGTGTTCACTGTAGGGTTGGGTTCAGAGCTGTATAGCAGGAGATCTTCCACTCCAACCCATGTCAAACATTTCTTCATGGATCTGGCTTTGTGCATGGTCATGCTAGAACAGGTTTTGGCCTCTTAGTAATTTAATGCTCAACAGCCAAAGACAAGCTGTAATTGCTTATCTTAAACTTTGTGGTAACAGTTTGGGGAAGAACCACATATGACTGGAAAAGTCAGATGTCCCAGTACATTTATCCTTACAGTGTACTATACCTTATATACCTTATACATTATCTGTGTAAAGCTGCTTTGAGACAATCTTCATTGTTAAATGCGCTATAGAAATAAAATTGAATTCAATTGAATATATAATCATACAGCTTTGTTGTAGATTTACATTGACATTAGGAAAAAAGGAAACGCGAGTATAGAATAGAGAGTAAGTCATTTATGCCACCACCCAGTAGCATTTTAACTGTAGACAATCTTTTTATTTTCTTTTTATATTTAAATAATAATTATTCTTTCACTTTCACTTCTTTTAATTTTCCCAAAGTGATCTCTGCTTCATTCCGAAACAAATTTCAGACAAAGACCCATTTCGTGGTTTAGAATTGAAAACACAGGAGACATTTGTCTGTAAATAAGACACTGTCTATGTCAGATTTTATCATAAATGTATCCATAAATTGGGATCAGTGTTTGCATGAGAATGCAGTAATGTGTGTGTGTGTGTGTGTGTGTGTGTGTGTGTGTGTGTGTGTGTGTGTGTGTGTGAGATGCACCTTGACCTAAAAATTCTGAGTTTATGTCTCGCACATTAGCACACCATCTCTCTTTTTTTATAAACATTTTATTAAAATGGTGTGTAACTTCATATAACTACATATTCGTGCTTGTGTGTATGCATGTGTGGAAGAGAAAAATACAATTAAGGTTTTAGAAAAATTAAAAAATTAGATGTTTTTCTACTCTTGCTCTTTCTCTCACACACACATATACACACTCGTCCCCTTTTGTTTTTGTCCTTTTTTTATTTTTGGTCAAACAAGTTTTAATTAGAATAAAATAATGAAAATGATATAAAAATAACATCACAGACGACATTCGTGCTTTATATGTTTGATCTCTCCTTTGTGCATGAGCGGAGTGTTTGATTGCTTTTCTCTCTATAATTGCAAAAAGATTAATGTTGCCTGCATTCACACAGTGTGTGTGTGTGTGTGTGTGTGTGTGTGTGTGTGTGTGTGTGTCTGTGATACATGCATCTGCTATAAGAAGAAAAAAAAAAAAGAGCAAAAGAAACTCAATTGCAATTTTATTGTGCGGTGTGATAGATTTGCTGCCAAGTCGGGAGCAGGAGAGCTGTTTGTCACTGTAACACTCCTGCTTGCAGCTGCGGGGGTGTGGGTTCATGTGTGTGTGTGTATGTGTGTATAGGAGTGGGAATGTGTGAGTTTTGAAATGTGCACACATTGTGTATATGTATTTCAGACTGGGGTGTTTGTATGTACATACAGTAAGTGTGTGTGTGTGTGTGTGTGTGTGTGTGTGTGTGTGTGTGTGTGTGTAGTCTGCAAAAAATAGTGAAAAAAATTACCTTTGGCGTTATTTCACTTTTAAATATTTATTTTTTGAAATGTTTATATACTGTATGTAATATATATAAACATGAAATAAAATTGACTTAAACATTATTATTTTGAAAATATTAATAAATGTTTCACAGGCAAACAATTATATATATAATTTTTTTTTTTTAAACATGAGAATTGTTACACATTTTGTCAGCATTTCAAGCTGCTTCTGCTTCATCCAAGAAACAAACAAATAAACTTTGATTTAACAAAAAAAATTAAGTCAATTTTATTATATGTTTTTAATGTAATTCATCCTCCCTTCCATAAAAATAAGAAAGAATAAAAAAACACCTACAATTTCTGGTGTTAAAAATGTAATTCAAAAAATGAAACAAAAACTCTTTCAT
>NC_139600.1:7217140-7222140 GCF_946808225.1 Silurus aristotelis | reverse complement strand
GGTTTCTATCTAAATACAATGACTGAACTCTGGGGGACTTTGCCTGACTGTAAAGAGGTCGTCATGTAATTTGCAGCAGCCAACCAATCAGCAACTTTGCTTAAACTCACGCTCCGTTTCAGCTTGTTTCTGAAAAAAGACAAGAGGAATCACGTTTGCTTAAATAAGACTCAAGCGTTTCTTTAATACACACACACAATAACTTCTGTGTAGGAAGCCCCTTTCTTTTCTTTTCATCTCGTTTCCTTTGTGTATATCTGTTCATTTTTACCTTTGTTCCTTCCATTCTTTCTCTTCTTAATTTTTTTTTTTATAAGTTTGCTGTTCATTTCCTTTATTCTTTTTTCTGAACTTATCTACCTTTTATTCAAGTTTTCCTTCCTTTGTTCACTTTCTGGTAACATGACGTGTTGGTTAGAATGAGGAAGATGAGCATGTGAAGTGTAACACTAAGTAGGAGAAAACAATATTTGTACCGATTGGCCCGAGGGACAGAGCTGGGAAGGATGTGCTGCAAATTAGAGCAATAAAGGATAAAGATGGAAATGTGTTGACTAGTGAGGAGAGTGTGTTGAGAAGATGGAGGGAGTATTTTGAGCAGCTCATGAATGAGAAAAATAAGGGAGAGAGAAGGTTGGATGGTGTGGAAATGGTGCAGCAGCAAGTGGATAGGATTAGTAAGGAGGAAGTTAGAGCAGTGATTAAGAGTTAAAAGTCGGTAGGACCAGATGACAAACCAGTAGAAGCATAAAGATGTTTAGGAGAGATGGCAGTCTCTCCTAAACTAGATTGTTTAACAAGATTTTGGAAGGTGAGAGGATGCCTGAGGAATAGAGAAGGTGTGTGCTGGTACCGATCTTTAAGCATAAGGGAAATGTGCAGACCTGCAGTAACTACAGGGGAATAAAGTTGATCAATCACACCATGAAATTATGGGAAAGAGTAGTGGAAGCCAGGCTGAGAGAAGAGGTTACCATCACAGTATGGTTTCATGCCGAGGAAGAGCACCACAGATGCATTAATTGTTTGGGGAATGTTGATGGATAAAAATGGAGAAGGACAAAAGGAGTTTCATTGTGTGTTTGTGGATTTAGAGAGAGCGTATGACAGGGTGGAGAGAGAGGAGTTGTAAAATTGTATGAGGAAGTCGGTGTGTCAGAGAAGTATGTGAGGGTGGTGCAGGACATGTATGAGGACAGTGTGACAGCAGTGAAGTATGTAGTAGGGAAGACAGACTGGTTCAGGGTGGATGTGGGACTGCATCAAGGATCGGCTTTAAACCTGTTTGACTATGATGTTTGCGGATGATATTGTGATTTGTGATGAGAGTAGGGAGCAGGTTGAGTAGAGCCTGGAGAGGTGGAGGTACACGCTGGAGAGAAGGGGAATGAAAGTCAGTAGGAGTAAGACAGAGTACATGTGTGAATGAGAGGGAGGGCAGTGGAGTGGTGCGGTTGCAGGGAGAAGAGGTGGAGAAGGTGGATGAGTTTAGGTACTTGGCTTCAACAGTGCAAAGTAAAGAAGAGTGTGTTAGAGAAGTGAAGAAAAGAGTGCAGGCAGGGTGGAGTGGGTGGAGAAGAGTGATAGCAGGAGTGATTTGTGATAGAAGCGTCTATGCGAGAGTGAAAGGGAAAGGAGGTGGTTTAGACATGTGCAAAGGAGAGACATTTGGTACATCGGTAGGAGAATGCTACGGGTGGAGCCACCAGGAAGGAGGAAAATACGAAGACCAAGGAGGAGGTTTATGGATGTGGTGAGAGAAAACATGCAGGTAGTTGGTTTGAAAGAGGCAGATGTAGAGGACAGAGTAGTGTGGAGACGGATGATCCGATGTGGCGACCCCTAATGTGAGCAGCCGAAAGAAGTTGCATATTTTTGAAAGGATATACTCATAATAGCACCAAGGTTCCTGATCAGTCTGTATCCACACTGATATTCTGTGTTGGTGATTTTGTTGTTTTTATTTTTAACTATTGATGTTAATGGAAGGTCTGTTTCTCTTTGCAGGTCACCTTCGAGCAGCACAAAGAAAGCTTATCCCGTGTTTTCCACGAATACCAGCGGATGTGTTCCGATGGCGACAATGAGATCAGAACCGTTTCCGGGTCGAGCAGGAACAGCGAACTTTCTGCAGAGCCTGCAGACCCTACAGCTGAACCTCCATCCACCATTATCGAGCTAAAGGTGGAGGAGCAGGTCTGTGGAGAACATGATGAACGCATAGAAAGGGCTCAAGTCACCGTTTCAAACATTTTAGCCAGAGCTGAGGAAGAGGACGCAAAAGATGAAGCCTCAATTCAGAAGACACAGGATGAAGGTGAACCTGAAACAAAGAAGCATGAGGAAAACAACCTGGAAGTGTCTGAAGGAAAGGATACCGAAGAAGAAGCTGTAAAGGAAAAGACAGAAGCTGATAAAGAGATTGAAGACAAGAGTGAAGCAGGGGATTTTAAAAGCACCGAAGCAAGCAGCCAAATGTTAGAAGCTGATCATGAAGCCAGTGCACAGAAGATCTCGTATGAAGATGATGATACACTGGGAATCATGGATGAAATGAAAAAGAAAGATGATGTAGTCCAAGGAGACAGTGAAGAGAAAGAACAGAAAGAGGGGAAGATATCTGAGATAACTGAAGAGGTCCTCAAGATAGGGGAGAGCCCCAGTGGGGAAGAGATTCTAGACATTGAGGTGCAGGCCACTGTGGAGGCGAGTCCCAGCACAGAGATGATCCAAAGTGCAGAGCAAGTTCCTAGTGTCCAGGGAAGTCCTAGTGAGGAGACGAGCTCCAGTGTGGAGAAGAGCCCCAGCACGCAGGAGGATCCTACCATTAAGGAGACCCCTAGTGTGGAGACGAGCCCTAAGATGGAGGAGGGCCCGAGTACTCAAGGAGTCCACAGTGCAGATATAAGCCCCAGCACACAGGAGGGTATTAGTGTCCCAGAGAGCCCCAGTGCAGAAGCAGGCTTCAAGCCTAAAGATGTTAAAATCGCCAGACTGGACGTCTCCAGTGTAGCGATAGACACGGAAAGACTGGATCTGAAAAACACCTCAGCTACTGTAAGTCTGTTTGTAATATTACATTAAAGATGGTTAATGTAATGTATTTGTCCAGTTTATTTCAGGTACATTTTATATTCAGCTAGTTTAGTGCTAATTGTAAGAATCCTGCTTGTGCTAAGATAACATTATTCAATCCTAACGCTCAACTTACAGCCAGTGGTTAAAAAAACAAACAGGTTGTGTTTCTTGCACAAAGACAGTTATAGTTCTAGAACAGGGACAGTTGTGAGTCTACCACTGGGACAGTACTATCTCTAGAATATTTGCAGTTGTGGGTCTACCACAAGGATAGTTTTGGCTCTAGAACATATGCAGTTGTGGCTCTAGCACAGGGACTGTTGTAGTTCCAGCACAGGGAGAGTTGGCTCTAGAACAAATTATGTAATGGTTCTAGGACAGGCACAGGGACAGTTCTGGCTCTAGAACATATGCAGAAGTGGTTCTAGCACAGGGACAGTTGTGGGTCTAGCACAGAGACAGTTGTAGGTAGAGAACATATGCAGTTGTGGTTTTATTACAGGGACAGTTTTGGGTTTACCACAGGGACAGTTCTGGCTCTAGAACATATGCAGTAGTGGTTCTAGCACAGGGACAGCTGTGGGTCGAGAACATATGCAGTTGTGGTTCTATCACAGAGACAGTTGTATGCCTACTAGAGGAACAATTTTGAGCCTGGACCATATGCAATAGTGGTTCTAGCAAAGGGACAGTTGTAGTTCTAGAAAAATGGCTGTTGACAATTGTGGCTTTGTTAATATTTATAATTTTAGATATTGTTTATTAATAGAAATCAAATGTATTTCTGCAGGATGCAGGCCAAGGCCAAGCGGCCACTGGGTCTTCTGCGCAGAATCGAGACAGTTCCCCATCCTCCCCTCGCTCCAGCATGTTCCGTATCCCAGAATTTAAGTGGTCTCACATGCACCAGCGCCTGCTGACTGACCTGCTCTTCTCCATCGAGACAGATGTGCAGATGTGGAGGAGGTAAGTTGCGGGAGTTGTGGGAATATGGATGCAGTTTTGATTGTTGTGCCTTGGTGATGTCTGTATGTGTGTTTGTTTATTTACAGCCACTCTACTAAGACTGTGATGGACTTTGTGAACAGCAGTGAGAACGTAGTGTTTGTGCACAACACGGTGCATCTGATCTCTCAGGTGGTGGATAATCTAATCATGGCTTCTGGAGGAATCCTGCCTCTGCTTTCTGCGGCCACTTCGTCCACGGTTAGTGTGTGTGTGTGTTATATTGTTGTAGTTGTAGTAGTCTCTTGCTTCCTGAGATATCAACAGTGTTTTATTCCAGTCACATTCTCTGTGTAGAAGTGACATGTCGACCCATTATGGTGATGGTGGTAATGGTAGTGATGAACATGGTGATAATGGTTATGGTAATGATGATGATGAACTTGATGGTGATTGTGGAGTGGTGCTGATCAACATTGACAATGATGGTATTGATGATGGGTGATAGTGGCGGTGATAATAATGATGGTTATGGTGGTGGTGGTGATAATAGTGCTGTTGGTAAACATGATGATGATGCTGATAGTGATGGTCATGATTATGATAGTGGCGGTAGTGATAATAATGATAATAATATCAGTCATAGTGTAATGTGGTGGTGAACATAGTGATGGTCATGATTATGATGGTTGGGTTGATAATGGTGATAGTAATGATGGTGGTAGTGGTGGTGGTGTTTATAATTATGATGGTGGTGGTGGTGATGATAATGATGTGATGATGATGGTGGTCATGACTATGATGATGGTGGTGGTGAATATAATAGTGATAGTAATGATGGTGGTAGTGGTGGTATACATGGTGGTGTTAATAATTATGATGGTGGTGGGGATGATAATGATGTGATGGTGATGATGATGGTGGTCATGACTATGATGGTGGTGGTGGTGAATATAATAGTGATGATGGTGGTGGTG
>NC_139600.1:7182140-7212140 GCF_946808225.1 Silurus aristotelis | reverse complement strand
TATAGAGAGCATCAGTTCTGACCAGGAAAATTCTTCCCCACTCCAACGCTGTGACTCCGCACCAGCAAATGAGCGCTCACCTGGTGCTCCAAACAATGCTGAATCCCGTTCGGCTCCGGACGCCATCTCTGAGGCCCTCTCCACACTGTCATCAGAGGTCAAAGGTCACGAGGACACAGAAAAGGATAAAAAGGGAAAGAGCGTAAAGGTGAAGGACATTTTGCGGAGCCTCGTAAGCTCCGCCCCTGCAGATGATGTCATCGTGGACGCAAGCCTCTTACCACCAGCGTTTTTGGGCAAGCCAGAACTCCAGTCTCAGTTTAGCTCATTTGACAGGTCAGTAGCCAATCAGGCAACAGCTTCATGATAAATAATACAAATATAAATAGTAACCAGTCTGAGGGGTCAGGAGCCAATCAAATGACAAGTCTGGTACATTTACACCATACAGCAACAGCTGAGGTAGTTAGCAAGATTAAAGTGCTTGAAGTTTATCAAGTCATCAATTGAGGGTTCATTAGACAACAGTTACTTGTATATACATTCATATATATTTATATCATATATGAATATATAAATATTACACACACTAGTGTTTTACTGCTGCTTGGTGTCTTATAAGTGACATAGCAAAACATATAACATTTATATTATCTTTACATTTCGGTTGCATTCTGTGTGCATTGGAAAAAAAAATTACTTTTGCATTTAAGTTGCTTCATGTTTACAGTCTCTTTACTTATATATGTACACTACCTTACCACTGAAGTTAGTGTTTACAATTTCTTTACATTAGCTTTCACAGCATTTTACATTACCTTTACTATATCTTTTACAATTTATTTACATTACCTTTACAGCACATTTACATTATGTTTACAGTTTCTTTACATTACTTTTACAGCGAATTTACATTCTCTTTACAGTTTCTTTACATTACTTTTACAGCGAATTTACATTATTGTTGCAATGTCTTTCCATTACCACCTACAGTACCATCACATTATCTTTTCAATTTATTTGCAGTATCTTTACAGCACTTATACATTATCTTTGCATTATCTAAACAATTTATTTACATAATCTTGACAGCAGATTTTCATTAACCTTTCATTATCTATAGATAGATACTTTATTAATCCCAATGGGAAATACAGCTTCCGGCAGTATTTACAAACATAGGCAAAGGCATGCAATAAATAATACAAAATACTAAAATTTAAAGGCATGTTAACGAAAAGAGTCTGTGCAAGTTAAGTGTCTGTTTTATTGAGTCCGGTGCGATTTAAAGCATTTTGGAGAGTTATGTGCACATCAGAGAGTTAATGTGCATAGTGTACAGTGTGTAGTGCAGTTCAGAACGGCTGAAAAAGTTCAGAACAGTGTGGAGAGTCGCATGGCATGGGGGAAGAATGACTTCCTCAGTCTGTCATTGAAGCAGGACAGTGACAGCTAACTTTCACTGAAGCTGCTCCTCTGCCTGGAGATGATGCTGTGCAGTGAATGCAGTGGATTGTCCAGGAACTTGCTCAGTGCCCCGTCACTCTGCCACTGATGTCATGCTCCAAGCCCACAACCCAGCCCACCTTTCTCACCAGCTTGTCCAGACGTGAGGTGTCCTTCTTCTTGATGCTACTTTCCCACCTGAAGAGGGCACTCGCCACGTCAGTCTGATAGAACATCTGCAGCTGCTTTTTGCAGATGTTGAAGGACGCCAGCCTTCTGAGAAAGTACAGCCGGCTCTGTCCTCTCCGGCACAGCGTGTCCATGTTGGCAGTCCAGTCCATTTTATCATCCAGCTGCACTCCCAGGTATTTGGTAGGTTTTTACATTCTCCACACGGTCAGCATTAATAGTCACAGGCTCCGGTTGAGGGCTGGGTCTCCTAAAGTCCACCACCATCTCCCTGGTTTTTGTGGTGTCGAAGGTGCAGGCAGTTAAATTCACACCATGCAACAAAGTCCTTGATCAGCTTCCAGCACTCCTCCTCCAATCCCCTCCTGATACAACCCACGATAGCAGTGTGGTCCTTGAACTTTTGTACGTGGCAGAAATCTGAGTTGTATTGAAAGTCCGATGTGTACAGGGAGAACAGGACTGGAGAAAGCACTGTTCTTTTTGCGGTGCTCCCGTACTGCTGACTACCATGTCAGACCTGCAGTCCCCCACTCGCACACACTGAAGTCTGCCTGTCAGGTAGTTTTGATCCATGCTGCCAGGTGTGAGCCCACTTCCATATCTTTCAGTTTATCTATTTAGCAGCAGCTGGATGGTATAGAAAGCACTGGAGAAGTCCAGATTGTAATCCTTACAGCCTCGCTGGCGCTGTCCAGGTGAGAGAGCGATCGGAGTGTGACATGTAGGTAATGGCATTCTCCACTGCAGCATTTTCTCCAGCTTCCTCTTGTGCTGCTCCTTCGCCCCCCTGAGCTGGACTTTGAGTTCCACTCTTAAGCTTCTGCTGATCACCGTCCTTAAAGGCCCTCTTCTTCTGGTTCAGAAGACCCTTGACGTCCCTTGTAATCCAGGGCTTGTTGTTAGCATAGCAGCGTACAGTTTTTACTGGAACAACAACATCCATACAGAATTTGATGATGTCAGTAGTGTAGTCAACAACCTCCTCAGTGTCCCCACTGTGCGACCCCTGCAATACATCGCAGTCTGTATTACCGAAACGGTCTCTCAGAGTCTGCCTCAGGAGAACACTTCCAGAGGCTGAATTACATTACCTTTACAGTACTTTTACAGTATCTTTACATTATCTTAAAAAAAATTCATATTACCTTTACAGCAGTTTTACATTACCTTTAGCTTTTCACAATTTATTTACATGACCTTTAAATCAACATGATATTTGTAGAACTGCTCTATAGTATATATTATAGTATTATAGGAAAGTATTATATATTACCTTTTTCGTTTTTTACACAATTTTTACAGTGCACAATTTTGCATCACCTTCTCATCACCTTACATTCTCTTTACCTCATTTTTACATTTTCTTTATAGCACCTTTACTTTCACTTTACATTACCTTTACATTTAATTTACATCTCTTTAAAAACATTTTTTTACAAGAAGTTCTTTACAAGAACTTAATTTTTTGTGTGTAGTGTGTAGAGTCATTTTGAAGACTGTTTTGAGTTTGATTTATCTTTGAGCTGTTAGATGGCACACATGACTGTACTCTTGAGACTTGCATGTCTGTTTAAATTTGAACACAGATAACATGCATACACACACGCACACATAACTGTTTATGGTGAGCTGTCGGGTTCAAGGTGTGTGTGTGTGTGTGTGTGTGTGTGTGTGTGTGTGTCTGGTTTGCATTTGCAACATTGTCTCTGCGTGTGTCAGACAGACAGAAGGAGACCGGGATTGAGAAGAAGAGAGACATACAGATAGTGTATTAGAGAGAGAGTGTGTGTGTGTTTGTGTGTGTGTGTGTGTGCGCATTGCCATGGTTACAGGACACCGTTGCTTTAATCGGTTTTTATGATGTATCACGATATTCAACACACACAATATTGTCATCATAGACACTTAATAATCCTGTCAGTGTTCCATTTGGGAGAAGTCGACCTACTTGGGGGACATTTCTCATGAGACGAAGTCTGTATCATGCTCAAGGCAACATGAAAACATCTGTATCATAAAAGTGTCTTTATTTTGGACAGATATCTTTGTGATAGTATTGTCAAAGGAGATTCAATGTGAGGTGATGGTCACGATGTAGAAATGTAATATCGACACACTCATAACACACTCTTAGTGAGGAATGATGGAATGTGTCTGTGGTAGGAATCTGTGTGTTTTATCTGTGGAATGCTCTGTCAGGAGCTGCTTGTATCTGTTTGTGGATTATTGTGGCTCCTGTAAGCCGAGTTGCTGGAGATCATACACTCACAGCCCTAAATTCGATCCGCCTTAATTGAATGCTGCGTTTCAAATCATGTTGTTCTAGAATCTTCCTATTGCACAAGGGAACATCAGAATTAGGAATTGCCAGTAGGGTACTTAGAGTCAAGGGAACTAGGGACTGAGGAACATGGCTAACTAGGAAACATGAGAAGGGGATTAGGGTATAGGGTAAAACGTCTATGATCTAGGGAACGATGATCAAGGGAACTACTAAGTATTGCTAGATAGATATGAAGGTAAAAAGGTCATGAAAAGCAAAAAAAATCTAAAATTAAAGACTGGTACCAGGGAACTAGGGAACAGGTCAACTCTTTGTGCATTGAGGACAGAGATGAGTGTATCTAGGAAATCTACTAGGAGGATCCAGCCGGATCTGAGACAAAACATGAAAGCAATGGGAAGGAAATACACACTCATCCAAAGTGGAAATTAGGATTTGTGCCAATGGAACTAGGAAACATAGAGACGATGACCAAAGAAGCTAGAAACAAGGGAACAAGGGTCAAGGGAATAAGCGACCTAGGATTTATTTATTAATTTTTTTTGTAGATAAAAGCTTAATGTGAAGCCCCAAATCCCCCCCAAAAAGTCTGTATGCTAATTGGTAGTTTACCCTACTATATAAAATAACTTTTCAGCTGTCATAAACAAGGCATATTTTTTTCTTACTGTCACTGAATCAGAAGATGCACTGTGTGTGTGTGTGTGTGTGTGTGGGAATGGTAGTGGGCTTGTAGTGGGATTTACGAGCTCTGTGTCTGGAAAAAGCAGGATCTCTCCGATAATCCACTCCTGAGGTCAGAGGTGAAGTAGACGTGAGATTTATTTGCTATTTTCCTCCACTGATTCCTCAGTGTGTGTGTGTGTGTGTGTGTGTGTGTGTGTGTGTGTGTGTGTGTGTGTGTGTGTGTATATGCTTGTGTGTGCGTGTGTGTGCGTGTGTGTGCGTGTGTGTGCGTGTGTGTGCGTGTGTGTGCGTGTGTGTGCGTGTGTGTGCGTGTGTGCGCGCGTGTGCGTGTGTGCGCGTGTGTGTGTATGACCTCCCACTCCTGTTTTGACGCAGTGTCTGCAAATATTTGCTGATGGGAACCAGAGCCAGTAAACAATGTCACTGTAACGCAGCCAGAAAAAAAAGTAATTTACTGTTGGGATGAAATATATGACGGGAAAAGAAAGGTTTTGAAAATGCGACAAGGAAAAGAGAGAGAGAGAGAGAGAGAGAGAGAGAGAGAGAGAGAGAGAGAGGAGAAGATAGGGTTTATAGTTTTATACGGATTCACGAGAGGCGATGAGGTCATACTGACAGTGTCATCTAAACAATGCACTGATATATGAGTGAGAGTGTCCTTTAATACCTATTTGAGAGAAATAGGTTTGTCAAGCAAACATTTTAACACGTTAACGTTAAAAAAGTACATATTTATATACAGCTCAACGAATGTGTTATCAAAATCTATATTTTTTACATTTTGAATAATAATATTTTAATCACAGCTTTATAATAGTAATAGATTTACATATTAAAAACTACAAATCGCATTAAGTAGAAACTAAATCAATTAATTCATATAAAAAGTATATCATTTTTATATGTAGAATAAATATTACAGGAAATTTCATGTTCTGTGAATGTATATTTAAATTAGCAAAATATTAACCAAAAATGTGCAAAAAATAAATAAATAATTTATAATCTAATGCTAAAAAAAAAAAAAAAAGATTCTAGATTAAAAATAAATATTTTTGAAGTCTTTACTAAATAAAATTTATATAGTGTATAATATAATTTTCAAATAAAAAAATGCGTATATTTGAAGGCAATATCTTAATATTGCCATGTTGCACTTATAATAACCTTCGCTCTTCTAGTAAGGTGTTCCACTAGATTTTGGAGTGTGATTGTGGAGATTTGTGCTCATTCAGACACAAGGGTGTTAGTAAAGTCAGGTATAGATGTAGGTGATGTGAGGAGGCCTGGGGTGCAGTCAGTGTTCACATTCATCCCAAATGTGTTCAATAGGGTTTATAGCTTAACAGAAGGCCACTCAAGATCTTCCACTCCATCACCTGTAAAGCATATTTTCATGTTTGGGTCTCCTAGTTGAAGCTGAAGTAAATGGGGGGGAAAAGTCAGGTGTTCCAATACTTTTGTCCATATAGTGTACATATATAAAATGTGTCTTTTGTATGTTTAAGGAAATATTTTGAAAATATCATTAAATCAGGTTATAAAAGATTAGTAGCTTAGTGGTTAATGTAAGTGTAATAATGGTGAGGTTGGATGGATTGTGGGTGGGGCATCAGAGTAACATCCCGTTGTAGATCCATTCTTCCTCATGTGAGTTTTTACTCCAGATAATCTGTTGACATATGGAATAACACATTAAATCTGTTCTCTCTCTCAAACACACAGACACTTACACTTCCCCTTGATCTCAGACTGAGGTTACAGGAAGCATGTTGTACAGGGTGTGTGGTGTAGTGTTGGTTAAAGCTTCTGAATAATTCAGCAGGCTGCTGTGATTAATCGACAGCCGAGCAAAGAGTGGCGGCTAAGTGTAGCTAATGGTGCGCTGAATAATTTAACTCCGCCAACAGATGGACGCAGACTTCACCTCCACCCACAAATCACCGCTGCCTCGACTTACTTATTAATCTAATATTTATTATTTTAAATCTTCACTGTTATCTTTTGTTCTTTACGGCTGCTACACAATCTCGATCCTTCTTACATTGTTATATTAAGGCTATTTTTTATCATATATTGTATGTTAAATTTTTTGGGCGTAAGCTGTCTGGTTCATGTTCCAGATAACAAATTTTTTTGATGATGAGAAATATAAGAGATATTTCAATTCAAATTGATTGCAACCCACGATATGTGCCGGCTTTAGGCCACACCCCCTCAACAAGGAATAGTTGTGTTTTTGTCTTTTTGTAAAATGACATTGCGATTTTTGCATTGCGACACTGATGAGCCTGAATTATTATATATATATATATATATATATATATTTTTTTTTTTACAAAATATAAATTCATAAAAAATTGAGTGAAGATTGACAGTGTATTCTGTTATATATATATATATATATATATATATATATATATATATATATATATATATATATATATATATATATATATATATATATATTCACAGAAACAATTTTTTTTTTTACAATTTGAAGCTGAGAAACCGAAGGAGTCATACATAAATTTCAGATACTTTGAAATTTACAAATTTTTCCCAACTTCTTCATACATTCCTACATTATATGGACAAAAAGTATTGGGACACCTGACTTTTCATATGCGGTTGTTACTACAGAGTTGGTGGCACAAAATTGTACATGATGCGGTAGTAATAAATATTCCCTTTTAAAACTAAAAGACCTCCAAAACCTTTTCCAGCATGACGATGCTCCTGTGCACAAAGTGAGCTCCTTGAAGATTTGCTTTACATGAGTTTGAGTGGAAGCTGTTGAGTGGCCTGTTATAGAGCTCTGACCCTCAACCCTTTTGAACACCTTTGGGATAAATTGGAGTGCTGACTGCAGCCCAAGCCTCCTCATACATACACTCCAAAAATCATGTGGAACATCTTCCCAGAAGTAAAAGGTTGATTATAATAGCAAATGCGAACGAAATGTAGAATATGATGTTTAAAAAGCCAGACAAATCTTATGGTCAGGTGTCCAAAACTTTTGCGTACATAGTGGACAGTTATATATAAGAAATCTTATATCAGAATCTTATATCTTCTGTTATATATATATATATATATATATATATATATATATATATATATATATATATATATATATATATATATATATATATATATATATATATATACAAACACACACTATATTAATAAAGTTTTGTGAACTCCTGGTCATAAGGTCATAAGTATGCTATAAGCTCTTATTCCCTCACCAGCTACTTTTTATAAACCGGTGGCTGTAAGATTTCACTGCTTGTTAGCGATGTTAGTTTGAACCGAAGAAGCAAACTTCTGACACTCGTCGTGTCTCCGCTCTGTGGCATAAATCACAAAATCAATATTATAATAATCATATCATTTTGGAATAATGCACAAAGTCACAATGCACACAAATGAACTTAGTTTTTTCTCCAATTCTAAACCACAAGATTTCTGCTTGTTAGCGATGTTAGCTTGAACCGAAGAAGCAAACTTCAGACACACTCGACATGTCTTCTGGCCCAATTCCATTTGGCTGAAGACACACTGTGTTTCGTTCCTGGCTGAACTCCTGCTTTTTAAAGCACATTTAATGCAGCACTGATTCAGCTTCTGTTTGAAGCCTACTTTCACTTTATTCTTTGTTCTTTCTTACGTTTTTTTTTTTTTTTTTTTTTTAATAAAATGAGAACCATCCCCCGCAGCGTGTGAGCCGACTTTAACTCCTCCATCCCGAACCAGGTTTTATCTTAAATCTCTGCAGACTCCTTCATGATGGCCTCCTTGTCTGACGGGGAAAAAAACCCCTGCAATCTCTCTCTCAGACTGTGATGGTGATTAAACAGAGCCCTACACACACACACACACACACACACACACACACACACACACACACACACACACACACACACACACACACGCTGTCAGCACCGATAAAGAGGACACGGACCTTTTGGAAAAGGCCAGCGCTCTCTCAAGACCTGAGATAGAGAGAAAGATATACACACACACACACACACACACACACACACACACACACACACACACACACACACACACACACACACACACACAAAACATGCAGACTGAAGCAATCATTTTGGAATAATCCTAAAACTAAACTCTTATTACTCTGGTGTGTGTGTGTGTGTGTGTGTGTGTGTGTGTGTGTGTGTAATTTTGTTGTATATATGGTTGCTTTGGGAATAAATGAATATCTACAATAATGATGGCGGATGAGGAGATTTAAACACTTGAAAGAAGGAGAAAAAGAAATAACAAAAAAAAAATAATATTAAGAATTGTAAAATAAACAGAGGGTAAAAGTTACCATAAAAAAAGAAAAGAAAAGGTGAGACACATAAAGTGAAACAGCAAAAAATAAATCAAGAATAGGAAAAATATTATTATTATTATTATTAATATTATTTCTTAATTAAACAAGGAGTAAAATGTTAAAAGAAATACGGTAAGAAAATAAATACAATTAAGTCACCAAGAATAAATTATAATCTGTTCTTTTGTTTTTCCAAAAATTCGGCAAGATAAAAAAGGTGCCAAGAATACATTTGAATCTTTTTTTATTTTTTATTTTTTTATTTTTTTTTTTATATCGTATTGATTTTCTTTTTCAGGAGCGTTGTTGTGGCATCAAAGAAAATGGGCGGCGCTCCTGGAACAGGCCACACCTCTTCCTCCTCCTCCACACTTGTTCCACAATCCACTACTCCCTCCACAGGTGGAACTCCTGTCGTCAGCGTTTCTGTGGTTTCCACAGGTGACTCCGACCCGAGCGGTGCTGCGGAGTCAGGTGTGTGTGTGTGTGTATGAATATATGTGTATATACACCCACACAGCATATTTAGTGAACTAGCTAAAGTGTGTATTTACCTTATTCTTGTCAAAGAGATGCACTTTTTTCTGTGTGTGTGTGTGTGTGTGTGTGTGTGTGTGTGTGTGTGTGTGTGTGTGTGTGTGTGTGTGCATGTCCCTGCTGGATAGAGATAAGTTAATTGACTCAGGGCCGTTTGAAGTGGCTACTTCATCTCACAGCAGGCGCACATGTTGGATCCGAGGCTACATTCCATACTAGCGTGTGTGTGTGTGTGTGTGTGTGTGTGTGTGTGTGTGTGTGTGCACTTACTCTCACATCCCAGGCAGCGGAGTTCCAATCTGGCCAAACACACCAGCAACCTACTCACAGGAACCCTGAGAGATTTATGTGCACTCTGTTTTACACACACACACACACACACACACACACAGAGGACGAGTGTTCATTTATAGAGCGATCATTCCAAACAGGCTAATAGGAAAATAAGAGCTTTTACAAGGCTAATAATACAGGGAAGGAGAGACAGACAGTGAGTGAGAGGGAAATGAAATATCTCTATCTTTTTGCTCTCTATTTATCAGTCTTTCTGTCACAGCTCACGTCAGTCATTAACTTATTCGGATTGCACAGTGAAATCGGATCTGTTCATTTTTCTTATGTGGTGTGTGTGTGCGTGCGTGCATGCGTGTGTTTGTGTGTGTGTGTGTGTGTGTGTGTGTGTGTGTGTGTGTATATTAAATCATATGTTCCCTGTTCTTTACAGGAGGAGCAGCAGCCGCTTCAAACCTGCCATCTGTTCCCCTCTCACCCACCACCACCCTGAGGTGAGACAGAGAGAGAGAGACCGAGACAGCATGAGAATGAAAGAGGGTTGAGAAACACTGGGAAAGTGGTAGATCAGGAAGAAAGGCTAGGACAGAAGAGCAGACATGAAGTAAGACAAAAAGAGATAGACATGTATAGGAACAGAGAAAAAGAAAGTACACGAGAGTGATGGAGTTGTGATGAAGAGAAGAGAGGAATGAAAGTCAAAGTGCAAGAGACAGGAGGAGTGCTAAGGGAAGATGAATGAACTAGGGAGGTGGGGGGAGGGGGACACAGAAAATGTGGAGGGAAAGAGATGGAGTAATGCAAAACACAGAGAGAACCAGAGAGAGATAGGAAAGGTGAGACTGATTGAAAAAGGGCATAAAGGAAGATCAGCAAGGGAATAAGAATGTTATTGAGAGAGAGAGAGAGAGAGAGAGAGAGAGAGAGAGAGGTGAAGAGTAGCTCTGAGTGTATGAGACTTTGAGTGTAAGTGTATTATACGTTTACTTGTGTGTTTAAATATCACGCAGTGTCCTGTTGATAACCTTGTTTGTCTCTTTGTCTCTCTGTCTGTCTGTCTGTCTCTCTGTCACTTTCTGTATGTTTTTCTGTCTGTCTCTGTCTGTTTTTCTGTCTCTCTCCATCTGTCTCTCTTTCTGTCTCTCCCTCTCTCTCTGTCTCTCCCTCTCTTTGTCTCTCCCTCTCTCTCTCTCTCTCTCTCTCTCTCCCCCTCTCTCTCTCTGTGTCTGTCTCTCTTTCTGTCTCTCTCTCTCTGGCTCTCCCTCTCTCTGTCTCTCTGTCTCTCCCGCTCTCTGTCTGTTACTCTGACTGTCTATCTGTCTCTCTTTCTGTCTCTCTCTGTCTGTCTGTTAGTATCTCGGACCGACTGGAACATGCTCTGGAGAAAGCTGCTCCGTTACTGCGGGAGATTTTCATAGACTTCGCTCCGTTCTTGTCCCGAACTTTACTAGGTAGCCACGGACAGGAGCTGCTCATCGAGGGAACTAGTGAGTGTTAAAAACAATTTGTCAAGTTCACCATAACCTGTATCCACTTGATCATTAGTGAGAAACAGAATTTGGGATGCATCTATAAGGATAAGTGTGATTATATCAGTGAAATAACAACCACTGTGGGTCTCTTTTAATCTTTGTGTGTGGGTGTGGGTGTAAATGGTGTCCGGTTTTATGAATCAATAGAACATATGTTTCTGTTCGTGTAATACAAGGCTGTGGTGTGGATTAGTTTACACACTCACCTCATGTCGCTTCATTAAGGTCATCAATACTGCAACATGGCATGCTATCACATCACATCACATCACACACACACACACACACACACACACACACACACACACACACACACACACACACAGAGGGCAGGTTTTCCCAAACAGACCTTCATGGTACATTTCCTAGAAAGTTATAAATATAGTATATATTGTATTATAGAAAATAAAATAGCTATTAGGAGCGATTATGGGGGTCCAAGCACTATTCCACCAAATCGGTTTATGTTCTGTAAAATCTATCTATTTTTTGCTACTAATATAACACCCCTGGTCAACATTTCATTACAATCACTTATTCACTGTGCAAGAAATGGCTATGAAATTGTAATTGGCCAAACCTTAACTATGATTACATGCTTTAATTGTACTAAAAGGGAGAAAATAGACAACATATCTCATTCTCAGTGAAGGAGGTGTGACGTCTGTGTCTTAGTTCAAGTGAAGAATGCGTGGCCTCTGTGTCTTAGTCCTAGTGAAGGAGACGTGGCCTCTGTGTCTTATTCCCAATGAAGGAAGAATGGCCTCTGTGTCTCAATTCCAGTGAAGGGGTTTATATATACAGTATATATAAATTTCAATATAATGTGTGAATTTCACGTCTCACTTTCACACTCTCTCTTCCTCTTTTTTACAGGTTTGGTGTGTATGAAGTCCAGTAGCTCTGTAGTGGAGCTTGTCATGCTGCTTTGTTCTCAGGCAAGTAATTTCTCCATTTTTTTAAAAATTAACCTTCCATCCCATCCTTAACCTCTCAATCCCTTTGATGCTTCTTCTAGCTGTTCTGTAATCCATCCATTCATTCATCTATTCATCCATCCATTCATCCATTCATCTCCCTTTTTGTCCATCCATCACCTAAAATCTTGTTCCCTTCACCCCTCAGTCTCTGGTCTCCACCTCTTCATTTCTCCATGTTATGAAAACACACACACACACACACACACACACACACGCACACAGTTTTCATTCAGTTTTTATGTAAAGTGTTATTTTTTTAACCAGACTAATTTGGAGCACAGCCTGTGTGTATCTGCTAAGACATGATAATTTAAAGCCCAATTTGGACCACAGCCGAGGTCAGCCATTTGGTTTTCAGAGAATCTAAATAAAGAAGAGAAGATTAAAAGAAGATAAGAGAAGCTTTTTAAATGAAACGCTGGCGTAGGAAAAGTAGGTGACGTATGCAGTGTATAAGATATAAAAAAAAAGAAAATAGAAAAAAACATGCGTCTGGTTGCCATTTTTATTAGCGCCTTACGAGTCATGGGGTCAGAGGTCACGCACCCTGGAGACCGAGTGTAACGGTGTGTGAGGTGTATTGGAGGTGGATAATGCAGAATTAATGCCGTTTCGCGATCGATCGCCTCTTTGTGTTCGTGTGTGTTGCCAAGTTTATTTGTGGTTCAGCTTGCAGATCAATGAATATAAATGAAAGGTTGATAGCATGTGTGTGTGCGTGTGTGCGTGTGTGCGTGTGTGTGTGAGTACACGTGGATCAATGTGCATAGCCCTTCACTGCTGTGTTATTAGACCAAATGTCTTGAAATATTATACTAAATATTGCAGCATTTATTAAATCTTATCATAATAGATTCAGTGTGATGTCTATTGTCACACATCGTCATAGTAACCTCAAAAGCCACAGTATGTATGAGGTTAAATAGCATGCACTAAATGTAGTAAATGTAGTAGCTTTATGTAGTAAATGCTGGTTTAGGACGTAGACCATCTCTCCATCACTGTGTCTGTCAGAAAAATTCAAATAAGGCACTCAGTAATTTTGAAGCCAGTCCATGCCAGGAATTTGGATTCTTTTCTTCTGCCATGGCTCCTAACGAGAGAAAAGGAGACAAGAAAGATAGACTAATTAAAAAACTAAAGTTTGTAGCAGCACCTCAGACCACGTTACAGTGCGTTACACCATGTTACAGCGTGTTACACTACATTACAGTGCATAACAGTAGGTTGCAGTGTGTTAGACCACATTACAGTGTGTTACACCACAGTGTGTTAGACAACATTGCAGTATCTTTCAGTATGTTACAGTGTGTTAAATCACATTACAGTGTATTAGACCACGTTACAGTATATTACATTGTGCTACAGTATGTTAGTGTGTTACAGTACATTCCAGTGTGCCTTACAGTGTTTTACAGTATATTACAGTGTGTTACATACATTAGTGTGTTAGACCACATTATATGTAGAGTGGTCAATGTGCAGGTTGTATTGCAGTACAGATTTACTGCCCCCTGAAAAAAAACATACAGCCATTATCGTCTAAATATCTGGCAACAAAAGTGAGTAACAGCTGTACATCATGTAACCATGAAAAGTCACATGTCTTATTCATCATGTTCATGTTTTTGTCTGCTTGACAGGACCATACAAATATCGTGTATATCGTGTATTAGAGCAGTTTAAATTTGGTGCTTTGAGTACAATTCTCTCATACTGACCACTGGATGTTCAACATGCACCTCATGGTAAAAACTCTCTGAGGATTTGAGAATTAGAATTGTGGCTCTCCATAAAATCCTGAGGCTATAAAAAGATCTGTAACAACCTAAAACTGAGTTACAGTACAGTGGCCAGGGTCATACATAGGTTTTCCAAGACAGGTTCCACTCAGAACAGCTCTTGCAAGTGTCCATTAACGAAGTTGAGTCCTCGTGCTGTGCATCAGGTGTATATATGCTGCATAAAAAAGATGCATGAGTGCTGCAACATTGCTTTAGAGGTTGCAGCAGCAGAAGGCCTGCTTGTCAGTGCTCAGACCGCCTGCCACACACACACTGCAACAAGTCGTGGCCATCGTCCTAGAAGTAAGCCTCTTCTGAAGTTGGCTCACAAGAAAACCCACAAACAGTTTGCTGAAGAACAACCTGTGCAAGAGCATGAATTACTGGAAGCATGTCCTGTGGTCTGATGAGACTAAAATAAACTTGTTTGGCTCAGTTGGTGTCCAGCATGTGTGTTGACGCCCTGGTGAGGAGAACCAAGTAAATTGTGTCTTGCCTACAGTCAAACATGGTGGTGGGAGCATCATTGTCTGGGGCTACATGAGTGCTGCTGGTACTGGGGTTGGCACTGGAGCTGTGGTTTACTAAGGGAAACATGGATTCCAACATGTACTGTGACATTTTGAAGCAGAACATGATGCCCTCCTTTCAGAAACTGGGCTGAATGGCAGTTTTCCAACAAGTATGTCTCCAGACCTGTTAGTTAACATCCAGCAAATTCTTGATGTCATTATAGAGGAGTGGAAGAGGATCCCAGCAACAAACTGTGCAGCTCTGGTGAATTCCATGCCCAGGAGGATTAAGACAGTGCTAGATAACAATGGTGCTCACACAAAATATTGAACTTTGGACATAGTTTTTTACTTAGGGTGTTCTCACTTTTGTCACGTTGCCAGCTATTTTGACAATAATGGCTGTATGTTGAGTTGTTTTTAAAGAACAGTAAATCTGTTACTACTCTAAAGCATATCCAGTACCAATTGACCCATAGACCGGTGCCGGTCTGCAGCCCGGGGGTTGGGGACCACTGTGTTAGACTACAATACAGTGTGTTACGTACAATGCAGTGTGTTAGACCACATTACAGTGTGTTAGACCACATTGGGTTTAGTTTTTACCGATTTTCTTGAATACAATTTCAGCAATAAAAGAAAAACAAATGACATGTTCATTTTAAGAGACCTGTCTTATTTTCTTTGTCTTAAGTATTGCTCTTTAATAAAGAAAAAAACACTTCTTACCTGATTACTCAATTAATTGATGGAATAATTGTTAGAATGCTCGATTATTAAAATAATCAATAGCAGCAGCCCTAATCCCAACCACACCGAGCTGCCACACCTGGACCCCTAAGCAAGGCCCTTAACCACATAGCTGCTCAGTTGTATCAGTGAGATAAATGTAAGTTGCTCTGAATAAGGACGTCTGTTAAATGTTATATGTTTTTAAATTTAGCTAATTCACACGTGCCCACACACACAAACAAAATTCACAGAGTAAATTCCCAGATCAATAACTGTGCAGCTCATTTTAAAGCTATAAACCAAAAAATAAAATAAAATCTGAGTCGATCTTCAATTGTAAATAAAGCAATCACGTAAATCTAGGCGTCATTAAAGCGCCGTTAAACTCCAAGTCCTCAAAGCTGCTCTGAAGCTATACACACATCTGTCCAACCTGCCGTGATTAAAAAGCCCTGAGCGACCATGACCTCCCACCCTCTGACCCCAAACCTACTTCGTCATGTTGAGAGGAAATTAATTAGAAAATTTCACCGATGGTATCACGTCTCCCATCTCCACACAGCGGTGGAGGAAGAAAAAAAAATGAAACATAAAAAAATAAAAAATTCTGTGGCTCTTCAATCACTTCCTGTTGAGATCACAAAAGTAGAACTACAAAAGTAACTATACCACCAATTCTGAGCTTGCATACATGATCAAATTAATAATACACACATAAACACACTTTGGATAAAAAGTATTGAAACAAATGACTTTTCCACCCATATGTGAAATACAAACTCGATTCCAAAAAAGTTGGGACACTGAACAAATTGTGAATAAAACCAGAATGCAATGATGTGGAAGTTCCAAATTTCAATATTTTATTCAGAATACAACATAGATGACATATCAAATGTTTAAACTGAGAAAATGTATAATTTTAAGGGGGAAAAAAAGTAGGAATAGGAATGTTGTCCCATCTTGTTTAATACAGGCTTCTAGTTGCTCAACTGTCTTAGGTCTTCTTTGTCGCATCTTCCTCTTTATGATGCGCCAAATGTTTTCTATGGGTGAAAGATCTGGACTGCAGGCTGGCCAGTCAGTACCTGGATCCTTCTTCTACGCAGCCATGATGTTGTAATTGATGCAGTATGTGGTCTGGCATTGTCATGTTGGAAAATGCAAGGTCTTCCCTGGAAGAGACGACGTCTGGATGGAAGCATATGTTGTTCTAGAACTTGGATATACCTTTCAGCATTGATGGTGCCTTTCCAGATGTGTAAGATGCCCATGCCACACGGACTCATGCAACCCCAGACCATCAGAGATGCAGGCTCCTGAACTGAGTGCTTTGGTGATCCTCTGCCCATCTTGACTTCTGAGAGACACTGACACACTGAGAGGCTCATTTTATACCCAATCATGTTGCCAGTTGACCTAATAAGTTGCAAATTGGTCCTCCAGCTGTTATATGTACATTTAACTTTCCTGGGCTCTTATTGCTACCTGTCCCAACTTTTTTGGAATGTGTAGCACTCATGAAATCCAAAATGAGCCAATATTTGGCATGACATTTCAAAATGTCTCACTTTCAACATTTGATGTTATCTATATTCTGTTCTGAATATAGGTTTATGAGATTTGTAATTTATTGCATTCCTTTTTTATTCACAATTTGTACAGTGGCCCAACTTTTTTGGAATCGGGTTTGTAGATCATGATGTGAATGCTGACTGCACCCCGGGCCTCCTCACATCACCTACATTAGTATCTGACTTCACTAACACTCTTATGGCTGAATGAACACAATTCTCCACATGCACACTCCAAAATCTAGTGGAACTTCTTCCCAGGAGGTTATCATAACTGCAAATGGGGACAAAATGTGGAATGAGATGTTCAAAAAGCACATACTAATCTTATGGTCAGTTGTCCTAATAGACTGAGTTCATTTAAGAAAGTTGGAAAAAAAACATAAACAAAGGTTTATGGATTGGAGAAAAAAGTAAGGGATGTAAGTCAGAGAAACAATAAAAAGAGTATTAGCAAAGGAAAGACATGATTCTCAAAATTGAACAAAATAAAGATCAAATGGGAAAAATGCACAAGAAATGAAGCAAAATAAAGAAAAGAAGAAAGAATAATAAGTGTGTAGTTATAATGAGTGTTTGTTAGGGATTGTAATGAGTGTGTAGTTATTATAAGTGTGTGTTAGTTATTGTAATACGTGTGTAGTTATTATGTGTGTTAGGATCTAAAGGTGAAAGGTTACAGCATTGATTTTAGGGGAAAAAATCACCCACTTTGGTTTCTCACACATTTTGTGTGTGTGTGTGTGTGTGTAAACTGTGACTATTGGCTGGAGTTATGGAGTAATCATTGACTCTGTGTGTATCAGATAAAAGCAGGATCAGTGCAGGTATGTGTGTGTGTGTGTGTGTGTGTGTGTGTGTGTGTGTGTGTGTGTGTGTGTGTGTGTGTGTGTGTGTGAGTGAGTATATCACTGTTATTATCCGGTGCTGTGTCAGCTCATCTGGTCTTTACCCCATCCATCTCTTCTCTCATCTTCTAAACAGTAGGAGAGGAGGAGGGATGAAAAGGAGAATGGGGGGGTATAAAAAAAAGTCTGAGGACAAAGTGTTTGTCATTTAAGTGTTTAAAAAAAAACTGATAGTATAATTTATTTTCCATAAACATAAAGGAATCTCCCAGGGATTCAAATTTTTTTTGCAGGCATAATAATAATAATACTTTTCAGAACAATTCCTTGTATTGAGTAAAAAGAAAAAAAATTTTTTAGATTCTCCTATTAGATTGACTAGTGTGTATAGATTTGTGTCCCAGGGCTGATACCCCTTGATGCTTGGAGAAATAGATTACAATGTTAAAAAATTATTGAAATTTTTTTTTTAATCAGGTTAAGTGGTGAGCGGAGTTTCAGTTGGCATCGTATAAGTTCCTGTTTATAACATGAACACTTAAGTGTTGTTAACTAGGAACTGATTCTAATTGTAGAAATGTTTCAATGTCTACAATATTTCATTTAAAATAAAGTGACTTTTGTTTACATGGATTGTGATTTTAAAATAACGTCTGAAGAATTACATGAGGATACATATATTTGGGATGCTTTTAGTATCAAAACTTGCTTATTATATTATATTCATGGTTGCTATAGTCATATTTGTATAGTTATATTTGGACAGATTTTGAAGCTGCTAAAAGCTTTTATAGAGAGAGAGCGAGAGAGAGAGAAAAAAAGAGAGAGAGAGTGTCCCAGAGCTTAACCTGTTAAACAGAAGGACTCTGGCCCTCAGCGCCTTAACCTTTAACATTCAAACTTTGACCTTGAAAGAAAGCAAGAGAGTTTAACCCCCTTCACTGAGTCTCAGAACGAGGGATCAATACTTAAGGAGAGAGAGAGTGTGAAAACAAGGAGTCAGGGAAATTGATCAGAAGGTCTCAGTCAAGTCGAGTGTTAGGTTCCTAATCCATCATCACCATCACCAAAAAAAAAAAAAAAAAAAAGTAGAATAACGAATAATCCTTGTATTCTGTGCTCTGATTGGCTGAGAGTGAAGAAATGTGCTAACTGAGACAAGGCTATTCAGTAGTGCTTTAAGTGTACACTCACAACCATCTGATTTGAAATAAATAAAAACATTTCAGACAGGTTTCACGTTCATGCAAGGGTTTCCTGAAACAACTAAACACCCATCTAGCTTGTCATTTTACTCTTTATGGTAATCGCTTTTTATCTTTTTGCAAGCCAAGCATATAAATACAGCCAAACGCAGCATTTAAGCAGAAATTAGTATTTATTTGATAAAATAGCGTTTTTAAGATGCCATTTTCAATCTGGAGTAATTTAGACTGATTTTGCCACGTTTCTGGACCGAAGCATCTAGTCTAAATAACAGGAGATTAGCCCAGATTTACCAATTCATTTACTGCACACTTTTAGTATTTTATATGTAGTGCGCTTAAACTTAGGCTATTCACGGGGTCGCACCAGTCATGCGTTGTTTATCTTTTGTATGTTTTATCTTGAAAGATGTATGTAAAATAGCTTTATAGGAATCAACCCCAAAAACTTTACTATGTTACCGATATTATTACCATATAAATATCCTAACATCTATACTTCCTACTGTAGGGTTTTTACATTGTTACCTTTACACCTTCCTTACGAACGCTTTAAAACCTACGTCTCTTATTTCTGAGGTAAGAAATATAGACCGTAGCCAGTTCTAGATCAGTAAGCAGCTTAAAAAGCACTCGAATGACTCTCAAGTGTGAATATATGTGTAAGAGTGATGGTGTGATTATATTAACTGCTTCCTACTTCCTGTCCCACTCCGTCTTCAGCCTTTAGTGTGGTGTTTACAGCAACTCCTCGTTAATTAGCGCTGATAGAGCAACGCGTAATTACGCCAAAACTAAAACCACCTCTGACACACTGCAGAACCCGGCGAGACGTTTGGCTAATCTGGATCAAAAATAAACACGTCACCAGCGAGGTAACGAGCCATCAGTCATCATCAATGCTGTTTATTTGTTTTGGGCCAAGCAGGGGAACGAAACCCGAAATCATCATGATGAAAAGGAGGAAATACGAGTGATTTATAAAGCAGATGGAACTACCGTTCAGCTTTGATCAGAGAGAGGGAGAGAGAGAGAGAAAGTCAAAGAGACAGATAGAGAAGGAGAGAGTGAAAAGTTAAAGAAAGAGAAATAGGCAGCTTAGACAAAATAAACAAGATAAAGGCATGAAAGGGAAATATGGTAGCGCTGTAGGGACGATATATGTAAAAGGCAATGTAATATGTCACAAAAAAGAAAAATATATAACAAAATATGAATTTTACTAAAATACTGTGTAAGATTTTCTAAATGTTTTTTTTTTTTTAAGGTTTAAAAGTCAAACTTTAATTTCACACCTCTCAGCAAGCATTAAAATTGTTTATTTTTATTTCGATTTTTAAATGTCTTTTTTAATGGTTACATATTTTGTTGGTAAAAAGTATTTTTTTTAAATGCAATAATAATAGTCATGTTTTTTTTTTGTATTTCTGGAACGTTGCTACTAATACTATTAATAAAAGCAATAATTACATTTGCATAATTACATATATTTACAAATTTACATATTTATATGCATTAGCATAATATTTATAAATATTTTATTGTATGTTTAAGATATATTTTTGAATTGCATACATTAATGAAATATTCACAGAATTATTTTAATGTAAGTTTAATAAACGCAGGTGGCCACCGAGATGCGAGGGTTCGACTTACAATTTTTTTGATCTTTCCAAGGAAGATAGCAATACGACAAAATTGTAACAAAAAATTTAAGTTCCACTAGCAGACAAATGCACCAACATATTCTTCACTCACCACTCGCAAACTCGTCCCTGCGCCCGCTTCCACCTACATATTTACTGCATAGTTTATAGAATACGGTATTGTGAATTACTCCGTTTTGCTAAATTATGTACTGTAATGTGTAGAATTATAACCAATAAAGCATACTACCCCACACAGATCACTATACTTTAAGACTCCTAGGCTAAGCTTCAACTCACCATATTTTCAAGGTACGATGGGGTGTTCGGAACGCATCTCCATCATAAGCCGGGGACGACCTTTAATTTTAAATTGACATACATTCATATAATATTTGCAGAATTATTGCATGCTAAATATTAAACTTTAATGTAAATTGTTCAGAATGATATGTCTTACTTTATCCTGATTGGTTACCCAGTAGCACTTAACCACCAACCAATACAATTTGAAAATGTATATCATGTGAGCGGTCATGTAAGTAGTCCGGCATGCCACATGCACATGTTCAGTAATGTGTGATTGTATAAACTTAGCTGTGTGTGTGTGTGTGTGTGTGTGTGTGTGTGTGTGTGTTGGTTCTACATGCTTAAATCTTGTTCACAGATCTTATCTATCGTAAGGAAAGCACAGACCACATGCACATGCTAAACAGACATTCCTGCTACACGATGACATCACTGCTTACTGTAGTACACTCTCAGGCTCCGGCTTTTCTCTACTGTATATTCCAGTGCACAACACAATATTATCTATTCTGCTGAACAGCAGTATTAACCGGCTTTAGGATCATTGTGGATCTGTTTTTCGTATATATGGAACATTGATATAACTTGAACAGGATGATCAGTAGTGAGCAGTAGATTACAGGATTCATTCAATCAGCAAATATTTTTGTTGTGTGTTTGTGTTTTGGCGTCAGAACGCGAAAAGGTTTTTCCTTTTTCCTTTAGTCAACACGAGAGAGAATGATTGACATTAGGGCGATGCTTTGAGCTCTGACACGGTGATCAAAAATGTACTTAAATAGCTTTAAATACCAGTCACTAAATATCATATAATGTTGTAATCTTTTTTAGGAAGGTGGGAGAGATAGAAAAGAGAAAGAACGAGAGAAAAAGCGTTCGTTTTCAAACGTCTTTGCAACCGATTGCTATTGTATTTGGGTGCAGTAAATTCAGTAAATGCAGTAAATTCAACCTGATTTTGATTCCCAGTTGTTCAATAGCTAATAGTTTAAGAGGGTTGTTTTATGATTTCAGCTCTGGGCAGGATTTTTGTGTGCAGCTCATAGGGGGGTTACTGAAGGGGGCAGTTTGAATGCACGATGTGGAATAACCACAAGGTAAAACCGTAGCTTGATGATCTAGTGAGCTAGCATGTGGACGCATGAGGGGGGTTTTCTGTGGGTTTAAACATGTTCAGTTTGTACTGGTTCCAGTGCGTTCTCCAGCAGAGGGTGTATATCAGAGCCGAATGCGTTAACCCCGGTGCTGTGCTCTCTACGCTGTGCTCTCTACACCTCTCTGGAACTCGGGGCTGGTTTGCTGTCTGTACCAGCTCTTTGTTTTCTTTAGAAAAGCGTCCTGCACGCGTCTGTGAGATCCCGCGTGAGCTGCGTTGTTCTGTGGCACGCTGCTCCACAGGGTACTCAGAGAGTGCATTCAAATTTTAGTGCACTTCCTGTGTGGACACGAAGAGCCCCCTGTCCTCACATAGCTCACTCCACAGGGTGCCGTGTGAGTTAAGGGCCTCTCAGCGTGACTGCACTTTAACTGACTTTACTGTTAAAAGGGCCGAGAGCGGAATGTACACCACTTATTTATTACTCTTCTTTAGATTTCATACAGATGTTGATTTACATTTTATCCATGATGGACTTTATAGCATCTGACCAGTCACCTTGCACTGTGAGAACTATACACAAACTTTCTTTCTTTCTTTCTTTCTTTCTTTCTTTCTTTCTTTCTTTCTTTCTTTCTTTCTTTCTTTCTTTCTTTCTTTCTTTCTTTCTTTCCTTCCTTCCTTCCTTCCTTCCTTCCTTCCTTCCTTCCTTCCTTCCTTCCTTCCTTCCTTCCTTCCTTCCTTCCTTCCTTCCTTCCTTCCTTCCTTCCTTCCTTCACATAAAACGTACTTCACGGCGAGCAATAAAACTGGGTGCTATGTACATTTCAAGTATCTATTTTCCCCCCCAGCATGCTTCAGTTCTGACTGTGAAAGGCACAGATTAAATTATTAGTCTCTCCATCCTTATATTAACATTCCTCCATCTAGTTTTTACCATCTCTCTATTGGCATGTTTTTATCCATATACTGTATATCTCTTTCTCCCCCTCTTTTAGTATTCCTTTATCCATTTATCTCTCCATCCCCATCCTTTCAACCATTTGTCTTTCCATCTCTATAACCATCTCTTTATTCACTCCATCCCTATCCCTTTATTAATTTATCTCTCCATCCCTCTATTAGCATCCCTTTATACATTTACCTTCCCATCCCTCTATTAACATCCTTTCATCCATTTATCTCTCCATCCCTCTTTTAACATCCTTTCATCCATTCATCTTTAAATCCCTCTATTAATATATTTTCATCTATTTATCTCTCCATCCTTTTATTAACATTCCTCCATCAATTTATCTCTATCCATTTAACATCCCTCCATTTATTTATTTTTACATCCCTTAATTTACACCTCTTCATCCTTCTATTGATATCCCTTCATCCCTTTATCTTTAAATCCCACTTTTGAATATCCCTTCATCCATGTATCTCTATATTACTCTATTAACATTCATCTTTTTCTTCATCTTTTTCTCTTCATCCCCATATTAGCATCCCTTTATACATTTATCTCTCCATCCTTCTATTAACATCCCTTCATCCATTTATTTTTACATCCTTCTATCAATATTCCTCTATCAGTTTATTTTTCCATCCCTTTATTAACATCCCTCTATCAATTTCTGTCTATTCCGCTATTAATATCCCTTCATACATTTATCTTTCCATCCCCTTATTCATATCCACTCATCTATGTATCTCTCTATCCCTATCCCTTTGTCCATTTGCCTGTCCATCCCTCTATTAACATCCCTTCATCCATTTATCTTTCCATCCCTCTATTAATATCCCTTTATCTATTTATCTCTCCATCCCTCTATTAATATCCCTATATCCATTTATCTGTCTATTCCTCTATTAGCACCCCTTCATTCATTTAACTTTCAATCCCTATCCATTCATTTATTTATCTCTCCATCTGCATCCCTTTATCCATTTATCTCTCTATCCCCGTTAGCATCCTTTCATTTTACCTCTCCATTTCTTTATTAACACCTATCCAAGCAGTTATCTTTTCATCCTTACGTCTATTTATTTTTCCACCCCTTTACTTACATTCTTCCATCCATATCTCTCTATCCCTCCATTCTATCCAAACATTTTTTGATTTATTTATCATTCGGCTGTTCTATTTGCATCCCTTCATCTACCTGTCCCTCTATAATCAGTCTATATATTTAATTTTACCTCAATTAAAAGCCTCCATCTATTCACCATCACTCTTTAAAATCCCTTTATCTCTTTAATACGTTTGTTTTTTCTTTTTTCTATTAGCTTTAAATAATTAATCAGTTTCTTAACTGACTAATTAATGAATTCATTTTAATATAAGGTTTTCTATTTTTATTTAATTTTTTTCTTTCTCCCCTTTAATTCTCATATATTCTAAAAGAAGAATAGGGTTTTTTCATTGTTACTCTCTTTCTTTTAGATTGTTTCTTTTTTGCTCCTCCTCTCTCTGCTTGAAGGTTTAAAAGATAAAACAGGAAAATATTTCATGCTTAAAAATCGATTGTGATTTCCGCTCCTATTCTGCTGTAATGTCCTGGGTTGAAAGGTCGCGGTCAGAGTTCAGAGGTCATAAATGGCTGTGTATCGTCTCATCGGGTCACGACGCTATAAAACCCGTATCACACTGCTGCAGAACTAATGTTCATGATCCGGTAATGAGGCCAGAGATCATTAAAAGCGGTTTGATCAGGATGAGAATGTGTCTCTTTCTTTAATTAAAGAACATGGTGACTGACAGTGATGTTTAATATAACAGTGAGACAGTGTGAGTCAGTGTTCTGCTGTGTGGTACAGGAGGTTACTGTGGATGGTTCCATTTAGAAGATGGCTGTGAAGGTGGATTTGAATTGTAATTAATGTATACAGTTAGTTACAATAGCTCAGGACTACGTTTGCAAGGAACAGTTTTGCATTCAATTGACCTCAGTGAGTTTTACCCTCATCATCGTCACCACTGGCTCGATCATTAGGAATAAAATGATAGGGACTAATTTATTAATTTAAAATTTATATTCTTGTTTTTTTTTTTTTTCTTTTAAGCTGTTTTGTGACATGACTTTGTTGAAAGCACTATACAAATCAAACTCAATTGCATCATTGTCTTTAGATTATTATCTATTAGTAATTTGTAAAGTGAGGACAGATATTTGTCAGATCTTAACATGTAAAGCGAGGACAAGAAACTGTTTAATAATAATCTGTGTACAAGTTACAATTAAATTTTAGCCTCTTATTAAGGACTGTTCTTATTTCACCTCTTAGAAACCAATTTATCCTCATGTTTTCTAATCCAATCAGTCTCCATTTTTTGTAAATACAACAAAGCAATTTAATCAACTTTGTTTTAAATATAACCTGGTTATTATCTTAGCGTTAAATCTTTACCACTAGCTAAATATTTACTCTCCACTTTGAAACCCCTAGCTGTGACGGACAGTGATGTTTACTATAACAGTGAGACAGTGTGAGTCAGTGTTCGGCTGTGTGGTACAGGAGGTTACTGTGGATGGTTAGAAGATGGCTGCTAAGGTGAATTTGAACTGTAATTCATATATACAGTTTGTTACAAATGGCTTAGGACTACAGTTGCCTACAGTTTTTCATTCGAGTTTCCATCAGTGAATAGTTGATAACAATAATGGACATTCTGTGTCTCATGAAGATGAGGATGGTTTCTCTCAAGGTTTTATTCTCATACCGTTTCAGGGAGTTTTTCTCTCACCATTGATCATTAGGGATAAAATGATAGGGACTAATTTATATTGTAAATCTATTTTGTTTTATTTCAAGCCGTTTTGTGACATGACATCGTAAAAAGCACTATACAAATCAAACTCTTAAATAAAAAATAAATAAATAATTATCTTTTGGTACTGTAATTTGTAATTCCTAAAGTTTTATATTAGGTAGAGTCTATTATTACCCTTACAGCATTAGCTGTGTGTTTGTGTTGGTTTGCATTCACATGGGTGTGTAATCTTAGTGTTCTGTTTCTGTTTACAGGAATGGCAGAACTCCATACAGAAGAATGCCGGTTTAGCCTTCATCGAGCTTGTCAACGAAGGAAGGTAAATCATATTTCCTGAATACCTGAATCAACAGTTACAGGGGACAGGCCTAATCTTCATCTAGTCATTCCTCATTTTTAATCGAGGAAACTTTAAAGCAAGTGCAAGAACTGTATAACCCTAACATGTAAAGTGACATGGTACCTGAGGACAGGTAATCATCTAATCCTGTGTGGAGAGATAACAGTCCAATTAGAACATTAGGTTAGTAACAGGTAGTTCTCTGATCATGTTTTAGAAAGTGAGGACAGGTACCTGTCTAATCATAACATGTAAAATGAGGACCGAATACTGTCTTATACTACCATGTAAAACATGGAGCGGTAACTGTCTAATTCTGACATGTAAAGTGAGGACCGGTAACTGTCTAATTCTGACATGTAAAGTGAGGACCGGTAACTGTCTAATTCTGACATGTAAAGTGAGGAGCGGTAACTGTCTAATTCTGACATGTAAAGTGAGGACCGGTAACTGTCTAATTCTGACATGTAAAGTGAGGACCGGTAACTGTCTAATTCTGACATGTAAAGTGAGGACAGGTAACTCTCTGATACTAACATGTAAAATGTGAACAGATAACTGGTTGATAGTGACATGTAAAGTGAGGATGGATATTTGTCAGATATTACTAACATGTAAACGAGATAAATACAACAAAACAATTTAATAATCCTTGTTTTAAGCACAAACTCTTTAGTATATTAGTGCAAAATTTTTACCACAAGCTTAATATTTGATCTCCACGATTCTGATCTGTAATTCCTTGCTGTCACGTGAGGGCAGAGAATTTCCAACTGTTGAATATTTTGTAAATTAAATATTTTAATGAAATATACATCCGATTACATACAGCACCTAATCATACATATAAATACAAAACCTGGTTACCAAGAGGGGTTAAATACCTGATCTTGTCTTTGTCTAATCAAGTCTGTATCTCATCCTACTGGCAAACCAGGAATTAGAAGTCACACATTGCCCTTATCACTCAAGACAGATAAAAATATAATGAAATCTTCACTTCGTTAATGACATTACCTTGTGTTCTTATCTGCCCCCGGACTGCGTTCGACACCTTTTCATTATCTGCCTCTGTTCTGGCTCGAAGCGCTCCACTCGAACACGCTCGGATCGAAATTGATTCGATGTCTCGGTGAAAGAGCTTTGAGAAGGTGACCCTGGGGTCATGACGCCCTTGAGGTCACCACCTCTGAGGTCGTGTCAGTGCGTCCGTTACTTATGAGCTTGAGCTTTTTAGAGCATGAGGTGCTGAGACGAATAGAAATTTGACACTTTTTTGGGAGAGGAAGTGCATGTCTGCACCTCTGAGAGTTATTCGGAATCTCACCAGGATGAAAGGAGTCACGATCAGTTTCAGGGCTCTTAGATCTCCCTGTGCGCCTTCAAGAGAGGCCTGTGATATCAATGTCAGTGATGCTAATTCATGCTAACGAATGCCTTTTTGGCAGGGACTACAGAAGGGGTGTATATGCTAATGAACCTCAGGCTGTCTCCGAGTTGAAAGTAAAGAGATAATTAAATCAATAATTAAGTTCGATAATTAAATCGGAAATATTTATAACGTTAGCCGTACGGTTTATAAAAAAAATGCTACGGCGATGTTTTAGCCGTTGTTGTAAAAGCAAGAAACTGTAAGCAGATTCTAAAAACTGTAATATCCAATAGGGCATTTGTCAGACGCTCATTACATCCGAGTTTTGAATGTCTGTTGGTGTGCGTTGCGCTAATCCAGATGTTGGTGTCATGCAAGGGGCTTGATTTGCAGCATAGGGGTCTGTAACATTATCCCGCTCTCGCTGAGCGACAAGGGGAAGAGAAGAAAAAGACAGAGGGCAAGAGTTCCAGGAGGAAAGATCAGATGTGAATAGAGTAGTTTTTGACCCCATGTTAGATTTCTTTTGGATTGATATCAATTCAGCCTTAATGTTTAACAGGAAACTTAGTAGCAGCAAATGCCTACAATGTTATTTGTGGGCTTGGTTGTAGGCGTGTTTATAAGCAGGACATTGTGAATCTTTCCAAACTTTCTGTCATGAAGTAAATCTGTTTGTTTGTCTTGTTTTTATTAAAAATTATGAGCTTGAGGTTATAATTAGACGTGGATGAATTCTTGATTCTGATTGGCTACATGGTGCTGATTAATCGTCCATTACAGCATCTCGATCCTGCTATAAAATACAAACAACAGGGTGTAATACAGTAAAACCCCGTTGTATGAGCAACCTATAGTACGAGCAAACGGAGATACGAGCAACCTTGCTCGCAAAATTGTACCCTAATTCACGAGCAAATTTCGAAGGCACGAGCAAACCCACGGTTCCCCGTTTTTCGGCTGAGGGAAGCATCAGTCGCTTAGTTGATGTGTCGCTCTCGTTGTTCAGTGCAGCAAAAACTAAACTTTTTTTAGTTTTATATTTTTATTTCACTAGAAATCTTGAAAAATGTCTCCCAAGAAAATCAGTGATGGTGCTGTGAAAACTAAAGTAAATATAATTACCATGAAAACCGAGGAGGTTATGAGTGTGGTGCGCGTCTCACACTCGCAATCAACCACTACCACATGGCTAAGTGTTCAATTATTATACGGTAATTTGCGGTGTATTTGTTTGTTAAAAAGTTTTTAACTGCAGAAATAAGCGATCGAATTAGATCTCGGAACGGATTAAGTCGCTTTTACATTCATTCTTATGGGGAAAATCAATTCGAATGTGCGAGAAAATGGACCTACGAGCAATTTTCAAGAACGAAATATGCTCAGACAACGGGGTTTTACCGTAATAAAGTTTCGATAGCAACAGCTCTTTCACTGGGTCTGGAAATGTGGATTTTACACATAATCTGAGGCACACAATGAAGGAACCTATCTTCTTACAGATGAGTCTGGTGGCCATCTTGGCCAGTTCTCAGTTAAAAGCTGTAGCCTGTGACAGGGGAGAAACGCTACAAATAATGTGCTAATTCTTAGCACACACTTGGATTTACAGTTGGTCCTTCTGTTGTGGACAGACATTTCACTCACGGTCTTAGTCTCAACTGTGCTAGAATGTTCCAGTCGTTATGACAGTCACCTTCAGGGTTCTTGGATGCAGAGTTCACAATTTTAGAACTTTACAGTTTACGTTGTAACAAATGGAGCATTTCAGAACAGGAGCTGTCTGATCCTGACATGTAAAGTGAGAACAGGTAAATCTCTGATCCTTTATTGTAAAGTGAGGAGAGACATCTGTCTGACCCAGACATGTAACATGAGGACAGGTAAAGTCTGATCTTAAAAAGTAAAGTGAGGACAGAAAACTGTCTGATCTTGAAAAGTAAAGTGAGGACAGGACACTGTCTGATCTTAAAAAGTAAAGTGAGGACAGGACACTGTCTGATCTTAAAAAGTAAAGTAAGGTCAGGTAACTGTCTGATCTTAAAAACTAAAGTGAGGACAGAAAGCTGTCTGATCTTGAAAAGTAACGTGAGGTCAGGTAACTGTCTGATCTTAAAAAGTAAAGTGAGGTCAGGTAACTCTCTGATCTTAAAACGTGAAGTGAGGACAGGAAACTGTCTGATCTTGACCTGTAAAGTAAAGACAGGAAATTCATCCTAACATATTTAGAAAATATTATTGTCTGATTTTTACATGTGAAAGTTAGAAGATGTAGCTTTTGATGGGAAAAAAGTATTCATGTATAACAAACAACATACTTATTCTTAGAACACACTTATATTTACACTCCTGGTCTAAGTCTCAGCTGTAATTTCTGTAATAAGTCTCAGCTAGAAGGTTCCAATCATTTCCAATGGTCACCTTCAGGGTTCCAGGATGCAGAGTTCGGAACTTTAGAACTCTACAGTCTGCATTGCAAAACCTGGAACATTCGAGAACAGTTCAGACTCACACTGTAT
>NC_139600.1:7169640-7179640 GCF_946808225.1 Silurus aristotelis | reverse complement strand
AGAGGAAAATTGTCCACAAGAAATAATGAAGACATAGTGTGTCTGAGAGAAGAGATGAAATATTGTGTTATGAGTCCAAACACAAAGGCACTGGCTGAGACACCAGAGAGCCACTTTTACTTCTACTGCCACAAATACTGATACTAATACTGCTACTTCTACTGCCACAAATACTGATACTAATACTGCTACTTCTACTAATACTAATACTTATTTTGCTACTAATACTGATACTAATAGGGCTACTTTAACTAATACTAATACTGCTAGTAAAAGTGTGACTTTAAATAACTTGTTTTTCTTTTCATTTTAAACTTGTACACGTATACACTGTTTATTTGTTAAACTGTTCAAGCTCAAACCCTTTTCCTTTCTTTCTGACCCTACTAATATATGACCCTATTTTCTGTAACTTGTAAGTAAACATGGCACAGAGGGCCCTCGTTCCACACAAGTCACTATGAAGTCGCCATTCCGTTTGGCCTCCTCTGATCCTCTCGCCATGCCTTCTCTCTGATCAGATCCGATCAGTTTGTCACTCTTTTCCTCACTCTCTCTCCCTCTCTCGCCCTCTCTCTCTCTCTCTCTCTCTCTCTCTCTCTCTCTCTCTCTCTCTCTCACATTAAACTTCGTTCAGAGTAATGTGACTCTCTCTGACCCTGAACACCCGTGTTTCAGAGATAAGTGTTCAGCTCATATTGCTCTATTGATTTTTCTCCCACCTTCATTTTGTGCTGCTACAATAAAACTAACAGCCGATGAAACTCACCCTGGGGGTGTCTGATAAAAAAAAAAATCAAATTTTCACACCACACAACCTGTGTGTAACCAGAAAATGTTTATATCTCAACAGAACAGTTGTTCTTTTCTTTCTTTCTTTCTCTCTTCCTCCTTCCATTTCTTTTCCATTTCTTTCTTTCTACCCTCTATTTCTTTTTTTCTACATTTCTTTCAGAAAAGTTGCAGTGTAGGATCAGTAAGTTTTATTTAGTTCATTAGCTAGCTGAAGTTTAGCTAGCACGCACACACACACACACACACACACACACACACACACACACACACACACACACACAATGCGAAATTGAGTTCTCGTGGTTGAGATAACTGTGAGAGATGGTGGGTCTTGATGAACACAGATAAACACCACACAAATCCAATTATCTTTTAGTGTTCTCTCTTCGATTTTGGGAAAGATCATAGACACACAGACAGATAGAGACAGAGAGAAATTAAGACAGAGAGACAGGCTAAGGGACAGAGGCAGCTAGATAGACAGAGAAACAGAGAGACAGGTAGACAGAGAGGAAGAAAAACAGGCAGGCAGACAGGTAAAAAGAGAGAGAGGTAGACAGAGAGAGAGACAGGCAGACAGACATGTAAAAAACAGAGAGAGAGAGAGAGAGAGAGAGAGAGAGAGCGAGACAGACAGACAGACAGAGACAGACAGACAGACAGACAGACAGACAGGTAAAAAGAGAGATATGTAGACAAAGAGAGAAACAGACAGACAGAGATAGAGACACAGAGAGAGGGACAAATATAGAGAGAGAGAAAGAGAGAGGCCGAGAGACAGACAGACAGAATGGGAGAGAGACAGAGTGATCCTCGATAGACTGGTAGAAAGAGAGAGGCAAAGAAAGAGAGTCTTTTGCTGGTCTCTGTCTCTTACCTGATAATCCTGGCTTTATTAAGTTAATTTAGTTAAGGAGAGAGAGAGAGAGAGAGAGTGAGAGTGAGTGAGTGAGTGTAGAATTAAGGCTGCTGTGTGCTGTGGTCATGTATTACTTTGGCACTCAGACAGGAGGATTCTTTTTCTGCCTGCTGTTGTCTTTAACTTTATTTCATAGAGATTTTACTGCTGAGTAGTTTCACTTTCTCTGATTACAACTTTTTTCTCCAATCCACTAATGAAAGTATAAAGTTTGAATTCTCAGCTAGATGATTTCATTACACCCTTTACAGCAGCTGATTAATCAGCAACTTCCCTTCATCCCACACTCAGTGAAACTACACACTCATTATAACAACACACTCATTACAATCCCTAACACACACTCATATAACTACACACTCATTACAATCCCCATCACACTAATTATAACTACACACACATTACAATCACCACCACACACTCATTATAACTACACACTCATTACAATCCCTAACACACACTCATTATAACAACACACTCATTACAATCCCTAACACACACTCATATAACTACACACTCATTACAATCCCCATCACACTAATTATAACTACACACACATTACAATCACCACCACACACTCATTTTAACTACACACTCATTACAATCCCTAACACACACTCATTATAACTACACACTCATTACAATCCCTAACACACACTCATATAACTACACACTCATTACAATCCCCATCACACTAATTATAACTACACACACATTACAATCACCACCACACACTCATTATAACTACACACTCATTACAATCCCTAACACACACACATTATAACTACACACTCATTACAATCCCTAACACACACACACATTATAACTACACACTCATTACAATCCCTAACACACACACATTATAACTACACACTCATTACAGTCCCTAACACACACACATTATAACTACACACTCATTACAATCTCTAACACACTCATTATAACTACACACTCATTACAATCCCCAACACACTAATTATAACTACACACACATTACAATCCCCAACACACTAATTATAACTACACACTCATTACAATCACTAACACACACTCATATAACTACACACTCATTACAATCCCCAACACACTAATTATAACTACACACACATTACAATCCCTAACACACACTCATATAACTACACAATCATTACAATCTTTAACACACACTCATTATAACTACACACCCATTACAATCCCTAACACTCATTATAACTACACACACATTACAATCCCTAACACACACTCATTATAACTACACACCCATTACAATCTCTAACACACATTCATTATAACTACACACTCATTACAATCTCTAACACACTCATTATAACTCCACACATTTATTACAATCCCTAACACACACACATTATAAGTACACACTCATTACAGTCCCTAACACACTCATTATAACTACACACTTATTACAATCCCTAACACACACACACATTATAACTACACACTCATTACAGTCCCTAACACACACTCATTATAACTACACACACATTACAATCCCTAACACACTCATTATAACTACACACACATTACAATCCCTAACACACACTCATATAACTACACAATCAATACAATCCCTAACACACACTCATTATAACTACACACTCATTACAATCCCTAACACACACACATTATAACTACACACTCATTACAATCCCTAACACACACTCATTATAACTACACACTCATTACAATCCCTAACACACACTCATTATAACTACACACTTATTACAATCCCTAACAGCCACACACACACACACACATTATAACTACACACTCATTACAGTCCCTAACACACACACATTATAACTACACACATTACAATCCCTAACACACACTCATTATAACTACACACTCATTACAATCCCTAACACACTCATTATAACTACACACTCATTACAATCTCTAACACACACACACACATTATAACTACACACACATTACAATCCCTAACACACACTCATTATAACTACAGTCATTACAATCCCTAACACACACACACACACACACACACACACATTACAATCCCTAACACACACTCATTATAACTACACACTCATTACAATCCCTAACACACACACATTATAACTACACACTCATTACAATCCCTAACACACACTTATTACAATCACTAACACACACTCATTATAACTACACACTAATTACAATCACTAACAGGCACTCATTACAATCACTAACACACACTCATTATAACTACACACTCATTACAATCCCTAACACACACACACATTATAACTACACACACATTACAATCCCTAACACACACACACACACATTATAACTACACGCTCATTACAATCCCTAACACACACTCATTATAACTACACACTCATTACAATCCCAAACACACACACATTATAACTACACACTCATTACAATCCCTAACACACACTTATTACAATCACTAACACACACTCATTATAACTACACACTAATTACAATCACTAACAGGCACTCATTACAATCACTAACACACACTCATTATAACTACACACTCATTACAATCCCTAACACACACACACATTATAACTACACACACATTACAATCCCTAACACACACACACACACACACATTATAACTACACGCTCATTACAATCCCTAACACACACTCATTATAACTACACACTCATTACAATCCCAAACACACACACATTATAACTACACACTCATTACAATCACTAACACACACTCATTATAACTACACACTCATTACAATCCCTAACACACACTCATTATAACTACACACTTATTACAATGAATGTGTTGGATAATGTTTCAGATAAATAGTTTATTTGTTGAATTTTTTGCAAAATTGTATCCTTAAACTCTAATCATTCTTGGTTTCAGTCTCTGCATTGCTTCTCTTTGTATATAGCTTTTTCTCTCTTTCTGTCTTTCTCAGCAGCATCCCCATTTTTCTCTCTCCGTCCGCTCCTCCATTTGTCTTTCTGTTTCCCCAAAAGGACGTGTTTAATTCCCAATTCTCTTGACCTTGAAGTCGTCGTCTCGATGATTGAAGAGGAGGAGGAAGACGAAGAGTCTGCCAGGCGTTCATTGTGAGCAGTCCATTAGAGAAAGCACGATGAACGAGGGATGCAGTGAGGGAGTGGGGGGAAGAGGGACACAACTCACGATAGTTTTTGTGATAAGTTGTTTCGACTGCGTTAACCTTGATGGCCACTGTGACCGTCAAGGGCAGAACACCCTCTCCATCTCTCTCGCCATCTTTTCCTTACTCTCGCTCTCTTTCTTTGCTTGCACTCGTTCATCCAGAACTCGTCTTCCTGTTGTCCACGAGGGAAAATCGATTCCGAGGTTGACAGCAACATCGTTTCAGAATTGAAGCGTCTGTCAGGCAACAGCATTCCCTGACTTGTTCACTATTGTAATTTTAAGGCATCATTTTTTTCTCTCTCGTCACTCTTGTCTTGTTTCCTCTCTCCTTTTCTGTCTCTTTGACCTCCTCTCTTTTTTTTTTTTTTTCTCCAAAAGCAGAGGCCTTTTAGTTTTCTTTAAGATACTTTTCAGATTCTCCATTCTACTGTTCATCCAGAAATGCTGCCCCACCCAGTTCTTTGAAATACGTTATAGTTTATGTGGTAACAGCCCAATTCTGTATTGTGGCAATACACCTTTTATTACAATTATAACTATTAATACTACTTATCAGGGAACTGAGGAGACCAGTTGCTGATGTTTTGGGAGAGGAATGTTGTCCCACTTGTGTCTGATACAGAATTCTAATTGCTCAACAGTTCTGGGTGTCCTTTGTTGTGTTTTTAGTTTCCTACTACTATTACTATGATTTTTTTAAATACCCTAAGGCTACTAATATTATCGCTAGGGTCGTAATGTTTGTGTGTTAGGGATTGTAATGGGTGTGTAGTTATAATGAGTGTGTGTTAGGGATTGTAATGAGTGTGTAGTTATAATGTGTTTGTGTTAGGGATTATAATGAGTGTGTGTTAGGGATTGTAATGAGTGTGTAGTTATAATGAGTGTGTGTTAGGGATTGTAATGAGTGTGTAGTTATAATGTGTTTGTGTTAGGGATTGTAATGAGTGTGTAGTTATATTAAGTGTGTGTTAGGGATTGTAATGAGTGTGTAGTTATAATGAGTGTGTGTTAGGGATTGTATTGAGTGTGTAGTTATAATGAGTGTGTGTTAGAAATTGTAATGAGTGTGTAGTTATAATGAGTGTGTGTTAGGGATTCTTAATGAGTGTGTGTTAGGTATTGTAATGAGTGTGTAGTTATAATGTGTGTGTTAGGGATTGTAATGAGTGTGTAGTTATAACGAGTGTGTGTTAGCGATTGTAATGAGTGTAGTTATAATGAGTGTGTGTTAGGGATTCTTAATGAGTGTGTGTTAGGTATTGTAATGAGTGTGTAGTTATAATGTGTGTGTTAGGGATTGTAATGAGTGTGTAGTTATAACGAGTGTGTGTTAGCGATTGTAATGAGTGTAGTTATAATGAGTGTGTGTTAGGTGTTGTAATGAGTGTGTAGATATAATGAGTGTGTGTTAGGGATTATAATGATTGTGTAGTTATAATGAGTGTGTGTTAGGGATTGTAATGAGTGTGTAGATATAATGTGTGTGTTAGGGATTGTAATGAGTGTGTAGTTATCATGAGTGTGTGTTAGGGATTGTAATGAGTGTGTAGTTATAATGAGTGTGTGTTACAGATTGTAATGAGTGTGTAGTTATAATGAGTGTGTGTTAGGGATTGTAATGAGTGTGTAGTTATAATGAGTGTGTTTTAGGGATTGTAATGAGTGTGTAGTTATAATGAGTGTGTGTTAGTGATTGTAATGAGTGTGTAGTTATAATGAGTGTGTGTTAGGGATTGTAATGAGCGTGTAGTTATAATGAGTGTGTGTTGAGGATTGCAATGAGTGTGTAGTTATAATGAGTGTGTGTTAGGGATTGTAATGAGTGTGTAGTTATAATGAGTGTGTGTTAGGGATTGTAATGAATGTGTAGTTATAATGAGTGTGTGTTAGGGATTGTAATGAGTGTGTAGTTATAATGAGTGTGTGTTAGGGATTGTAATGAGTGTGTAGTTATAATGAGTGTGTGTTAGGGATTGTAATGAGTGTGTAGTTATAATGAGTGTGTGTTAGGGATTGTAATGAGTGTGTAGTTATAATGAGTGTGTGTTAGGGATTGTAATGAGTGTGTAGTTATAATGAGTGTGTGTTAGGGATTGTAATGAGTGTGTAGTTATAATGAGTGTGTGTTAGGGATTGTAATGAGTGTGTAGTTATATGAGTGTGTGTTAGGGATTGTAATGAGTGTGTAGTTATAATGAGTGTGTGTTAGGGATTGTAATGAGTGTGTAGTTATAATGAGTGTGTGTTAGGGATTGTAATGAGTGTGTAGTTATAATGAGTGTGTGTTAGGGATTGTACTATTATTATGACTATTACTCCTCCTCAGGCTTCTATTTAAGTACTGCTCCTGTTTCTTTATTTAAAAATGTTATTTATTTTTGTATAATTTATTTTTTTATTTTTCATATCTTATGTTCTTAAGAAATTCTGTTCTTTGTTTATTTACCCTTTTTTTTTTTTTTTTTTCAATTTTTAGTCATAGTACCCAGATTTTTATCCTCTTTTGGTATTTTTTTGTAGCATTTTGTAATGCTGCAGGATTCAGCCAGGATTTCAGAAATCTGTATACTTAAATTTTTTTCACTCCGACACAGAGCCGACATCTACACAATCTTTGTGTTGTTTTTTTAAAGGTTTTCCGTGTGCAATTCTGTCAGAGGCAACAGTTGAAGATAATTACCCTGTCTCGTTCAATTACTCCATTTTGGATTTCACGCTTTGTCTTTTCATGTGGATAGATCTCCGTCAGGACAGGCCAGATGTAAAACCATTACAAAAAAAGATGTAATGTGTAACAGTGCACACGTTGTAAGATCACACGGCGACATGCCCTTGTTTGTTTAGCTGTTAAAAGGTTGTCGTGCGATCGGTTACGAGTCGGCGGTGTGTGATGTCATCATCTCTTGCTGTGTGTTTAGCTGGAAGTCGTTGAAGTTAGTTAGAGTGAGCAAGTGTTTCAGTGTGAGCCGATGAAGAGCCTGTTTATGGCCATACGTTTATACTCATGACACATTATTAATAACACGCTAATAAATGACGGGGGAAATAACATTTACAAAACAAGCAACAAACGCATTTCTTCGTTATGATGTCATACAGGCAGAGCACCATGTATCCAGTCATTTCTAATTAACAATTAGCACTATGGATACTGGCCAAGATTTGATCGTCTGAGAAAATTTTCAAAAACATAAAAGATTCCTATAATCAGTGTTGTGCTAGTTACTAAGAAATAGTAACTAGTTACAGAATTAGTTACTTCATTTAAAAAGTAAATCAATTACTTAGTTGATTACTATTTGGTTGATTACCAAAAAGTAATGCGTTACTGTTAAAGGTAACTTTTTAGTTACTTTTTAAAAAGAATGTTCCTTAATGTTCCCATTAATGCCCTTTTATGCGTTATGGTCTATACGAAGACAAAACTGATTTAAACACAAAGTAATTTTTAAACACTATTTTATTAAAGTCAGACCTGCACGAACTGAATATATCACAAGGATTTCTGAAATAAATAACAAAACAATATATATATATATTCAGAATCAAAAACTAAAGTGCCTTCTGCATCATAAAAGCTGTTGTGTTGAGCTCTTAAAAATTTTTATTTAACAGCTTAAGTATGAAAACGATCAACAATGTAGAACAGAACACCGGGTTAGCTTCTAGCTTCATCGAGGCATGGAGTTTCTGGAGGAGCTTCGACAGATTGGAGTTTCTGTTTATCGCAGTAGATACGACCTTCAAACCAGAAAGACACAGCTTACATTTGACTAAAAAGCTTTTGTCTTTATGCTCAACTAAAGTGAAATTATGAGCATATTTCCACTTTAAGAAACTTGTCTTGCTCTCGCCTCGACTCGCCATTACCGCCGCACAGACCTGAATAAACGGAGACACGCCCACAGTGCGTCTTCTTCGTGTTTACAGTTGTTCATCCTCCAACCCTACAATGCGTCACTGCTGTAAACAGGTTAGACTGTAGGCTACACTTCAGCCAAAATTTATTAATTTAAAAAGTAATGGACAACACACCATACGATAACGGTAACGGAGTTACTTTATTTAAAAAGTAATTCGTTACAGTATTAGTTACTGTCAAAAGTTACTAAAAGTTACTAGTAATGCGTTATTGCCCAACACTGCCTATAATCCTAGGTTAAACTCTTTGATCGCTGGTTTGACATGTTCACAGAGAGCCGATTAATGGCCATTGCTATAATTTGTTTTCCTCCAAATAAAATTCTGGCAGTGTCAGAAAATTTCAGACTCTTTTCTGCAGTGTCACTTTTTCTACGACGACCTTCAAACCAAGTACCTATAGTACCAACTTCAAACTTTGTCAGGGAATATGTCAAACCTCATCTTCATCAGTACCTGACTTTACTAACACTTCTGTGTCTGAATGAGCACAAAATCACAATCACACTTGTGGAACATTTTCCCAGAAAAGTGGAGATTATTATAAGAGAAACATTGTATCTAGAAACAGATATTATTTTCGGTGGGATTTTCTCGCACTGCATCTATTCCATTTTTTTTCTTTTTGTCTGTTTTTGTGAGTGTGTGAGTGCGTGTGGATGCTGTAAGGTCAATGTCCAGTTAAGCTCTGCAGGACGAGACGCAGACTGATCGTTAGGAAAAGGCCGCCACTCGTCTTCATGGATTTGCTGTCATACGTGACGAGTCCACTGCCAAATTGGAAAGGAGGGCCATTTACAGAAAAACACACACACACACACACACACACACACACACACACACACACACACACACAATGCTAATTGAATTTGGGTCTTACACACACTGAGGGAATCACATTAGAAGAGATCACAGAGCGACATTAACCTTTCAGCCTTATTGCTTTTTTACACAAAATTGTACGTATTGTTTTGTGTGTGTGTGTGTGTGTGTGTGTGTGTGTGGCTTTGTAGTAAGCAGCACTATTCCAATATATTTAGACATTTTTAACAATGTAGATTTCTTTCTTTCTTTCTTTCTTTCTTTCTTTCTTTCTTTCTTTCTTTCTTTCTTTCTTTCTTTCTTTCTTTCTTTCTTTCTTTCTTCCTTCCTTTTCTTCTCTCTGTTGTTGTTCATTATCTGCATTATCCAAGATTCTCACGATATCTTGCATG
>NC_139600.1:7142140-7164640 GCF_946808225.1 Silurus aristotelis | reverse complement strand
TCCACCTCATTATTAATTAATGTAAACAGTAAAGTTATATCTTAATATCTAAATGCTCATCAACAATTAAATCCCCCCACCTACAATACTCCCCCACACACGTGAACATTACACTGATACAAGTAAAATGTTCATAATGAAAGAGTGCACATCAATAATTATAGCAACAATAATCACAACACACACACACACACACACACACACACACACACACACACACACACACACACACACACACAAAGTGAGTCCACCTAATTATTAATGAATGAATGTTTTAAGGCTGTGCTAAACATATCCAAACAACAACAATTTAATACCACACCAGAATACAACATACAACAGAACAATGGTAGTAAATGACACACAAACACGATGCATGAATCTAGACAAACAACAAAACACCAGATGTACACAACAACAACACATGGCAAAAACAATCGCACCGAAACATAACCAACACAGCAATAATCTATAAGCACATTACAAAATGATGACGCAATCTGAAAAGAACAAATACACAAAGAAAATTCCAAACAGCAACAAATCAGAGAAATAATACAACATGGACACGACAATCAAATACAACAAACAACAGTACACAATTGGAAAATTACAGTCATAACAAACATCATGAATACAACGTACATGGGGGAAAATGCTGAAAAATTTATACAACACAGTGTGTGTGTGTGTGTGTGTGTGTGTGTGTGTGTGTGTGTGTGTGTGTGTGTGTGTGTGTGTGTGTGTGTGTTTGATTTCATCCTCATATGTCTTGGAGCCCTTATGCTAACAGCAACATTTCCCGTGTGTGTGTGACGTTTGATTGCTCTCTTTGTGACCAGGACAAAACGATTTTAATCCGTCAGTCACACACACACGCACACACACGTCATTAGGATACGCACACACACACACACATACACACACACATCTCGAGCCTGGAGGAGAGAGAGAAAGGCCGCATCATTTACACACCCAACATGCTGACCCTCATGAATAATGACGCTTTTCTCTCAAACCTGTTATCGTCTGGAGCACGAGGGCATCCGTCAATGTGTGTGTGTGTGTGTGTGTGTGTGTGTGTGTGTGTGTGTGCACGATCCAATATTACACGAGTTTATTTCTGGCCCTGCAGATTACTATTTAAACGCCTACGATAGGACCTTTTCTCCACCGCGAGAGTTTCATTGATCACTTTTTTCCCCCTCGCCCCTTGTCGTCGAGAGCTGCGCGAGCGAAACACGCGGATGGGCACACACTCTCGCATGACATCTTTTCTCATTAAAGCTCTCGCTACCACTGATAGCTCCGTATCGCCGCAGATTATTTTCTTTGATTTGCATAAACCTTGTGTTTGTGGAAAATTGAATAGATGAGTGGAATAATCCGTCACGCAACACATGAGCGCTTTTTATTTATTTAATTTTTTTAACACATTTTATTTGCGTGCTCTTGCACGCCGTTTCTCACACTCTCTGTGAGAGGTGGCTCCGGGGTCACGACACGCAGCAAATGATGAATCTCACACAATGAATGATTCTGTTTTACTCTCTGCAATCTCGCACACGCCGGCGCTAAGCGGGTTCCTTCCGCATAATAGTTTTTAAATGTGAATTTTTGTGTATTAATCAGGAGCAGACCGAGGGGTGGGGACAGGGGGGTGTGTCACAGGAGGGGAAATCCCTGATTAAAAAAAAAAATCAACAATCTAGGTTACTTTAATGTTTCATGTAGGGTGTAAAAACACTTGCAAGGATGAAAAACACAACATATAGTATTTGTATGTGTTTTGTACAGTTTGTGTGTGTGTGTGTGTGTGTGTGTGTGTGTGTGTGTGTGTGTGTGTGTGTGTGTATATTAGGGGTGTAACGGTACAGGGCTTTCGGTTCGGTACACAGATAAATCCAATCCTTTTTACATGCGGAACATAGTTGAAATCTGACTTTGACCGCATTTTTTATTATTATTATTAAGCTTAAAAACATACATGAGGTAAAAAAAAATAAAAAATAGAGTTAGCACAGTGTCACTGCGGCTACTCACTCCGTACCGAAATATGCAAGAAAACGCTAAAGATCCATAGCGCTAGCGTTAGCCGCTAAGCAGGAGTGACTAGTAGCTAAAACTAGCACTATGGATTCTTAAGCTTTTTATGTCAGCTTCAAGAATTTCTCTTAAATAGAGAAAATCCAACAATTTCACAGATCGGGGGAGAGGTTACATGACGTACAGCTGTTATCATTTAGGGTGTACTCACTTTAGTTGCCAGTTATGTTGACTGTATGTTGAGATATTTTTAGGGGACAGTAAATTTGTACTGCTAAACAAGCTGCACACTGACCACTCTAAAATATATTTTTATTTCTGTAGTATTGTCCTAAAGATATAAGAAAACATTTGCTGAAATGTGAGAGGTGCACTCACTTTTGTGAGATACTGTGTGTATATATAAAACCTGATTTTTATCATGCTTCCATGAGAAATGCAAATGAGGCCTAATTACTGTGTCTTTGATATCACACACCCTCCAATTAATAGCGATTACACACGCCTCTCACACAAGAGACACACACATGCGCTTGTGTTATGTGCTAATTAGAGAAGCTTGTGTGTGTGTGTGTTTGGAGTTTGCGTTGAATGTTGTAATGTATCTATTACGTCAGATTGGAATGGTTCTGATGACACTTAAAATTTTCGTTCAAGAAATAAATGAAAGAAAGAGAGAACACACATAGGAAAGAAAGGAAGATAAATAAAGGAGAAATATGAATAAAACGAGAGGGTAAAATTTGTGGAAGGAAAACATGACACGGATGAACGGAAAGAAAAGGAAAAACGAGACTGAGAAACGGAAAAGAACAAAAGAAGATTTGTGAAGGAGAAAAATGGCTATGTAAAAAAAAAAGGCACTAGTGTGGAGAGGGATACAGTGGAAGGATAAGTTTTATGTGTCTCTCTGTCGCATTGTGCTGTCACTGCAGAAATCGGTCTCTCTGCCTGGCTGTCTCTCTCTTCATCTGTCTCTCTCTTTCTCGTTCACTTTCTGTGTCTGAAAGATAAAGGAGATTTTTTTGGTGAATGGTGAAAGTGCTGAAATAAATGAGCGGGAGCAAAACGAGTGCAGCACAGAGAGCACCATCTATCACTCACACACACACACACACACACACACACACACACACACACACACACACACCCAGCATACGACCTGTGACATACCGCTAAGGGGTTCAAGCCAAAGGAGGGAATCAATACAGCCCTGATATGAGAGAGAGAGAGAGAGAGAGAGAGAGAGAGAGAGGTGGTGCTGGGAAAAGCAAGAAATTTTAAAGTGAAAATCATAAAAGAACGAAAACAGGTTAAATGTGTGAAGAACATGGGAAAGATTTTGAATAAAGGAAGACAGTAGAGTCTGAACAAAAGAAAGGAGTGAGAGAAAGTAGAGAAAAAAAACAAACAGGAAGGAACGATTCAGGCGAGAGAGGGATAGTGGGTTAGATGTGAGAAAGATGCGAGAAAGGAATAGAGTAAATTAAATAACAGAAGGGAAAGAAGAGAACTGAAGAAAAGGACAGAATGAGAAGATAGAGGTGAAAGAAACAGAAGCGAGAGAGAGAGTTTCAGTATTGTATTGATCAGGCTCTTATTATCAGAGCCATAAACACTGCAGCATATGAGACTTGCGTGTGTGTGAGTGTGTGGGTGAATGAGTGATAGTGTTTACTGGTGCTCTGTATTGGTGGATTCTATTACAGAGATAGGTGTAGGGGCTCAGAAAGAGATAACACACACACACACACACACACACACACACACACACTCTCTCACACTAATGATTTGATTCTGACTTTACAGTGAATCGCTGCAATCGGTGTTTCGTCTTCCAAACGACTTTTTTTTTTTTTTTTACCTTGTTGGCTTGGTTGTATTTATTGTTTTAATTTCAAACTGTTCAATATAATTTCAATCCATCTCCAGAAGATAACATTCCCAAATTCCAAGATCCATTCCAGGTAAAAAAAAAAAAAAACAGTACCAGAAAATACATTAATTAAGTAATCTAGTTTACATTAAAAATAATTTAATACAATTACATTCTGCATATAACCCAGATCCTCAGGGATGTGAACTTCCAGGAACTTAAAGCAGGAGACCCTCTCTACCTCAGTTCCATTAATATAAACTGTCTCTTGCTGTTAGATTTACAAAAGTTCACATTGAGCTATTTAGTCTTTAGGGGTCAGGTTGTCAGGTCATGCAGTCAAGTTTCGGATCTCTTCCCTGTAGGCCGATTCGTAGTCATTGCTGATCTGGCCGACCACGGTGGTGTCATCTGCATACTTGATGAAGATTTCGGCGTTATGCAGAAGAGCACAGTCATGGGTGATCAGGGAGTAGAGTAGTGGGCTCAGAACACAGCCCTGTGTGATGCTGGTGTTCAGAATGAGGGTTAAGGAAACCTATGTCTGTTGGTGAGAAACAGAATCCATGTGCAAGTGGAGGTGCAGATACTCAGGTCACTATTAAACGCAGAACTGAAGTCAATGAACAGCATTCTGATGTTGGTGTTGTTTTTATCCAGGTGGGTGAGGGCTGAATAAAGAGCCATGGTAACTGCATCCTCTCTTGACCTATTCAGGCAATAGGCAAACTGGTGTGGGTCCAGTGTAGGTGGCAGGCCCACAAATGAGGTGATTCAGAACCGGTTTCTCAAAGCACTTCATAACAATAGGGGTGAGTGCAACTGGGCAAAAATCATTCAGGCATTCGGCAACTGACTGTTTAGGCACTGGTATGATGGTTGTAGTCTTTAGGCATGTGGGAATTGTGGCTTGGGCCAGTGACAATTTGAAAATGTCAGTGAAGACCCGTGCCAAAAACAGATGTGTGACTGTCCATGTCTCTGTGAGAGTCCAGTGTGGCTTTTGAGTCAAACATGTTCCAGTCAGTATCCTGAAACTGTTGCTATAAAGAAGAAATGGCCCCCTTTGACCATACCTTTATTGTCTCCACAGCTAGTTTCACCCGTTTGAGCAGTGGTGTGTATTTGTGTACCATGAACAGAGAGGTGATCAGACCTGCACCTAATCATCAAATACTCTATATGAGTAGAGCAATGACTTACAGTTACAAGTGCTTGCACAATGATTTGCTAACATAAATGCACAGACCTCCACCCTTGCTCTTACCAGCTCAATGTCATTGCTGGGAATGTTATCGTTAAGCCATGTTTCCGGAGGAATCATGACATTCCTTAATCCGCTAGTGTGATGTTAGCTGCAGCAGTTCATCCATTTTGTTTGCAAGAGACCATTCATTAGCAAGGAAGATGCTTGGGAGAGATGGTAGATGTGGGTTTAGCCTTAGCCTAGCCACAATGCCACTTTGCTTCCCCCTCCTTTGTTTACAGTCTCAGCGATTTTCTGAGGGAGTTCAAAATTCGTTAAAAGTCCTTCTCTGTAGTTGTGACCAATGTCTAGTTGTGTTTGCAGGCCGTATAATATATGTGCAAGGCTATTCTGAGTGATTGAACTTGCAGTTTGTGGAGAAATCACTACCAAATTGAGAGACGCTGGGCCTCGCATTGTGCACGAGCCGCCATCTTGGTCTTGTGATTGGTCTTCATTAGACTTGTAGAGGTCTGCTAAAAACTGTAGAGGACTGTGGTGGACTGTAGGTCTGTAGAAGTCTGCTTTAGACTGAGATGATCTGACTCTTTGATGTAAATCACTTTTTTGATTCTTTGTTCCAATCACATTTCACTGAATATGATTAACAGCTGATGAACTTCCAGTCAAACCTTCACACAGTTTAATCCAGGCAGCTAAATTACCTGTAAACATCGACTCGTTCACAGACGACACATGACCGGTGTGACGCGTGAGCGTGCTCTAACATATGGACATCATCAGCTGTTCAGAAGCTGTTAATATGCTGTGGTTTGACACTTTGTTTCTGTTTCCTGCCACTGTGTTGTATATACTCACACACACATTGTGCTATGTTTTCATTACTGCACCGTACAATCCCCTAAACACACACACACGCAATATAAGCCTGAGATTTGTGGTAGCTAGCACACTGTCTGTAATCAACACCCAGAATTAGTGTTAGCATGCAACTATATGATGATACACACACACACACACACACACACACACACACACACACACACACACACACACACACACACACACACACACACACACTCTTATTTGCTAGCATTTGATGATCCACAGACACACAAACATACACACACAGTAGGAGCTAGCTAATGTCTGCACGTTGAATCCTTGTTTACTTCTCAAGTCTCCAGGTGGATGAAGAGGAAAAATTAGATGACTAGAAGACAGCTGTGCTCTCTCTCTCTCTCTCTTTCTCTCATTCTCTGCTTCTTTTTTCTCTGGGATGTTTGTACGTGCCTCTCAAGTGTTTATGACTAAAGCCAGCCATTAATGGCGCTCGTTATGAAGCTAACATAAATAGCCGCTGGCTGATCTTTCTGTTATGACAAACTGTAAGGCTTTAAGCATTTTTTCTCAGTGTGTGTATGTGTGTGAGAAACCTTATAAACCCATTTATGGCTTTCATAGGTCAGAGTGTGTGAGAGGAGGACTTGCATCAGAGAGAATGAAAAATGACAGGAACAATGTCAATCTGTTAATCCCTAATGAAGAGGAGACAAGCCGCCTCGCCTCACACTCAACACTGGCAGTGCAGCGTTCACACGTCCTAAACAGCAAGAAGAACTAATGAGTGAAAATAAACAGAATTAAAGATAAATTTAGCTGAAATATCACAATGAAGGGCAAAGAAAACTACAAGAAAATATGAAAAATTCAATGTGAGCGAAAAAAGAAAATGCAGGCGTTACTGATAGGATTACCATACCGCTACTTTTTTCCCACGTTTTGAACCCCGCAGCTTAAACAACGAACAACTTAAACAAATAATTTATGGATTTTTCCTGGGTTTTTTCCGGTTTCACAAACTTCAAGCCAAAAAACTGTGCGAAATAACATTACACCAATGAAATTTCTGAACGGAAACAAAAATCGCACTTCACCTGTGTTCTGAGCTGCACGGCATCGGGAGAAAAACCTTCCACTGGTGGTGATTTTTAAACGCACGACGATGCCAAAAGATAAACTCTCGAAAGAAATAGTTGTAAAAGGAAGGAGGAAGACCGTGAACAATGACTTTCTTGGTCGGCTACTGTTTAGATACAAGCCGTTGTAACGTGTTGAGTCTGGGTGAAGGGAGAGCTCACTAACTCCAGTTGCAACAGAAATCATATAAGCACAGACAGGGTTTCAAAACTCGTGCTTTTTTTTTTTTTTCTTGGCAACAGCGTTACGGGTTAGTCAAAAAAAACTTAGTAATGAGCATCAGAAAATAGTAAGGACATAATCCTCGGTCTTGCACACATGCAGTAATAGCGGAAAAATGCGGCGGCACGCTATTCCCAAAATGCCGCTCTGCTCTTAAAGGAGCCACAACACATTTCACCCGTTACACCGTGTAACAGACACTGTCTTTTCGTTAAAGCCTGTGTAAAGTTCATTAGTTTCAGTGTAGACAGCTTATACGGCTTATAGACAGGTGCGGCTTATTAATGTTTAAAATAAAATTATTTGTACAATTCTGTGGGTGCGGCTTATATATGGGTGCACTTAATAGTCCGGAAATTACGGTAACTAGAATTGAAGGGGGAAAGGAAGCAAGGAGCAAAGATGGTAAGCAACAATATCAGGGAACACCACAAGGGGAAAATTAAGAATAATGAAACAGTAAACATGAAATAAAAATGGAAAACCATTAAAAAAAGAATGAAGGTAGAAAGAAATATAAAAACAGAAAAATAAACAAGAAATTATTGGAATTTTCGAGATAGATAGATAGATAGATAGATAGATAGATAGATAGATAGATAGATAGATAGATAGATAGATAGATAGATAGATAGAGTAGCTAATTCTGTGTTCACAGACACAAAGTGTGATATAGTGTTTGTAATGGGATTACAGTCTAATCCTCTAATTTACTGTTACAGTTCCTCTGTTACACACACGTGAGGCCTCTATTTATCCAGAGCGCTCTGAGAAAGCGATGAGCCGATAAGGCCCAGGCTCTTGAGACACACACACACGTACACAGATCTAGATTTACTTTAAGGGATTGCTGTTTAATATGAGAGATCAGTGAGATTGGTAAGAATCCATTTCCTCCTGTGTTTCACTGCACAGAGACCAGAGTAAACAACACAAATCATTAGCCTCTATCTACACACATACATACAGAATAAGATACACACATATAATATAAACATACCGCTATATCACATACATTATACAATATAAACAAACATGTAAAACCATTGGTTTCGGTCTAAAAGCACATCATTATTGCCCCCCCCCCCCATCCCAAAAAAAACCACACACACTCAAAGAAATATACACGCACAGCTCCTAATCTTTACCTCTGTCCTCTACCTCTTGAACACTATCCTCTAGACCTTTTCCATAACTCCTTTTCCCAATCCACTCTCTCCTATCTCATACACCCTAAACTCTTACCCTTTTCTTTCAGCCTCCTGTCCTCTATCTACCGCCACTGCCCCAATCCTGACCACCATCCGCTTTCCCCTATCCTTTAGCTTCTATTCCATACACATTGTGCCTTATAATCTATATTACCTACGCTTTACACCATACAGCATATTCCCATTTACTTTAAAGCTTATCCCTAGCACTGTATGCCCTACAGCCTATCCTCTTCACTCTACAGCCTAAGCATATAACTGTATCCCCTGCAGCATATCCTCTTAACCATACATCCTAAGGATAACAGCCTATTACCTTCATCTTACAGCCTAAACCTAATACTATATGCTCTTCAGCCTATTACCTTCAGCTTACAGCCTAACCCTTATGCTGTATGCCCCACAGCCTATTGCCATCACCTTACAGCCTAAACCTAACGCTGTATTCCCTACAGCCTATTACCTTCAGCTTACAGCCTACTCCTAACACTATATGCCTTACAGCCTACTCCTAACACTATATGCCCCACAGCCTACTCCTAACACTATATGCCCCACAGCCTACTCCTAACACTATATGCCCCACAGCCTACTCCTAACACTATATGCCCCACAGCCTACTCCTAACACTATATGCCTTACAGCCTACTCCTAACACTATATGCCCCACAGCCTACTCCTAACACTATATGCCCCACAGCCTACTCCTAACACTATATGCCCCACAGCCTACTCCTAACACTATATGCCCCACAGCCTACTCCTAACACTATATGCCCCACAGCCTACTCCTAACACTATATGCCTTACAGCCTACTCCTAACACTATATGCCCCACAGCCTACTCCTAACACTATATGCCCCACAGCCTACTCCTAACACTATATGCCCCACAGCCTACTCCTAACACTATATGGGCATATAGTGTTAGGAGTAGGCTGTGGGGCATATAGTGTTACAGCTTACTCCTAACACTATATGCCCCACAGCCTTCTCCTAACACTATATGCCCTACAGCTTACCCCTAACACTATATGCCCCACAGCCTACTCATAACAATATATGCCCTACAGCTTACTCCTAACACTATATGCCCTACAGCTTACCCCTAACACTATATGCCCTACAGATTATCCCATACACCCTACAGCTAAAATTAAGTCATTATACGAAGAAAACAACTTTTGTTATGTTGAGAAAATTGTTGTGATCACAGAAAAACAAGAAAGAAAAAATATTAGAATGGATGGCCTCTTAGGACTTCTGTACTTGTTGCTCTTATGGTTCTTTTAATATTCAACTTCAACTGAGATTCTGACCCTGAGCGAGCTCTGAGGGGAAAAGCAGGAGATGTGACGAGTACAGCGGTAGTGTTGACCTGGGTCAGCTCCACCTCCTTCCGCTCTTTCTTTCTTTTTATTTCTCGATGAAAACGAAATCAAATTTCCCAAAGGATGTGTGTGTGTGTGTGTGTGTGTGTGTGTGTGTGTGTGTGTGTGTGTGTGTGTGTGTGTGTGTGTGTGCGCGCACACGAGTTTATATTCCCCACAACCTCCATTCAGTGAAAGGATGAAATGAAAATATTCCACTTGGCCGCTGGGCCTGATGGGAGTTGTTGTTTTTCATTTAACACTCTCTGACCTACAATCTGTATTTCAATATCTGTTCACAACACACACACACACACACACACACACACACACACACACACACACACACACACGGTTGTTCACTCTAAATAGTGATACAATCCCATTCTCTATTCATTCTTGTTTTTGTTCTCTCTCGTTGTTGTGCATCTCAGAGGAATTTGCTGTCTGGCAAACAATGGAATTGAACACACACACACACACACACACACACACACACACACACACACACACACACACACACACACACACGTGGGCAATAACAATATCCTTCCTTCACCATCACTGACCTTTCATTTTCTTATTCTTGTCCTTTTCATAGTTTGATGGATGGCTCAGTCCTCATATTTAATTGTGTGTGTGTGTGTGTGTGTGTGTGTGTGTGTGTGTGTGTGTGTGTGTGTGTGTGTGTGTGTGTGTGTGTGTCTTTTTTCTTCCTTTTCTTATTGCCTCCCTTCTTTTTATCTTTTCTTCATTTCTTCCTTCTTCCTTTTTTCCAGCTTCTACCATGTCTTTTATTTCTTTCCTTCCTTCCTTCCTTCCTTCCTTCCTTCCTTCCTTCCTTCCTTCCTTCCTTCCTTCCTTCCTTCCTTCCTTCCTTCCTTCCTTCCTTCCTTCCTTCCTACCTACTTTCCATGCTACCCTTTTTGTTCATCCTTTTATTAAACCTATATAATTATTTTTTTCACTTTTCCTTCCTTCCTTTAATTCCTTTGTGCTTGATGTTCCAAATCCCCCCCCCCCCTCCTTCTCATCCTTTGCTTTGGAATACCTCTTTCTTTCTCCCTATCTTTCTGATGTCCGCTTTCATTTTTTTGTGCTAAATCAGACATGACTCTGTGCGAGATGACTGTCTCTCTTTTCCTCACACTCACACACACACACACACACACACACACACACACAGAAATCGATGAGGGTGAAATTGAAACGGAACGGATTCTTATCGACCGGGAGGTAAGATAGAAGGAGAGTGACAAGTGTGGAAGTGTTTCGCTCGGCAGTTACTAACCTGACATGGAAAGACTGTCAATAACACGACACGATGATCAATTTTGAACCTGCTGCTCCTGAGCTCCCTCATAAGAGGAGCATTTAAATTGGCAGAGAATGTTGAGTCTATGAGCAGAGACGCTGTGTAACAAAAGTGACTGAGATACGAAAAGTCACCAGTAGAGGTGGTGTAAGGTGTAGGGGATTGGCTGCAGTGGCAGTAGGGCAGTTTGTAGGGTCAAGTTTCTCATGATCTTGACTTAACGAGTTGTTTTCCCGTCATCATGACTTCTCGTGATCTCACTAGACCCAAAGTTCTCAACTCTCAATTTTCTTGCAATCTAATTTTCTCACGATCTCGACAAAAAAGGTTTTCTCGTTATTAAGAATTACATTTCTTGTGATCTCGACATTAAAAACATTGTTTCTTTGTGAACTTCTGTGTATTGAGTATAAGACCTTGTTCTAGAAACAACTTTATCACAGCATCATGGATAATCACATTCGCTTTTACTTTGATCAGGGACTCACACTGAAATAGCTCTGTCTCTGTCACTGATTGACAACTTACACATAAAGTTTTGTCAATTCCATTGCCAGCCAGCTTGAGGGACCGGGACGTCTGCATGGCTACCGAATGATGCACAAAAGATGGCGTTTTGAATGGTTTGTGACTGATCATGAGGAAACATTCGTTATGTCAAAATTGACAAGAAAATCAAGTCGCAATCACTAGAATACAACTTTGGTTATGACAAGAAAATTAAGTCGTTATCATGAGACAACGACTTTTATGTCAAGATCACAAGAAAATTAACTTGTGATAATGAGAAAACTACTGAGCTTCTGTTGTTCTTTTACAAAACTTCTTTTTGTAAAAGTTTTTAATTTCTCATCATGATCATGTCTGAGAATCTAATATCCTTTGATCGCGTTAGAAAGACAGAATGGAAGAAGGAAGTTAAGAAAGGAAGAAAAGGTTGAGGTAGGGAAATAATTAAGGAAGGAATGTTGGACAGGAAAGGAAGTAGCCGAGGAAGGAAGGAGAGAAGGAATAGGGAGTGTAAAGGTAAGAAAAAGTAGAAGGGAAGTGGAAGATAGGGATAAAGGAAAGAATGTAATTAGGGAAAGAAAGGCAGAAAGGAAAAAAAAGGGAAGAAATTGCGAGAAAGAAATTGATGGAAGAGCCGAAACTCCAGTTTGAGTCCGAAATCACTTCAGTGTGAGAAGCTTACAGTAAAGTATCGGATCTGGAGCAGAAAGTAATATCATCCAGTGTTCTGTGAAAAGAGAGAGAGAGACAGAAAGAGAGAGAGAGAGAAAGAAACTGGGAAAATTGAAAGAGTGATTTAGAGAGGCTCTGTGGTAAAGTAGTGCAAATTGCAAAGACAAATGGTGTGTGTGTGTGTGTAATGAATTCTTGCAATGTCGAACAGGTCCCTGCTGTGGTCTGAAATTTGTGTGTGTGTGTAAAGGATTGCTCTGTCAGAAGTGTGTGTGTGTGTGTGTGTGTGTGTGTGTGTGCGCACGCACACATTTGAGTGTGTATATATAACATATTTAGCTCACCCTCAGCAACCACACAGTACAAGGTTATGGGGTATTAGTGTCAAGGACACGTGTGTGTGTGTGTGTGTGTGTGTGTGTGTGTGTGTGTGTGTGTGTGTGTGTGTGTGTGTGTGTGTGTGTGAGATTAGAAGACTTTTCAAAACACTAAAATGCCACAGACTGAGCTCTGGGGACTTTGGCTTTTTGTGTGTGTGCGAGTTCCTTAGATTTCACTTCAATGTGATTCTACATTTTATTTAATTGTTTTTTTTCTTCTTTCTCTCCTTCTCTCTCTCTCTCAACTTTTTCTTTCTTTTCTGTTTTGCAGTAAGCAGTGTTATTGGCGTTTGGATTTCTGGGAGGATGACCTGAGGAGACGCCGTCGCTTGATCAGGAATCCATTCGGGTCGTCACACTCTGAGGCCACACTCAAATCTGCAGCTGAGCATGGTGAGTACACACACACACACAAACACACACACACACACACACACACACACACACACACACAACACACACACTGCAGTTTGGTGTTAACAGGTACATGGTTGTAAAAATGAGTGTTGTGGTCATTATAAAATCTTTATAGAGTTACAAGTCTCAGTAAAAGCCTACATCACGCTAATTTAATTTCCGAGTCAGCCGCCCCCCAAACCCCCCCCCCCCCCTCCGAATCGCTCGCTTTCCCATCATGCATTTCCCATCTAACTTATTAATTTCATTTAGTTAGATAATGATAGTTAATGAATCTGGAAGTGAGCAGTGTTTTTTTTTCTTTTATTGCACGTCAGTGAGTGATGTCACAGGTGAGTAGCTGGGTAGAGTTTGTAGAGCACAAGTCTAGATAAGGTTTAGAACTAGTAAGTGTGTGTAACGTGTATTTTTTGTGTGTGTGTGTGTGTGTGTGTGTGTGTGTGTGTGTGTGTGTGTGTGTGTGTGTGTGTGTGTGTGTGATGGAGGTGGTGGTGCATCACGGTTTAGGGGGAAAGAAAGTTTAAATTTATTGAATATCTGTTTAAAATACTGAATTAATTACAAAGAAATCAAAATATTTAAAAGTGAACTAAATAAATAAAAATGATCTAAGATATAGATGCAAGCAGCGATTACGGGGACAGAAAAAGATCATAAGGTGTTGACATCAGCACTTGTTTGCAATGACATCATTGCAATAACATCTAAGGGAGTTTTTCCCTTGTCACAGTCTTCATGGTTTGCTCATCAGGGATAAATAGACATTGCTTACCTTAAATTCTGTAAAGCTGCTTCGAGACAATGTCCGTTGTAAAAAAAAAAAAAGGCAATAGGCAATACATCAAACATGTTTGGTAATTTTCATCACATTTTTTCTGCTGAATTTATCATAAATACATTTTGCCTGGACAGGTAATGCAGTACTTAGAATTTTCTTGTAGAGAAAGCAAATCTTTTGTGATCATTCAAAATGGCTGACTTTCTGTATTTCAAAATCTGTTACATCCATAAATCGTGAATCTTCATGAAGATGGTTCATGATTATGATGATTTGTTGTTCATTAGCTGTTTTACTTTGTAAATTATTCCTCTTCTTAAAGGTTAATTTGGACAGAAATTGGTGGAGATTTTGAGGATGTGATGTTTTTAATTGATATACACAGTTTGTATGATACATTCCACGAATGCTAAGGCTGAGATATATATGCAGATTAAAAAAATTATAATAATTTTAAGAAAAAAATAAAATAAATCTATTTCAAATCTAAAATGCCGGAAATCAGCATTATGATGGCTCCGTGAGCTCAGGGTGACCCAAAGATTAAAAAGGACTTATGTTGTGTATTGAGTTTATTATAACAAGTGTATGTCCAGATTTAAAACGAGTATGCAGTTCAATAATGAGTCTAAAAATGATGCTACAATAATATCAGTAAGAAGTATAAATGCTTTGGTGCTAATGTTTTTGTATCAAGATGTGACTTTTCCTAATGAGAAGCGGTTGATTAGCGTACCATTTTTGTGTACTTACCTAGCCTAGCAATCCATCTTACTGTACTAAGCCTAGTGATCTAACTTACTGTAATAACCTAGTGATCTAAATTACTGTACTAACTGAGCTATTTAACTTACTTTACTAACCTAGTGATCTAAGTTACTGTACTAACCCTGTGATCTAACTTACTGTACTAACCTAGTGATATAACTTACTGTACTAACCCCGTGATCTAACCTACTGTACTAATCTAGTGATCTGACTTACTGTACTAACCTAGTGATTTAACTTACTGTACTAACCTAGTGATTTATCTTAGTGTACTAACCCTGTGATCTAACTTACTGTACTAACCCTGTGATCTAACCCTGTGATCTAACTTACTGTACTAACCCCGTGATCTAATTTACTGTACTAATCTAGTGATCTAACTTACTGTACTAATCTAGTGATCGGACTTACTGTACTAACCCAGTGATCTAACTTACTGTAATAAGTGAGCGATTTAACTTACTGTACTAACCCAATGATCTAACTTACTGTAATAAGTGAGCGATTTACATACTCTACTAACCCAGTGATCTAACTTACTGATCTAACGTAGTGTACTGACTGAGTGATCTATATGACTGTACTAACATAGTGTAGTGACCGGGTACAGTAAGTTAGCACACTAGTTTAGACCACTAAGTTAGCTCACTAAGATTGAAAACTTACTGTACTAACATAGTGTACTAACAGAGTCTACTAACCAAGTGTACTACCAATGCTTTGGTGCTTGGCCCTCTAATATCTAGTGCTATGTTTCTGTTTCACAATCTGGATGAAAAACCTTAAAATGTTCTCATTGTAGCCAAATCTTGTTTTGTTTGCCAGTAATAAATCATCAGTATCATAGTTTGAACTTTTTTTGGTTTGGAGAAAAATGAGCAATGCAGTGCATCAATATTATGATCTCGCTGAATTTCCCATAAACCTGTGAGTGAGGTGTGCAGCTGGAAACCCTAAGTTATAATATATAACTAAGTTCGTACATGCAAGCTTTAAAGATCGACTGGCAAAAGTTCTCTCTCTCTTCTGTACCCTTTTCTCTTTTCCTTTCTTGAACTGACGTTTTCCATTTATTTTTTATTCCCTCTCCTCGACTCTGACAGAGTGCTGAAAAGGGAAACGTACGCGAGTTGCCACGTACAATCATTTATTCCACAATTCCATAAAACAAATATGACGAGGATGATGACCTCAGCCGTCTCTCTCCAACACGTTAAACACGATAAAAGCTTTAATAAGCCTGTATTTAGTGTCAAAAAGAAAGCGTAATTACCGCCTCATTACACACACACACACACACACACACACACACACACACACCCGTCAGAGAGATGTCTGCGAGCTACTATACACCGAACGCTGCACGACGTTGATGTGAGTGTGTTAAATGACCCGAAATTAGCAGAGGAAGTCGATTGACAGACTCTCACGTTTTTTTAAACAAAGGTCAAAGTTGAGATCTGGACCTGATTCTTGGGTGACTTGAGAGGGGGAAAAAGTTTTGTGTTAGTGGTAAGAGATATAGTAATGGGGGAAAAAAAGGAAAGGAGTAATTCTGAAAAGATACATATGAGGATTAGTTTTTAGCAATTTATAGTAATTTTTTTTAAATAGTTATATTTTTTTATTGTGTTTGGATATAGCTTATATATTATATTAAATTATATTTTATTATATATTTATTTATTTATTTATTTATTTATTTATTTATTTTTTACTTTTTTGCCTTTATTTTTTTTTTATTTGATCTTTTTTTTCCTGTTTTTATTTTGAAATGCTTTTTATGGTTTTTTTTTTTTTTTGTTTGTTTTTTATCTTTATCTTTTTTTTGGCCATTCCTTTGCTTTATACCTGTGTTAACACATTTAAACGCCATTGGCTTCTGACTAAAGTGTGGCATTTTTAAACACACACAATTGTGATCATTCATCGGTAGTGAGGAAACAGCAGTGAGATTTACACCCTGCAGTCTGGACGTTTGTATTTACGCTGCTGCAAATGTCAATTTTTTTCTATGTAGAGGAAATATACAAAGAGGGAAAGATGTGTGCATTCCTGTGATTAAAACTCTCAAACACACACACACACACACACACACACACACACAGACTCATGCACAATGTCTTTCTCACGGTTATGCTCTTGTTAAAAACTCATTAGTTAATTCTGACAGTGTAATTGCTCCGGCCTCCAGGTGCATACAAACGAGCTTTCGAGCCATGTGGGGGAAAGAGGAAGTGGATTTAGCGTGTGTATATATGTGTGTGTGTGTGTGTGTGTGTGTGTGTGTGTGTGTGTGTGTGTGCGTGTGCGCATCGTTGAATGAACAAACCTCTGAGCAAGCTATTTAATGAAAGCCGATGTCTGAATGTGTGCACACATGAGTCGTGTGCCAGGCACTGTGGTAAATCCCACACTGAACAGGAAGTGGGTATTTTCCGGAAGAGTGTGTGCAGTAGTGAGGGAACAGAACAAATGTACTGAAATTTGAAAGGTGCTGCAGAGTCAGCGGTCAGTCTTTCACACAGCCTGTAGGTAGACACATGAACCTGAAAGCATCAAAGTTTTCTTACTGAGGGGCAGTTGATTAGTGCACTAATCTAGTGTACTAAACTAGCATGCTATCCTCGCATACTAACCAAGATTGCCAATGTAGTGAGCTATCAAAGTGTACTAACCTAGTGAGCTATCATAGTAAGCTACACTGACCCAGTGTACTAAATAAGTGTTTACTAAACAAGTGTACTAACCTAGTAAGCTAACTGACTGTACTAACCTAGTTTACTAAATAAGTGTACTAACCTAGTAAGCTAAGTCAGTGTACTGAGTGTACTACTCTAGTGTACTAACCACGTGTACTGACCTAGTGATTTAACCGACTGGAATTATCTATTGATCTAACTGACTGTACTTACCTAGTGATCTAACCGACTGGAATTACCTAGTGATCTAACCGACTGTACTTACCTATTGATCTTACCGACTGTACTTACCTAGTGATCTAACTGACTGTACTTACCTAGTGATCTAACCGACTGGAATTACCTAGTGATCTAACCGACTGTACTTACCTAGTGATCTAACCGACTGTACTTACCTATTGATCTTACCGACTGGAATTACCTAGTGATCTAACCGACTGTACTTACCTAGTGATCTAACTGACTGTACTTACCTAGTGATCTAACTGACTGTACTTACCTAGTAAAGTAACCGACTGTAATCACTTATTGATGTAACTGACTGTAATTACCTAGTGATCTACCTGAGCGTACTAACCTAGATTACTAACTTAATATACTGAGTGTACTAACCTAGTAAGCTTACCAAGTGTACTAATCGAGTGAGCTGAACTAGTGAACTAAATGTATTTTAAAAAGGAAGACTTTTCTTTTTAAACCATTTAAAAACATTTACAATTGTAGTCATCATCCTGCAGCATTGACCACAGTGCTGTTGAGTTCTGGATTCTGATCAGAAGGTCAGAAGGTGAAGTAGTGCAGCTCCACATCACAAGTGAACTTAAGCTCATACCACAGCAACGACTTATGGATTACAGGATTCAGACTTGTGCATTTGTTGATGCCTTCATTTGGAAAGGAGTTTCCAGTGTCAGTCTTCAAACAGTGAGAACAGGACGTGAACTTAAAGAGGAATAAAGCATCTACCATGTGCTCACTTCTCTTTAGTAGCTGTTTTTTTTTTTTTTTTTTTTATTTCAATTTGCTCAAATCCTATTTCTGCCATAACCCTGGCTCTGCTGTGTTTATTTGTATGTTGTTGTTGTTGTTTTTTTGTTTTTTTCCCCACCTCCCCTGAGGTACAGAAAATTTATTTCTGCTCTCCTTCAACTAATTTCCCCACCAGAGAAGAGGAAAATCCCCGCTTCCTGATTAGAGTCAGATTATTTAATGTTTAACTCAAGTCTGGCCCACGGAAAAAAAAAAAAAAGTTCTACGCACAACTGTTGTGCGTGTTTGGTGTAACGAGTGCACTGCTTTTCGAGCTAAAAACACGCACACACCACACACACACACACACACACACCACATTTTAGAATTTTCTGGGTTAAAAAACCCAACTCCTGCAGCTGGTTATAATCTTCTGATTATTCAGCGACCTCTTCAGTCGCTTTTTCTTTTTCTCTTTTTTCTGTAATTGCTCAAAAAAATTCAGATGCTTTTTTTTTTCTCCGGCGAAGTTGAAATAAGACATTCGACGTGATATTTAAATAACGCCCGTGCTGCGCTCGACGGAGCGGACCGGCGATGCAAGCACTAATAAATATTATTTTGAGGGCGATTTATTTTTTTTCTTCTGCTCTGTGTTTCTGCATCTGGTTCTAATCTGCATATTTCTGAATGCGCCTGTGTTTGAGTGAAAAAGCGGCACATTATACACACATACAAACACTCACACACACAAACATATATACACACACACACACCCATCTTTATTTAAACGCCTTGTTTAACACTTCAAAACACAGTCAGAAAATTCAACAATAAAATATCTGTCAAACCCTGTGTGCGTGTGTGTGTGTGTGTGTGTGTGTGTGTGTGTGTGTGTGTGTGTGTGTGTGTGTGTGTGTGTGTGTGTGTGTGTTGTGTGTGTGTGTGAGAGAGAGAAAGATCTCATTGATTTATACACCCAAAAAGCAGACTAGAGATATCATACGTCTGCTGGAAGTTACCTGGATGTCGTTTCTTGTGTCCATTTTGCCGGACAAATCGACAGAGCACTAACCTGTGCTGCAGGGTTGCCAGATATTCAGCGATAAAATCAGCTCTGACATTAAAATCTAGATTAAAAATAAATAAACACAAGACTAATTAGTATAAAACGTTTCCGGACCGATTGCGTTATTTAGAGCGAGTGAAAATTCTTCAGTGCAGGTGCAGGATTACATCCAGCTTCCCTGAAGTCTTTCATCATTTGCTTGAATTCCATTTAATTCATTTTCACAATCATATAAAAGTCTCCCAACCCGACCAACCAACCATCTGAGAATTCTCTCCAGTGTCATACCCGAGAGATACCATAAGAGGTGTATAAACTTACCGCCATCAGATGAACTCGGAATCGATCCAAAAAGCATCGAGATCACACCAAGGTCGTATGCCAGATATGCACGGGTTTGTGCTTTACGAACTTGTAACTTACAGGTACACTCCGCATACAACATGTCGCATAAACAACATTTCCAAATGTTGTTTATTTACTTTCTGGCTTTTTCAAACCTTACGAGAACGACAGAAAACACAATAGTTTTTTAAAACCTTTGTTTTCACAGTCTACATCCCAATGTGAAAACAGCAGTGTGGACTAAAGGCCAAAACTAAGAGGAAAATACTCATTTTCAAGCAAAAGCATATTGGTATGAACATGGCCTTAATTCGGTTGTTTGTTGCTGTTCTATAAAGTCGTCACTAGTGGATGTTATTACTTCTAGTCCGTGGTGTACAGTAAGAAAGTGAATGTAATTCGTTACTGTACTTAAGTAGCTTTTTTGTGTATCTGTACTTTACTGAAGTATTTCCATTTGGGGAGACTTTTACTTAAACTTCACTACATAAAACATTTAAAATTTGTACTTTTACTAGTTATGAGGATAAAAACTGAACTGGTCAAACACACAGCAATCCACCAATCAGGGTCGAGCGTGCGCTCTGTTTTAAACTTGTTCTGATTGCTGCTTGGTATCTGCTGATCACCAACATACAGTTCAGCATGAATTCAACAACAAGCAGAACATTAAGAGAGGAATAAATGGAGGATAAAACTCGAGTCGAATTCGCCACCACACCTGTGTCCTTATTTGTGTGATTTTTTTTTGAAGTAGTTGAAAAGAAGGTTTTGGGCTCATGATAATTCTAATAGATATCAATCAGTGTTTGACTCTTCTATAATTTTATATATAATAGATTGTTGTGTTAAGAGTAGCAGAGATTTTTCACATAAACTGAGTGGATTAAGAAAAGAGTCTTGTGACAAAAATAATAATAGGAGCATCACAGCCATAATAAATCATAGTACTTTGGATACTTGAATACAATTGAAGGCAAATATTTTTTGTACTTTTGCTCAAGTAAAAGTTTAAAGGGACAATTTTACAGGAGTCATATTTTACTGAGTGTATCTACTTTAACTCGACTGACTATGGTTTGTGTACTTAATCCACCACTGCTCCTGGTCACCATAGTAACTGTTATTAGCGGGTAGCGCTCCACTTGTCGTCTCAGCACCAAATCTCTCTGTTTGCATAAAGTTGCACTTTTTTTAAATTTACTCTCGTCACCACTGGACACGTCGACATCTAGTCAAAGACAATCGGCATGTCTCGTGTCACCCAGAAACCGTCAGCTTTATTAGAAATGCCCACTCTCTGATGGCTGCAAGTTGCTGTTAGTAAGAGGTTTGCCTTATTACGCTGATGAGTGTGTATCGTATTAAAATTTTTTCCATTTTTATATGAATTTGGGGAGGTATTATTGCAGTATTTCTGTACAGCTAACACCAAATAATCGTGCAGCTCGGAAAGCAGTACGTAGCTCAGGTAGTCAACGTGACACAACTTTCTGTGCTTTTATTGCTGAACTTTATGAATAATAGTTTGAATGGGATTCCGGTGGTCAGTTTGTTTCCCAGTGCATCGTGGGATTCGAGTCCTGTAGGATCCACGTTCTCACATAACCCCATCGTAAACTATCAGTTAGACGATGATTGGGATTTTTTTATATATATGTTGTAGGACTTGGGACTGCTTGTTTTTTTTCTGTCAGAGAAAGAGAGAGAGAGAGAGATGTGCATGTGGTACGTATTAGGAAGCTGGTAGCGATTTCACTGCTGCTAACTGCGAACTCTCCGGGGGAAACATAATTACAGGAAGAGCGTTCTAAATATCATCGCACTTTTCCACCGCCACTCGCTCCCCTCGCTGCCTCCTTCCCCTAACGTCTGGGAGACGAAAACTCCCTCAGGTGATGCGTACAGAGACAGGGAGAGAGAGAGAGAGAGAGAGAGAGAGGTCAAAAGCTTTGGCTATTGAGTGGACTATAAAGTGCACACTACGATGCAAGCGAACGAGAAGATCGCATTTCAGGTTTTTTTTTTTTTCCCGGATGCAAAATAAGACTTTAGGTGCCACAATCGGAGAGTAAGGGAGCAAAAGTTAAAGGTCACAGTGTAGAGTGTCTTATACCATTGCAAGAATGCACTACTGAGGAAAGCAAGCAGGATGGTCACATTTCTGTAGTTTCTCTAGATAGAAAGAAAGGAAGAGGGAGTGGTGGAAAGGATGGATAAACAGAAGTTAGGTGTGTTTTTATCGGTATGTTTTCCTGCTAGAGAGAAACAAAGGTAGAGAGAAAAGTAGATAAAGGTCTTTTTTTTTTTTTTTTTTTTTGCTTGAAAGAACTGAAGAGAAAAATCAAAAATAGAAAATTAAATAGAAAAGATGAAAAATATACGATGAGAGAATAAAGGGACATTTTGAATGGAATTCTTTTATTCGTATATAATTGGACAGAATGAAAAAAACAAGTGTAAGTGATGAGATGAAGGTATTTGAAAGAGAAGCAAAAAAAAAAAATTAGATAGAGACAAGAGGGGACAAAAAAAAAAAAACTTTTTTTTTTTTTTTTTCCTTTTTTTTTAAAGAAAAAAAAAGTGAAGGAAAACAAGAGATTTTTTTTATGTTAAAAGAAGCCAAGAAGCAAAAGATGTGTGTGTTTTAATTTTAAAAGAGA
>NC_139600.1:7134640-7137140 GCF_946808225.1 Silurus aristotelis | reverse complement strand
TACCGCGCTTTGGAGGTGGAAATAAAAAGCAAGTTGTGCAGCTTGTAATTACAGTAAATGTGTATTTTGGATGTTGTGGATGTGTGTGTGTGTGTGTGTGTGTGTGTGTGTGTGTGTGTGTGTGTGTGTGTGTGTGTTGACTGACTGGTCTGTTTTTTGTAAAACATATCATCATATCATCGATATTCACTTTTCAGAAAGGAAAACTGACTTTTTGTCAGTAGGAAGTTGAGATTTGGGCCATTAGGTTGTTGCATCACTTCTTGCTCACTAACACTAAATAGTGTGTATGGTGTGTACTAGATATGAGGCCATCTACTTTAAACTGATGTGTGTGATTGCATATGAGTTTGTATACACACATGCACACTAAAAATAATAATATGAATAGTAATATGAAAAGTAATATTAATAGTAATAATGAAAATAATTAAGTACATATTTTTGCATATTTATTATAATGATAATAGTTTTTCAGTAGCCGCTCACATGCAGGGCTGCACTTCACCAGTGAGCTCTGTAATTATTATTAGTTAAAAAACATTTGTTCTTAAAAAAAGAGCTAGTTTATTTGTTAGTTCCTTTTTTCACAATTTATTATTATTTATTATTTTTGAAATCAGTTTTATTTCATATTAAATTCATTATTTAGAATACATTGTAATCATTTTTTTTCTTTCTTTTTGTGTTTGTTTAGGCGTTTAAAAACGATTTATTTTGGTACGTTTTATAGTTATTTTATTATACTAAGTTGGATAATCTTTGATTATGGTATTTTTTCAATTATATTTATTAAAACACAGAAGCTGCTTCATTATGGTGCGTTTGTTCCGAGTGTGTATAATTTAGCTATATACAAAATGAAATAAATGAAATATGTACTCTATTTATTAATTTATATATATATATATATAATATATATTTTTTATATATAGTAGTAAAATATTTATTATATTTTTATTAGTATAAAAACATAATTTTTTTCAAGTATTTGCTGCATCTTCATAGTGCATTTTGCATAATGCATAAACGTGTATATAGAGCACTGTATATAGAGTGTGTTACAGATTAAATATGTATTATTTAATATAGTTAATTATTTGTCATTGTATAATTATAAGCTTTAATAAATGCAGCTTAATAAAATTTTTGCCATTACAACCGAATAATTCAGTATGTAATTGATTCAATATTATTAAATATCAATAATATAAAATAAAAAAAATTTTAAGCATTTGATTGGATAATACAATACCAAAGTATTATTAATATTATTTATTTATTTTATTTAACATACAAACAAACCATTGCTAAGTTTATTATCATTTTATTAACATTTCAATTTTTAGACACATAAAATGGAAAACTTGGCACGCTACAGTCTTTTTTTTCAAACAATAAAGCAAGATATTGTGCATGGTAATTAAATAAAAAGCAATTTCACTTTGTGAAAAAAAAAAAGGAAAGAAAAGATTTTAGCAGACGTTACGTCGTTAAAATGTACCTTCATGTTTATTTTTTTTTCTCCTCGCAAAATTTCCCGTTCGCGTCTCAGCCGAAACACTTTCTCCCCGATCAGCTCCATTAAGTCCACTTTCAGTGAAAATCTAAAAAGTCTGGAGTGTTCGTATGTCCATTAAGGTTCTCTTTTCAAGTTTGCATTGTTGTTGTTGTTTTTTATTGTTATTATTAATATTTTACAGTCTTGTCCAAGCTGCTGTCATCATTATAAAGGATGAGAAGTGAAATCATGACAAGATTGAAATGTGCGTCTATTATTTATTCTCAATGCTGTAAAATGTCCTGGTTGGAGAGAAAAGTCTTTCAGAAAGCACACGTGACGTGATGTTCAGCATGCCGCTTTGTTCGACTTAATTGTTATTTATTGTGGGGTTTTTTTCTGAACAAGATTATTTTTTTAAAGTCTCCCTCGGGTTTGAGTTTTTCTGCCGTTCCGTCGTCACAGTTCACCACCTTGTTTCGTCTCCACCAAATTTTTACAGTTGTTGCAGGTTACTACACATTTTTTCAGACCTTGTTTTCATTTCTTCCAGAGTTTGTTCAGGCTCCTAGTGCTGTTCCAGAGTCTCTCTTTTTTTCCCGGTTTTTGTCTTTGTAAATTGTTCAAGTTTGGTGACTCTGCATGTTTTTATTTATTCGAGTCGCTCCTGGTTTTTGTCATTGCTCAGAATTTCTCTTGTGAGTCTCCAGGTCTTGTTTGTTGGTTGAGTTTGTCCAGGCGTTTTTGCAGATCTTTTTTTTTTTTTTTTTGCGCCGTTCTCAATGTCTTTTGTTTTCGAGTTAATTGAGTTCATTTATTTTTAGAGCTCAGAGTTTGTCCAGGCTCTTAGCATTGGTCAGGATCTCCCTCGCGAGTCTCCAGGTCTGCTTGGCGGCCGCCTCGAGGGCTGACGTCGCCTTGCCTTGAAATAAATCAAGGTTGGGTAAGAAGTAGTGAGGACACCGGCGGCACTGCAGACAGGAGACGAGCTGCAGCAGG
>NC_139600.1:7089640-7129640 GCF_946808225.1 Silurus aristotelis | reverse complement strand
TTTTACATTTCTTTCTTTCTTTCTCTGTCCATTTCCTCTTTTTGTCTGTTTCTCTCTCACGTCTTTCTGTCACATTCTCACTCCTTCTTTCTTTCTGTCTGTCTCTCTTTTTAAATCTCTTATTCTGCCTCTTCTACCTATATAACGTCTTTCTTTCTTTCTTTCTTTCTTTCCTTCTTTCCTCTTACATGTTTTTGTTATATATAAGTCTTGTAAAACTTCTAAGTGCTCCTCAGGCTAATGTGAGTGAGACGATGTTAGAATATATTTGGACACCTGATTCTTTTTTTTTTTTCTGCAAAATACATAAAGTTTTCTGTCTTTATAAAAAAACACCCCAACAAACTGTAACTGAATAAACATCTTGACGCCCACCGAGGTGTTGCCTTTCCTTTGTAAACGTAAATCTGACATTTATATGAAGTGTAATTTTTTTGGAAACTGAGTGCACACTTCACACTCAGGGCTCTTAACAGTGTTTAAGATTCTGGCTTTTTTCTTCACACTTTCCTTTTTCTTTTTCCTTTTTTTTTTAAACAAAGCCGAGAGCCAGATTCTAATGCAGGGTCTTTTTCACTTTTTTTCCATAAGCTTTAGAGGGTTTTCCATATTGAATAGTGTGTGTGTGTGTGTGTGTGTGTAGCACAAAGATGCTCCTCTTTGATCTGACAACTCAACTCTGATCCTCTTGACGGCACTGCATAGTGTCCGATAAGCTTCTCACCTCTTTCTCTCTCTCTCTCTGACTCTCTCACACACACACACACACACACACACACACACACACACACACACACACACACACACACACAAGCACAAAATCCTCTGTCTCTTTGCTACTTTACCATGATTTCCAGATCGTCTGGCCGCTCTTCTGATGCGCATTGTCTGGAAGTGGCTTGTTATCTTTCCTTTATCTCCGGCCACGTCCCAAATCAAGGTACGTTCCAGTAGATCATGTGTAATGAGTAGTGTAGTGTAGATCAAAAGTAATGCTTTTAATCAGAATGAATGAAAATGCTCCAAGAAATGGTTTTGTTTTATTTTATTTTGGACATAAAATGTGGTGGTTTGCTCAAGAGGGCAAGACAGACTGACAGACAGAGAGACAGAGTCTGACAGACAGCAGGAAAAAACCTGTTACTGTTTTCTTTTCTGCTCGCACCAACGTTAATGTTAGCACACTACACACGTTCAGGTAACAGGGTGAAGGAGAAAGAGGCTGAAAGACATTTTTGTCCCTTGAGAAAGAGACACTGAGAGTTAAAAGTTAGAGCGAGAAAAAATTTTGAGAGAAAATTAAAGAAGAAAAATTTTGATACACAGAGAGACTGAGAGAAAAAAGTAAGGAGAAATAGGGAGAGAGAGAGAGAGAGAGAGAGAGAGAGAGAGAGAGAGAGAGAGAGAGAGAGAGAGAGAGAAAAGACTGACACTGAAAAAAAAAGTGAGAGAAAGAGACTGAGAGGAAAAAGTGAGAGAGACACAGCGAAAGAAAAGTAAGAAGAGAGCAATAGAGAGACATACATAGAGAAGGACACAGGAATAGAGTGAGATGTTTCTAGTTTGTACTGGAAATTTGAGAGGTTCACACACACACACACACACACACACACACACACACACACACACACACACACACACACACACACACACACACACACACACACACACACACACACACACACACACACACACCAGCTGTGCAGACCCTGAAGAAATCAAACCGCTGCTGCTAATTGCTTGGCAGATTTTTCCGCAGACCTGGTGAGGTCATAGAGCAGATGGGATATTACCCATAATGCCCTGTGGCACCAGGTCTGTCTCACTGCTTGCTTCACTGCCTCTCTAACTTCTTGTCTCACTGCCTGTCTTACTTCCTGTCTCACTGCTTGTCTCGCTTCCTGTCTTACGGCCTGTAATACAGATTGGTGTCATCATCATCAGAGCCATATTGAGTTCCATCATCAAAGCTGTTACACTGTACAGCAGTCTATTAGTCAAACACATATGGACATTAAGGGTGGAACTAGATCACACACACACACACACACACACACACACACACACACACACACAGACACAGACACACTTACTCTCTCACACTACCATGGCACTTCTGTATTACGATCAAACAAGCCCAAATAATATTAGTCTGCTGGTGGTCTCTGTCCTGATGAATAGCATAGGGGGTGCCAATATTTTTTCGTCATGCAACAGATGGTAGCACGTAGATATGCAATTTATTATATAGATTATATTTTTTTTAAATATTTTGTGAATTACGAATCGTGAATTTTCGATTAGTTGTCTCAAGCCCCCCCCCCCCCCCCCCCTTTTTCTCAATGCCGGACTCACTTCCTGTCTCAATGCCGGACTCACTTCCTGTCTCAATGCCGGACTCACTTCCTGTCTCACTTTCATGCTGTGATTTTGTTATGTTTAAGCAGTGCGCAAGTGTCCACTGTTCTAACCAGACACACATTAACCATTTTGAGGGAGGGAGGAGGCTTGTTGAAACTGAGTGGTAGAGCCCAACACACACACACACACACACACAGAATTTCCGAGTGAATGACCTTTAACTGCGGGTGCCACTCAGAGTGTCAGTCAGCTATTGACTTTCCACTTACGAGTGTGTGGGTGCGAGTGTGTGTGTTTAGTTTGATCATATTTACTTCCCCGTCATTTTTTAACCCCACATGAAATAATAATTTTATTAAAACAGTAATAATACCTATGGCTTCATCACTGAAAAGTGCACATTTCTGCTATTTACATTTATATGTATATCCCTCTTTTTCTCTCTCTCACGCACATATTTTCTCTCACCCCTCCACCGTGACGTTTAAGTGTCTAAATACTATTTACCTGCTTAAAGACTTGCTCTAAAGCGCTCTTCTGCTGCCACTGTCTCCTCCAGATCCTTCCTAAACCCCTCTAAGGATTTTTTCCTTTCAGCCTTTAAAACGTTCCTCACCCCTCCGGGCCGTTTTAGAAAGACGGGGCGCCACGGTGTCACCCCTCTTCACCCTCTCGCATCTAAATCCAATTAGGCCCAGGACAATGGAGGGATTATGGTGGAGATCGTGGAATTTTTTTGTCCGGAGCGAGTTTTCATGCCGCTGCTGTGTAGCGGCATGTCAGTGGCACTAAATAACACGGTGCATTTATTGATTGTTATATTTTGATTGTGTGATGTCGACACTCCTCCGTTTTAGACAGTTGACTATAATTTATCAACTGCTGTGTTTTAGTGGAGTTTTTTAAAATGAAGGATTAAACAGAAGTGGACAGGCCACACCTACAAGAGACATCATGATAGTCTGTCTGTCTGTCTGTCTGTCTGTCTGTCTGTCTATCTATCCATCTATCCATCCATCCATCTATCTATCCACCCACCCATGCCAAAAATTACAAGCATTCTTTAATCTTTTTCTCGCTTTTTCTATATTTCTTTCTTCTTTCGTTCTTATTAATGGTTTTCTATCTCTAGTCTCTTTATCTTGTTTTCATCTCTCCATATTTGTTTGTCCAATCACTTTCTCCTTCTTCACCAGTCAGGAATGAGGCTAATTTAGGATTAGCTGAAAGTGTTGTGTTTAGGGGAAAAGGTCCTTTTTTTTAAAAGCTTTAGGGAAGACAATAGGGCTTAAGAATCATTAGTTAAATCTAATAATTCTCTCTTCTTTCTCACACACACACACACACACACACACACACACACACACACACACACACACACACACTTGACGAGTGTTATTATTGGATCGGGAAACAGTTAAGAGCTTGTGCACAGATACCGTGTCCTGAAGATTAGCAAAGAGCGAAGAACACTTTCCTCAATCCTGGCCTCCTAGATAACAATCTGATTAGCACTTAGCATTTTAGACTAGCGCTACAGCTGGAGCAAACTCCTGACAGAATATGTAGTGACACTAGCTATATGTTTCAGCAAACTTCATTTTATTACACACTGATTTGTATGCTGCTTTTGTAAAATGGCTCTCTGGTTTAACGGCATCTGCCGTGTATTATGGGTAAAACACGCTCAGAGAAGAAGAAGTCCATCAACTCCCCTGGTTTAAATATTGCGTATAACCGAATCGAACCGTTTTTCTAGTAAACACACACTAACAAGACCTGACGTTGTACCGTTTAGAATGGAGCCATGTCCCGGATGACATGCTAACAGTGGAACTCATTAGCATTAGCGCTGTGCATTTAATGGCAGGAGGCCGAATGTTTAATGAGTCATTGCATTAATTGTGGAAGAAATTAATCCTTTAACCTCCAGGGTGATTTTTAAACTCCCAATCCTTTCTCTCTCCTTCTCTCTCTCCTTCCCTATTCTGTTCTTTTCTTCTTTTCTTCCCCTTCTTAAGAAGCTAATCTGTGTGGCGAGAGTGAAAAGGCCCACCAGCACACTGATGAGGAGCAAAAGAGCGTTAATCCCATCAGATCAGCTCTCTTTATTCCAGTTCATGGCTAAAAATGATTCAAACCATCCTAACCTCCCTGTGCGCTACAAAGATTTGCTGTTATCCAGTCAGTTCCATATGTTAACAAAAAAATCTGAGCTTCTGGATCAAAATATTTATTTATATAACGCCACAGTCAGGGGTTAATAACTGTCCCAAATTATGAACAAGTAAACTGCATTATGTAGCATGTAGTGCAGACTGTTGACTGTTTGTTAGCTACGCAAGCATATCGAAGCAAAGACTATTGCCATCGATTGGGCACAACATTATGATCACCTGGGCTCCCTTTTGTTTCGAAAACATTTCTGAGCATCAACAGCATTAACTTCTTCAGCAATTTGAGCTACAGACGTTCGTCTGCTGGATCGGACCAAATGGACCAACCTTTTCTCCTCACGTGCATTAATAAGCCTCGGCTCTTCCTTCCATTGAGCACTTTTGATAGACACTGACCACTGCAGACCAGGAACATCCCACAAGTGCTGCAGTTTTGGAGATGCTCTGCCCCAGTCGTCTAGACATCACAATTTGGCAGTTGTCAAACTCCTGCTTTTAACACGTCAACTTTGAGGAATAAATGTTCACTTGCCGCTTTACTAACAGGTGCAATTATGAAGAGATAATCAGCGTTATTCACTTCACCGCTCATAATGTTAAAATGTCAATGTTATGTCTGATATGGTGTATATTAAGGAAATAGAGGATGGAGAGAAGGGAATAAGGGACCTGTGAGTTCAGCAAGGAGAACTGCATTAAGTGAAATATAAGTGGCTGTGTGTTTGCAGCTCTTCTTGATCATGTGCTTTTTCAGTCCCGTGATCCTTTGCTCACGCTACTTCATCAAAAGCTTTCTGTAATCCTTTGCCCTTAAAGTCTTGCAACCACACACACACACAAAGGGTGACAGCGTGTCCTGGCATCGCTCAGTTGGAACAGCATATCCGCTCTAATTGGCTCCAGAGCTCTGCGGCTGATTGGCTGGACAAAATGTTGTTAGCTGAGGACGTTGGCTCCTCCCCCTCGTTAGCGTGATGAACCCATTTACTGATGGGGAGTGACACGTAGTGAGGAGAAAGAGAGGGAGAGAAAAGTGTGTGTGTGGGTGCATGAGTCAATGTCCCTCAGTGTGTTAGTTAGGTAAAAGGTGGAAAAGCAAAAAGAAAGAAATGAGGTGAACTTAAAAGAAGCAAGCAAAGCGCTGAAAAATGCAAATGGACGAAAGAATTTAAGAACTAGAGAAAAAAGTAAAGATGGAAGGGGAAAATATGGAATGGGTAAAGAATGAAAATGGACAAAGAAAGAGGGAAAGTAAGACATGAAAAAAAAAGATTGAAAGAAAAGGAATAATAAATGAAAGAAAAGTAAGAATGGATGGAAAAAAAGACAAGAAAAAAAAGAAAATGATAGAAAAAATACGAAAGGGGTATTAAATGATAAGTAAATGTGTGTGTGTGTGTGTGTGTGTGTGTGTGTGTGTGTGTGTGTGTGTGTGTGTGTGTGTGTGTGTGTGTGTGTGGGCAAATGATAACTCGCACTCTGTGTGTGAATGGTATCGGTGTTGGCGTGCAGTGTGTGTGATAGTGATGGATCACCACTCTTCCTCCTCCTCATTAATTTCATCACGTTATCGCCACACAAAGACGATCACGCACGCACACACACACACACACACACACACACACACACACACACACACACACACACACACACACACATACTATTCACAGGCAGATGTATGTTCTATATGTATCCCATAATACCATGCCCACTCTACCAGCCTTTATACTGTGGGACACTGATAAAAAAAAAAAAAATAAAATAAAAAAATGAATAAAATATAAAAAAAATATTTTTTTATTAACATCAAACAAGACTGTTGATGGGCAAGCCTTTGGTCACAGAGCACAAGGTAAATAATGAGACTATCTAAGGCTGAAAATGGAGCTAGTTAACAGTTAAATATGTTGTTCTAGTCGTTCTAAAAACCCGGCGATGGTAGAAAAGGAACGAAATGGTGGGAAATGTCCACATTTCTCTCAAATATGTTGATAAAAGGACAGAAAAAAACGAACGATTTGAGCTAAACGGGGCTGCAATTGCGCTAGCATCAAACGCTGACTGAACTTCAAGTATATTGAAAGGTGTAGTGTCAGTCTTACATCACAAGTCTAAACTACTGTGGGATTTTCTTATAAACCTCATGAACACAAGCGCGTCTGAACACTGCTGTTAGCCATTAGCTAGCTCGTCACTCTGGTTTCTCTCAGTGGCCACTGAGGGAGTTTTTCTCCTTGCCGTTGTCGCCTCTGGCGTGTTCCAAATCTACAAACGGGTTTCTGTAAAGCTGCTTCATAACGCTGTTTATTGTATAGATTAAAACGGTATTGGACCAAAGTGACTAGCTAACGCTTTAGCCTCCACAACACATCGAAGCTGTTGAGATCTCAGATGGTCCAAAAGTGCTGATTAATCTTTCAAACGCTTTGGAGTTGTTAAACCGAAAGCCTGGGTGTCGTGGTTTTAAAACGACTTCTTAACTATGCTATACAACCAAAAGTATCCGGACAACTGCCTTTTCTGGCTTTATGTTGTTCTTCCTCAAACTTTTACCACAAAGTTGAAGACACACAGGATGTCTTTGGATGCGGTAGCATTAGATTTTTCCTTCACATTAACTCGGAGACCCAAACCTTTTCCAGCATAGCGATTTCCCTGTGTGCAAAGCCAGCTCCATGAAGATATGGGTTGAAGTGGAAGATCTCCTGCTATAGAGCTGTAAACACTATCGAATACCTTTGGGATGAACGTGAACACTGACTGCACCTCAGACCTCCTCACCTCACCTTCATCAGTACCTGACTTTACTTGTGGCTGAATGAACACAAGTCTCCACAAGCACACTCTTAAATCAAGTGGAACATCTTACCAGAAGAGTGGTAGTTATTGTAACATGGAGACTAAATGTGGAATGAGATGTATAAAAAACACACAAATCTTATGCTCAGGTGTCCACAAACTTTTGTCTATAACGTGTATATGTACTACTTTTGTATTTACTCTAATAAGAAAGTTGAGGAGAGAGAACTAAGTGATTCTAGTGAAGAAACTAATGTTTAGAGCAGCTATAATGTAATCTTGTTTTCTCGAGGTTTCATGGAAGAGAGAAAAAAAGAAGACTTTTTTTTTTCTCGAGAATGTTTCATGAAAACAAAAATCATGGTGGAAGACACATTTAAACTCTATCTTTGATTATTCTCACAAAATTCCCTCCCTCGATTGTGTTTTACCCTTACAAACAAATCCTTCCATCTTCGATTTAGGACGTGGCCCATAATGAGACTCTTGCTACTTGCTACTCGTTTTTTTCTTTTTTTTTTTTTTTTTTTTTTTTGGCTTTTTCTTATCGTTTCTGAAACAGCAGTGGTTCCTGCTGCCCTTCACACACACTCTTCAAACTCATTTATCTTAAAAAGAGCGGGATAGATAGCTCTGTCTCTCTCTAACTCTCTCGCTCCCTCTCTCTCTCCCTTTCTCTCTCTCCCTCTATCCTTTTTTTTTTTTTTTTTGTGGTGCTGCATTTTCAATTAAATTCCATTCAGTTTTGTCAGAGACAGAGCACATGCTCTCTAGTAGCGGTCCCTTGTGTGTGTGTGTGTGTGTGTGTGTGTGTGTGTGTGTGTGTGTGTGTGTGTGTGTGTGTTGAGGGGCTTGGAGGATGTTGGCTCCTTTGGCAAGAGGACTGTGTGTGTGTGTGTGTGTGTGTGTGTGTGTGTGTGTGTGTGTGTGTGTGTGTGTGTGTGTGTGTGTGTGTGTGTGTGTGATGTGTCCTTCTTCATCTCAGACTCATTTCTGTGCGTGACAGAGACAAATGACATCACTCAGAAATGAGACGCAGCCGCCGAAACAGGTCGAGTGGTTTCCAATGACATACAAACACACACACACACACACACGCTCAGAATTCTTTGTTGTCTGCTCGGTGTCGTGCTCTCTGCACTTGGGCACTTCACACAAGTACGCACTATTTATTCTTCAATTTAATTTACTTACATTTAATCAGATGGGCTGAATAGGGCACAGTGCCACACACACTCTCTCTCACACATACACACACACACACACACACACACACACTCGTACTATCACAAACGTGCTTGAGAAACTGAACACTCTCATGGTAAAAGGTCACCACTTTCTCTGTGTTACTTGATCTGCTACCGAGTGAAATCAACATCTTTGCACACTGATATCTTTGAAAGTAAAGGATGAGAATTGAATGGATGGATGGAAATAAAATAAATGAATTGACAAATTACAAAAAGAAATCAAATAGAAAAACTAAGCAGAGAAAGAAACAATGTGAATAGGGAAAAATGAAATGAAATTACATCAAAAGAAAATCAAATACTTAAATAAATAAAAGAATAATCAACCAAGTAATAATAAATAAATAAACAGAGACTTTTTCAGGGACTTGTGACATGTTTGTATACAGTGTATATGTATTTTTTTATTATTATTATTTATTTCATTTAGATTTTTTTGGAGTGACATTTATTTGAATGATTTTTTTTTCTTTTTGTTCTGCACTATATCAGGAATCTGATCTGTCTCAGATGGTGCACGAGGTCTGTTTGCTAGTGATGTTCACTGTGATCATGTAGCAGCTATAATCCTCATTTAATTGAACTCCTGAGACTTTAAAGCTCGAGGATGGGTCTGACAGCAGCCGTGACACGTGTGTTTGTGTGTGTGTGTGTGTGTGTGTGTGTGTGTGTGTGTGTGTGTGAGGAGGACCCAGCTGCTCTCCTGCTTTAATGAGCTCTTCTCACCACTAACATGGCCGTCACTTGCTAACTGGCACATTTGAATATTTCTGATGGAGTACGTTCTTTATCTCGGTTCTGTTTTTACTTCCTGGTTTATCAATACAGTGAGCCGGTCAGATCTCTGTGGGAATTTGTTTTCAGAAAATAATTTGTTTAAGGTGATGTAAGGTACAGTCTGGTATCTTGAGATATGATTTTATTTATTTATTTATTTATTTTTACTATTGTAATGCTAATTACAAAAAATTATTATTGTTTTTATTTAAAAACAAACCAACAAAAAAATGAAAACAGGCATTCCTAAATGATTTTCTCATACGGGGGAAAAATGACAAACAAATATATAACACTTTGAGAGATTGTGGTTTGTCTGAGAGCAGTTTGTTGGGAAGATTTTGTGGTCTGGAATCAGAAGATCAGAGCAGCTTCGGACGGCCTGTAGTGGATGATGTACCGATGATAAAGGGATGATAAAGGTGTGTGTCGTGTGCGTATTGACCGAGAGGTTATGAATGGATCAACTCTCCCGAGTGGTGTGTGTGAGTGTGTTACTGATCACCGTTTAGTAGAGTGTGTGCTTTTTCACACAGACTGAATGGAGCTCGTTTGGCTCTTTAAAGAATCTCTGCTCAGTGAAGGTTGATCAATAAGACACATCCATCGTGCCGCTGCCGACCGATCGCACTCACTGTGATGGATGATCGCAAACACACACACACGCTTCACACTCATGCTCTCCGCAATTCAACTTCTCGCTCTTTTTCTTCATCATATTTTCATTATACTGAAAGACTTTGTGTGACTGTGCATGTTTTTTTGTTTTTTTTCAGGATTTTGGGTCTCCAGAGTCAGTGATCGTTTGTGATTGCTAAAATGCAGTTTTTGTGACCTACAATGTAAAAATATGATGATGTTAATCACTCGCTGCAGTAAAAGAGGAATAAAACTCTTGGAACATGCTTTTGCAGGAAATGAATCAGCTTTGAGGCAACTCTGCTTCATCACAACACCTAATTATAGGTCGTGTAAAAGCAGGACAGTGTGTGTTTTATTCATGTTATATTCATCCTTGCGCTGTGCAGTGAACTTTATTGGGTTATCTCTCACTCAGTTATTGTTGTTTTTCTCCTTTATTTTAGTTGTTGGCTTATGCTGATGGACTGCACGGGAAGTGGATGTTCTCGGAAATCCGAGCCATCTTCTCACGGCGGTTCCTCCTACAGAACACAGCGCTGGAGATCTTCATGGCCAATCGAAGTATGAGTTTAGAGTTTTTCTTACCTAAAACAATAAAGTGATACATGTCATAAAATTGAACACACATCTATCTATATATAAATTGTGGATTTGTGCTCATTCAGACACAAGGACGTTAGTAAAGTCAGGTAGTGATGTAGGTGAGGTGAGGAGGTCTGGGGTGCAGTCACCGTTTACAATTATCTCAAAGGTGTTCAATAGTGTTGAGGTCAGAGATCTATAGCAGGAGATCTTCCACTCCAAACCATGCAAAGCATATCTTCATGGATATGAAGATATGCTTTGCTGGAGCTGGAGCTTTGTGCACATTGTCATGCTGGAACGTGTTTGGGTCTCCTAGTACAAGTGAAGGCAAAATGTAATGCTACAGCATCCATAGATATCCTATACACTTTAGTTTGAGAAGAACCTCATATAATCAGGTGTCCTAATATTTTCGCCCATACTGTATAGTGTGTGTATATCTATCTATCTATCTATCTATCTATCTATCTATCTATCTATCTATCTATCTATCTATCTATCTATCTATCTATCTATCTATCTATCTATCTATCTATCTATCTATCTATCTATAATATTATTATTATTATTTTTTTTGTTAAATAATAACTCTAAAAATGACATTATTTTGAACGCTATTCGTTCTGTTGATGAGTTTTCGGTGACAGCAGCTCTGACAGGGCATGTTGGCTGTTTTCAATACACTATTGTTTCTAAAGCGAAAAAGCCTGCACTTGTGTAAAAATCACAATCATCTGATGGATTTTTTTTTAAGGAGCCATTCACTGGACATTTATAGGAGAAGTCTCCAGTGTCAGAATTAAAGCTGCTGCATTACTTTGTATTTTTTCTCTCAACTTTATGGCGAGAGAAGGTCTGTTTCGTGAATGTTGAATTTAACTATGAATGACTCAAAAGTACAATATTCTTTCATTAGTACAAACGTGTCTTTGTTAAGACACTTGCTGTGGATCAGAGGAATTAAACACTTCAGGATGTGTGGATGTGGTTTGAGTGAACACTCTGTTGTTGATTATTTTCCCATGTCTGCGTTCCTAATGTTGGCTGTTTTTTTTTCTCTTTTCAGCCTCTGTGATGTTCAACTTTGCTGATGCCGTGACAGTAAAGAAAGTCGTTTACGCTCTGCCACGAGTCGGAGTCGGCACGAACTTCGGCCTTCCTCAGACCAGGTGTGTGTAGGTGTGTGTAGGTGTGTGTAGGTGTGTAAATGTGTATGTTTTTTGCTCTATGTGGATTTAGCACGTTGAGTAAACGGTGTAGTGTTTTTTAAATGAGAAAATGAATGAGATTGAGAGAGAGAGAGAGAGAGAGAGAGAGTGTGTGTAGGGGGTGTTGGTGTACCATAGTCTAATTAGCTTCACACAAACACAATTCACATCATTTATTTATCTCTCTGACTGAGAAGTAAATCGAGGGTGTACAGAGCCTGCAGGGCAAAGTGAAGTAAAACAGACACACACACACACTTTCAGCACCACCAGTACCAGCAGCTAAAGATCCTACAAAAAAAAGGCTAAAGATCCTACTGATATTTAATTATAATTCTGTTCTTATTTATTACTTCACATTGGAATTTGGAAGTGGAATTTCGAAATGTTCATGTTTCCGTTTTACATTACACACATTTTTCCAGGAAACCATTTATTACCTTTCTTTGAAATTTTACCTCTGATCACATTCCTGGGACATTTTTTTTTTTTTTTAAGATTTTCCAAAAATTATTCCCTTCCATTATATTCCATAGAATTTTTTCCTTGACTCTTAGCTCACATCACTTTTTTCCCCCCTTAACTTGCCCTGAAATTCTTCTCATGTGCCTCGAACTTTGCTTTTCCCCAAAATATTACAAAAGTTGGCTTCGTATTCTTTTAAATCATCTATAATATTCAAACATTTTCAGCTGAAATTTGTCACACGTCTCTAATTGCTCCCTTTCGAATAAGCAGCTACAATTAAATCTACTAAAATAATTTGTTTATGATTTATTATTTTAATTAGGAATAAATTATGCAGAATAGAATATAAGATTATAAAAAAATTGTTTTTGATATTTGTACTAATCCCAAGTTTAATATAATTTACATCAATTTATTTGCCATAGATTTATTTCTGGAGAGAATCCAAATCAATCAAATTTCAAGCTTCAAATTTGAGAAAGTAGTAAACATTTGATGTCTTATCTGTTTGTTTTGGTGAAGTAACATCCTTCCATTTATTTATGGTCCTTATGAAAGAATAATTCAGATTATCATTCTCATCATTATTTCTAGTTCAATATTTCCAATTATTAACTTCTTTATAATGTTAAAAAAAAAAAAAAAAAAAAAAACGTCAACATGAGCATTGTTAATAATTGTTCCTCCCTTAATTGTAATGATTTTAACAATCTTGTTAAACATCTCTAATATCTGTAACGGATTTCAAAACTTTTTCTCTGTCCAGTTCCACAGTTTTTCCGTGCGGTTTTTCACTCCATAATTTCGTGACATTCCTCCGACATTCCCCCTTTGGCATTCCTGCATCACTTTTTTTCCAGCCTTCCTTAAATTCTCTGTAAACGATGTGAACCTTCCATCAGGCGTTAATGAGTGTAATCACACACCCTGGCAGTGATGAATTCTCTAATTTGGCTTTCTGTTAATGGGACGCTGGGTCATTTATTTTTGTGTCCATGAGTGAGTAGCATTTAGCATAACATTGCCGTCAGACACGCACGCACACGCACACACACACACACACATGCACACACACATTTGCACTTCGACACAATGTACTTTAAAACAGTGGTGTGTGTGTGTGTGTGTGTGTGTGTGTGTGTGTGTGTGTCCATATGGTGGAACGCTTAATGTGTATAAAGCAGATGCTCTGGAGTCACTGATCAAACACTAACTGTGTCATTGTTTTCAGCTCATCCTTAATTACTCAAGAATCTGTTGTTTTTAAATGAGACAGATTCAGTTCATATCTCTTTACTATAGGTTCTGGGTTGCCAGGTCTGAGCAAAATGTCCACCCCCAACTCTTACCAAAAAAAAAAAAAACTGGATAAATCTAGTTGAAAAACGCTCAGGCAAAATTTTCCTTATTTTTTCTCAAGCTTGGATTCCCAAAGCAAGGGCATGTTTGTGTGGCTAAAACTGAGCTATTTTTGCGTAAATAGCGATTTTTATAAATACAATAAATAAATATTTGTAAAATCTTGTTTATTTTTGCTTAGCAGACATAATAATAAAATCACAATAAAAAAAATCACCAAAAAAAATGTAAAAAAAAAATCAATAAAATTTTTTTATTACTGTTAGCTGTCATTTTGCTTTGATATCCGGTATGTTGCGTTGTTTTTTTCCTGCTGAGGATAAGTTTTTTTTTTCAGTATTAGAAATAATGCAACCAGGAACTCAAGCGAAGACAGGAACTAGATAATGCATATACATGTTTGGTACTTACTAAATCTTAACGTGTTTTAGAGAGGACATTTTGGAAATGTAATTGAAACTATTGTTTCTCCCGGACACAGGCGGATTTCTCTGGCGACTCCTAAACAGTTATTTAAAGCCTCCAACATGACTCAACGCTGGCAGAAACGCGAACTCTCTAACTTCGAGTACCTCATGTTCCTCAACACCATTGCAGGTAATACCGCACAGAACTCGAACACCAGTACATTTACAGCTCATATTTAAACTCTAGCTTCCACCGAGAAATAGGAAACTGTGTCATCACTAGGAAAACATGTAGAAGGGTGGAATTTAGGAATCGGTTAGTCTGGGACAGTTCAGTGACACGATGTCTACCTCGTCTCCAGGTCGCACATATAATGACCTCAATCAGTATCCTGTATTTCCCTGGATCATCAGCAACTACGACAGCGAAGAGCTCGACCTCACACTGCCCAGCAACTACAGAGACCTGAGCAAGGTATACACACACACACACACACACACACACACACACACACACACACACACACACACACACACACACACACACACACTAACTTGAGTTAGTTTTTTTAATTTTCAGTCTTTTTAGTTTGCACAGATGAAGAGAAGACAGACAGACTCAGAGAGAGGGACAGATAAAAAGTTTTACAAATTTTCTAAGATGAACAGATAGAGAGAAACAGACAGAGAAATAGACAATGAGACAAAGACATTGCTGAGAGAGAGAGAGAAAGAGAGAGTAAGAGCGATACAACAGCCTGGGTGAAAAGGCCAGACAGATTGAGAATCACAGATAGACAGACAGATAGCAGGATAGATGGAGGGATACAAAAACTTGCAGAGAGAGACAGAGGGGCTAAAGAAGACAAACAGAAAGAAAGTGGAAGAGATACAAAGAAACACAAAGAATCTCTCTATCCATTGACCTATCTATGTACATGTGTAACTGTCTGTCTGTCTATTTATTTATTCATGCATTTTACTGTTGTGTGTGTGTGTGTGTGTGTGTGTGTGTGTGTGTGTGTGTGTGTGTGTGTGTGTGTGTGTGTGTGTGTGTGTGTGTGTGTGTGTGTTAAAGCTGCAGGCGTGTATGTTTGTGTCTCACACTCTGCACTTGTCTTCCCACCTCCACTCAGTCTGGCCACACTGTTTCCCTGAGGAGTCAATTAACACACACACATACACACATGCGCACACACACACACGCACACACATGCACACGCACGAACACACATGCACAGTTGCTGCCTTGGTATCTTGTTTCTATCAATTTTTTTTGTTTTCTGTCTATATGTATGTGTGTGTGTGTGTGTGTATGGGGGCGTTTGGATGAGAACTAATTAGACTTCACTTCCTATGATCTCACAATTAAATGTATAATTGCACGCATTTTTGGATACTATTACACTTGTTCTCTGCTTGTTTTTTTGTGGGGGTTTTTTATGAATCTCAGTTAGAGAGCATCAAAACACCTTTCTAGGAGTGTGTGTGGTGCCCATGAATGTGATCTTCTGCACATCGCTGGCAGATTGATGACCTGGGAGCATCTGCAGGTTGTTGTCAGAACCCATCTTAAGTGTTTCTGGTGCTCCCATTATGAGAGCAGTGCTGTAATCTTGGTTTTCAAGCATTTCTCGATTTCCAGATCCTTGTATTTGTTTTTGTGGTCTGCTGCAGCATGACATCACTCCGTCTTTGGTTGACTACTATGGTCTGGTTGGTGATGATAGGCATATTTGTTTGGAGTACTTGTACGGAAGTGATGTTTGAGATGTTCTTCTGCCTTGTTGGATTGCCAGATTCTGCACTGAGTGCCAAGTCCTGTGAAGTGTGTTATTGAGCACTCTCTGAGTCAGTGTGGCATGTGTGTCAGTGAGTAGTGTGGCGTGCGGGTCATTGTGGCGTGTGTGTCAGTGTGGCGTGTGTGTCAGTGTGGAGTGTGTGTCAAGTGTGGAGAGTATCAGTGTGGTGTGTGAGTCAATGTGAAGTGAGTCAGTGAGGGGTGTGTATCAGTGTGCACAGTGTGTCAGTGAGTAGTGTGTGTCAGTGAGTAGTATCTGTCAGTAAGTAGCGTGTGTCAGTGTGTGTGTGCCAGTGTGGGCTGTGTGTCAATGAGTTTTGTCAGTGAGTAGTGTGTGTGTCAATGTGGAGTGTGTGTCAGTGAGTACAGTGTGTGTCAGTGAGTACAGTAGTATTTGTTAGTGTGGACAGTGTGTGTCAGTGAGTACAGTAGTATGTGTTAGTGTGGACAGTATGTGTTAGTGAGTACATTCATGTCAGTGAGTACAGTAGTGTCAGTGAGTAGTTTGTTGGTGAGTACAGTAGTGTGTCAGTGAGTACAGTGTCCTAGTGAGTACAGTGTCCTAGTGAGTACAGTAGTGTGTGTCAGTGAGTACAGTAGTGTGTTTACGTGAACACAGTGTCAGTGTGTAGTGTAATTGAGTACTATGTGTTAGTAAGTACAGTGTGTGTTAGTGAGTACAGTAGTGTGTGTCAGTGAGTACAGTGTGTCAGTAAGTACAGTAGTGTCAGTGAATACAGTTTGTTGGTAAGTAAAAGTGTGTCAGTGAGTACAGTGTCCTAGTGAGTACAGTAGTGTCAGTGAGTACAGTGTCCTAGTGAGTACAGTAGTGTGTGTCAGCGAGTACAGTGTGTCAGTGAGTACAGTAGTGTGTTCATGTAAGCACAGTATCAGTGTGTAGTGTCAGTGAGTACTGTGTTAGTGAGTACAGTAGTGTCCTAGTGAGTACAGTGTCCTAGTGAGTACAGTGTGTCAGTGAGTGCAGTGTCCTAGTGAGTACAGTGTGTCAGTGAGTACAGTAGTGTCAGAGAGTACAGTAGTGTGTGTGTGTTAGTGAGTAAAGTGTGTTAGTGAGTACAGTTGTGTGTCAGTGAGTAGTGTCCTAGTTATTAAAGAGTGTCAGTGAGTACATTCATTAGTGAGTACAGTAGTATGTTAGTGAGTACAGTGTGTCAATTCAATTCATTTGTATTTGTATAGCACTTTTAACAAAGAACATTGTCTCAAAGCAGCTTTACACAGATAATGTGGTGATAAAAATGAACGTTCTTTATAAGTGTAAGTTTGTCCCTGATGAGCAAAACGGTAGAGACAGTGGCAAGGAAAAACTCCCTGTGTCAGTGAGTACAGTGTGTCAGTGAATACATTAGTGTGTCAGTGAGTACATTAGTGTGTCAGTGAGAACAGTTTGTTAGTAAGTACAGTGTGTCAGTGAGTAAAGTCAGTGAGTACAGTTTGTTAGTGAGTACAGTGTGTGTTATTGAGTACAGTGATGTGTGTCAGTGAGTACGTTTACATTTGCGGCATTTAGCAGTGCTTTTAGTCTCTAGCAAAGAATAAATCTACACTGTTACGCTAGATTATGAACGTAATATAAATATAACTCTTGTATTCTACAAACTTGGAAAGTGCTAATTACAATACAGTACAGTGTGTGTTAGTGAGTGCAATAGTGTGTCAGTGAGTACAGTGTGTGTTAATGAGTACAGTAGTGTTAGTGAGTACAGTGTGTGTTAGTGGGTGCAGTAGTATGTTAGTCAAGACAAGTTTATTTCTATAGCGCTTTTCACAACGGACATTGTCTCAAAGCAGCTTTACAGAATTTAAGTCAAGGTGAGCGATGTTTATTTATCCCTGATGAGCAGCCGTGGCGACTGTGGCAAGGAAAAACTCCCTTGGATGTTATGAGGAAGAAAACTTGAGAGGAACCAAACTCAAAAGAGAAACCTATCCTCATTTGGGTGACATTAAGAGTGTGATTATAAATCTTATACAGAATACAATACAGAACACTGGAGAGTGAGAACTAACATGAGCACTGGAATGTAAGATTATAAGTAATGTTCTTTCTACAGTCTTATACAGTCAGTTGAGATTATGGAACCAGGAGCTACTGAGCAACTCATAAATCATAAATTGTTGCGATCAACATAGATCCAACACCAGCTTCTCCATGCCACTCAAAGAGGTCCAATGTCAAAACTCTACATGATGTGGATCTCAAATGGCGCTGGTACGTCTCTAGATGGTTCGGGATGTTTGCGGGGTCGGCATTTACTTCTTTAAAGGTCCACAATCTTCATGGGGTGGGACATGACTGGAGCTGACGCAACCTCAGGATGCCTCGGGATAGGTGGAGAAAAAGAAGCAGTGGAGAGGAATTAGCGTAGCTGCTGTTCATGATATTAACAAGCACAAGTTGATAATGTGCATTTGATCAGATGTTCTGGAGCACAAGGTTATGATGTGTGATGTGTGTTATGTTTATGCCTTGCTAAAAAGATACGTCTTTAATCTGCACTTAAACTAGAAGAGTGTGTCTGAGCCCTGAACACCGTCAGGAAGACTATTCCACAGTTTAGGAGCTAAATGTCAAGTCAAGTCAAGAAGCTTTTATTTTCATTTCTAATATACACAATGTTCTACCACCTTTAGTGGACTTTGCTATTCCAGGAACTACAACCCCAAATCAGAAAAAGTTGGGACAGTATGGAAAACGGTAATAAAAAAAAAAAGTAGTGATTTCTAAATTTACTTTGACTTGTATTTCATTGCAGACAATATGAACACAAAATATTTCATGTTTTGTTTGGTCAACTTCATGTCATTTGTAAATATACATTCTTTCCTGTCATTCAGACCTGCAATACATTCCAAAAAAAGTTGGGACAGTAAAGAATTTACAACTTTGTAATGTTGCCATTCTTTTTCACAACACTTAAAAGAAGTTTAGGGACTGAAGACACCAAGTGATAAAGTGTTTCAGGTGTAATTTTGTCCCATTCTTCCTGCAAACAAGTCTTAAGGTGGGCAACAGTACGGGGTCTTCGTTGTTGCATTTTGCGCTTCAAAATGCGCCACACATTCTCTATTGGAGACAGGTCGGGACTGCAGGCAGGCCAGTCAAGTACCCCTACCCACTTCCTTCGCAGCCAGGACTTTGTAATGTGTGCAGAATGTGGTTTTGCATTGTCTTGTTGAAATATGCATGGACGTCCCTGGAAAAGACGTCTTCTTGAAGGCAACATATTGGCAACCTCCAAAACCTCTATGTACTTTTCAGCATAAATGGTGCCATCACAGAAGTGCAAGTTAGCTTTGCCAAGGACACTGATACAACCCCATACCATGACAGATCCTGGCTTTTGGACTTTTTGCTGGTAACAGTCTGGATGATCCTTTTCTTTTTTGGTCCGGAGCACACGGCATCCATTCCTCCCAAAAAATACCTGAACTACTGATTCATCTGAACACAGTACACGTTTCCACTGTGTACCAGATGCCTCTGAGCCCAGAGAAGTCGACGGTGCTTCTGGACACTGTTAACATAGGGCTCCCTTTTGGCAAAGTACAGTTTTAACTGGCATTTGTGGATGTAACTACGTATTGTGGTACTTTACAAAGGTTTGCAAAAGTAGTCCTGAACCCATGTGGTGATATCGTTTATAGATGAATGACGATTCTTGATGCAGTGCCGCCTGAGGGATCGGAGATCACGGTTGTTCAGCTTAGGCTTGCGCCCTTGTCCTTTACCCACTGAAATTCCTCCAGATTCCTTGAATCTTTTAAATATGTTATGCAATTTTAAAGGTGAAATATCCAAATCTCTCACTATCTTTTTTTAAGGAACATTGTTTTTAAACATTTCAATAATTTCTCACGTATTTGTTGGCGATCCTCGGGCCATCTTTCTTGGATGCTGCTTTTGTACCAAATCATAATAACAATCACCTGTTGACATCACCTGTTTCAAATCACATCATTATTTAACCAATTTACCTCATTACTAGCCTGAAATTGCTCCTGTCCCAACTTTTTATGGAATGTGTTGCAGGTCTGAATGACAGGAAAGGATGTATATTTACAAATGACATGAAGTTGACCAAACAAAACATGAAATATTTTGTGTTCATATTGTCTGCAATGAAATACAAGTCAAAGTAAATTTAGAAATCACTACTTTCTTTTTTAATTAGCATTTTCCATACTGTCCCAACTTTTTCTGATTTTGGGTTGTACAAGTGGTCCAGAGTTTTGAGATCTCAAGAAGCATGAGGGATTGTAGCGTGTTAGAAGACTGGATAGATACATAGGAGATAAACCATTTAATGTTTTGTAAGTAAGTAGCAGTAGTTTGCAGTCGATTCAAAACTGAACAGGTAACCAGTGTAGGGATGATGTGATTGGGGTTATATGATCATATTTTCTCGACCTTGTAAAAACTCTGCCTGCTGCATTCTGGACAAACTGTAGCATGTTTATATATCTTGCAGGACAACCACCTAGTAATGCATTACAATAGTCCAGTCTGGAGGTCATGAACGCATGGACGAGCTTCTCTGCATCAGATATAGACATGTTTCTTAGTTTAGCAATATTTTAAAGGTAAAAGAAGGCTGTTTTTGTATCATGGTTGATATGATTTTTAAAAGACAAGTTGGTGTCTAAAATAACTTCCAGATCTTTTACTGTAAACTAGTAGTTACAGTACATCCGTCTAAATGCAGGTTGAAATGCTGGATCTTCTGTGTACTGTTTTTTGGGCTGATGAGCAAAATCTCTGTTTAATCAGAATTTTACAATAGAAAGTTATGAGTCCTTCAATCTTTTAATTCTTTGACTAATACAGTTATACGAGCCAATTGAGCTTTATCGTCTGGTTTTGATGAGATATATAGTTGGGTATCATCATCATAACAGTGGAAGCTTATCCCATGCCTTCTAATAATATTTCCCAAGGGAGGCATGTATATTGTGAAACGGAGGGGTCCTAGAACTGAACCTTGTGGCACCCCATAATTTACTTGTATTAACCTGGATAGCTCTCTATTTAAGTCTACAAAATGGTAACAATCTGACAGGTAGGATTTAAACCAGCTTAATGCCTAACCCTGAATGCCGAAGTAATTCTGTAAACGATCCAGGAGAAGATCATGATCTATAGTGTTGAATGCAGCACTAGGATCTAGCAAAACTAACAAATAGATGTAGACGTGGTCTAAAGATAAAAACAGGTCATTAGGGATTTTAACTAAAGCAGTTTCTGTGCTGTGATGGGGCCTAAAACCTGACTGAAACTCTTTAAAGATATTGTTCTCTTGTAAGTAGGAACATAACTGGGCAGTCACAAGCTTTTCTAAAATCTTAGACATAAATGGGAGATTTAAAATGGGTCTGTAATTTGATAGTGTGTTTGGAGCCAAATTAGGTTTCTTAATGTGGGGCTTAATAACTGCTGACCTGAGGGGTTTATGGACATGACCTAAAGATAGTGAGGAGTTAATAATATTCAGAAGAGGCTGACCAGCTGTATGTAACACTTCTTTCAGTAGTTTAGTTGGAATGGGATCTAACTGACATGTTGTTGATTTGGCTTTGGTAATAACATCATACAGCTTTTCCTGTCCTATACGTGTAAAGCAGTGTAGTTAGTGAGTTTATTTGTGTGTTAGAAGAAGAAGAAGAAGAAGAAGAAGAAGAAGATTAGCCTTTATTGTCACATATACATTACAGCACAGTGAAATTTGTTTTTCGCATATCCCAGCTTGCTTAGAAGCTGGGGTCAGAGCGCAGGGTCGGCCATGATACGGCGCCCCTGGAGCATAGAGGGTTAAGGGCCTTGCTCAAGGGCCCAGGAGTGGAAGCTTGGCAATACCGGGGCTTGAACCCCCGACCTTCCGATCGGTAACCCAGCGCCTTAACTGCTGGAGCTACCACTCCCCAAATATACTATAGTGAGTATATTTGTGAGTTAGTGAGTACAGTGTGTGTTAGAGTACATTAGTGTGTGTCAGTGAGTATTGTGTGTTAGTGAGTAAATTTTTGTTATTGAGTACAGTAGTGTGTGTCAGTAAGTACAGTGTGTGATTAAGTAGTGTGTGTTACCGTTGATCTGGCTCGTGTTACTGTGTGCTGTTTGTGAATTTACACACTGATCGATCTCCTCCTCCTCCAAAAGAATGCTCTTTACCCATCCTACATTTGAATGACAACTGAGCATCCCAGCGTGTATTTAAAACCAACCCACATACACACTTTACCCCCTCACACACACACACCTCCCCCCCCCACTCCATTCTATAGTAACAGTGTGAGAGCATGCACTCTGTGTAATGGTGTTCAGGATCAGGGGAATAAATCAGAGCGAGGGAGCGCTAATGGAAGATAGACGAGTGCGGAGGCAGGCGAATGTACACTTACGCACTTTAGCAAGAACGCTAACGGGGCACTCCCTCACTGATTTATTGAGCTGATGAGGAAGAAAATAAAGAATTTCCTTCCAGAGATTACCAAAAGAGCTTGTTTTATGTCATTGTTAATATCGATTTATTATTGTTAGCTTTAGCGTGTTAGCAGCAGCTATTCCCATAAAGAATTTATTTGCCAATAAAGTACAGGTTATTACATGGTTATTATTATTATTTTTAATAGAAACCTATTAATTATAAGTAGGGTGTAATTAAATAGTTATTAATTATGTGTAATTTATTTGGCACGATTGTACACTTTTTTGTTTATTACTTTTTTAGTAATTATAAATATTATTATTATTCTGATTTATTTGTGTAAATATATGGTTTCATGCCGAGGAAGAGCACCACAGATGCCTTATTTGCTTTGAGGATGTTGATGGAGAAGTATAGAGAAGGACAGAAGGAGCTGCATTGTGTATTTGTGGATTTAGAGAAAGCGTACGACAGGGTGCCGAGAGAGGAGTTGTGGTATTGTATGAGGAAGTCAGGTGTGTCAGAGAAGTATGTGAGGGTGGTGCAGGACATGTATGAGGACAGTGTGACGGCAGTAAAGTGTGCAGTAGGTACGACAGACTGGTTCAGGGTGAAGGTTGGACTGCATCAAGGATCGGCCCTGAGCCCTTTCCTGTTTGCAGTGGTGATGGACAGGTTGACGGACGAGGTCAGACAGGAGTCTCCCTGGACTATGATGTTTGCAGATGATATTGTGATTTGTGGTGAGAGTAGAGAGCAGGTTGAGAAGAGCCTGGAGAGGTGGAGATATGCGCTGGAGAGAAGGGGAATGAAAGTCAGTAGGAGTAAGACAGAGTACATGTGTGTGAATGAGAGGGAGGGCAGTGGAGTGATGCGGTTGCAGGGAGAAGAGGTGGAGAAGGTGGAGGAGTTCAGGTACCTGGGGTCAACAGTGCAAAGTAATGGAGAGTGTGTTAGGGAAGTAAAGAAAAGAGTGCAGGCAGGGTGGAGTGGGTGGAGAAGAGTGACAGGAGTGATTTGTGATAGAAGAGTATCTGCAAGAATGAAAGGGAAAGTTTATAGGACTGTGGTGAGACCTGCGATGTTGTATGGATTAGAGACAGTGGCATTGAGTAAAAGACAGGAGGTGGAGCTGGAGGTAGCAGAGCTGAAGATGTTGAGGTTTTCGTTGGGAGTGACGAGGATGGACAAGATAAGAAATGAGTTTATTAGAGGGACAGCCCATGTAGGATGTTTTGGTGACAAGGTGAGGGAGGCGAGATTGAGATGGTTTGGATATGTGCAGAGAAGGGACATGAATTATATTGGTAGAAAAATGCTGAAGATGGAGCCACCAGGTAGGAGGAAAAGAGGAAGGCCAAGGAGTAGGTTCATGGATGTGGTGAGGGAAGACATGCAGGTAGTTGGTGTAAAAGAGGCAGATATAGAGGACAGGGTGGTATGGAGACGGATGATCCACTGTGGCGAAGCCGAAAGAAGAAGAAGAAGATATTTATTTACTTTTATATTTTTTTAATTTAATGTCAGAGTCGAAAGGCATTCGCACAAGCAGGATCAATTGTGTCTCCCTTTCTGTCTCTCACTCAAACACACACACACACACACACACACACACACACACACACACACACACACACACACACACACACACACACACACACACACACAGAATTAAGCCAGTGTGTAATGGTTTTGCCCTCAGGTTGTTGGTTGGGTTTGTGTTTGTTCTGCATTTCATCCACAAAGTTAAAACAAAACAAGTCCATCTCTTGCTTGCTTTCTCTTAATGCTTCTCTTCTCTCTCTCTCTCTCTCTCTCTCTCTCTCTCTCTCTCTCTCTCTCTCTCTCTCTCTCTCTCTCTCTCAGAGACACACACACACACACACACACACACACACACACACACACACACACACACACACACGTGCACGTCTTGTCTCTTTCTTTTGGTCCTGACAGCTTTGCTTCTGTGTTCAGTCAAACCTTCAGCCCTGAGGGAGTGAATCAGAATCAAAGACAGTCAGAGAGAAAACAAGGTAGACAACGAGAGCTGTGTGTGTGTGTCTGTGTGTGTGTGTGTGTGTCTGTGTGTGCGTGTGTCTGTGTGTGTGTGTGTGTGTGTGTGTGTGTGTGTGTGTATTTGTCTGGGTACCTCAGTCGTCTTTATTACAGCTGTTGTATTCACATTGTCGACACAAGCGCTCTCACTGCTGTGACTAGTCGAGCGTATATTCATCTGTGTGTGTGTGTGTGTGTGTGTGTGTGTGTGTGTGTTCCTTTCTTCCCCCCGTGTCTCTCTCGTCGCATGTCGTTGTTGCTTTGATAGAAACAGGTCATGCGCGACCTTTAACACTGCGAGCTGGAATTGCTGTAGAGCCTGTGTGGCGCGTCTTCACGTCCCCCGAGGGCCCAGAACCTCGCTCTATGAATTTATGTTCTTTCTATCGTCCCCCTCGTCTGACTTTCTTATCATGACCTTTGACCCCTTCGTTGCACAGACACACACAGCTTCATGCTGGTGTGAGACTGTATACTGAGACTCCACCCGCATTCGGCTTGGTTCAGTTGAATTCAGATGAATTTGTTCAGCATGGTTGTGTGAGGATGAATCTGCTGGGGCAGCCATTTCTGGGTCAGTGGGGGCGGAGCTTAAGTCACACTCCATCAGGCAAGATTAAGGTTTAGTTAAAATTTAAAAGTGTTTAAATTACATGTAGTCAGCCAAATACAGACAGGGCATTAGTTATCCTTTATCAACTGCATGAGCTTAAGGTACACAAAGTCAGACAAAATGAGGGCGGAGCTTAATCAGCACTTGATGGGCAGTTGAATTAAATCAACCAAATGAGGGACATGCTTAAGGTAATCACTCTAAAAGCAGGTGGGGCTTAAGATACATGTAATCAGTCTAAGAGAGGGTGGGGTTTAAGCTACATGTAATCATAGCAAAAGATCACTGTAATACAGTGTGGGTATCACTCTGAAAGTGGGCAGGGATTAAGATATATGTGATCAGTCTAAGAGAGGGTGGGGTTTAAGCTACATGTAATCATAGCAAAAGATCACTGTAATACAGTGTGGGTATCACTCTGAAAGTGGGCAGGGATTAAGATTCATGTGATCAGTCTAAGAGAGGGTGGAGTTTAAGATGCATGTAGTCACTCTAAAAGAGGGTGGGGCTTAAGATACACGTATTCACACTAAAAGTGGGCTGGGTTGTTATTTTAAAAGAGGGCTGGGCTTAAGTTGTACAATCAATTTAAAAAGAGCGGGCTTGAGGTACATGTAATCAGTCTAATTGAGGGTGGGGCTTAAAGTAGACATTATACATGTTATCATTCAAAATTGGGCATAGCTTAAGGCACAAAACTAGTCGAATGTAATAATGGACCGGTAAATAGACAGGCAGAGAAAAGGGTATACACACACACACACACACACACACACACACACACACACACACACACACACACACACACACACACACACACACAAGCTACATTTAAATGATTGTAATGGAGGCTTGGCTATTTAAGGTCAGAAATCCTCGATAAAGGGAATTTAATTAGATTTAATTAGCGTATTGTGGACTATAATTAATGTTTTATGGTTAAATCAGGCTTGAGCATCACTGTGTAACACACAATCACTGCTACACACACACACACACACACACACACACACACACACACACACACAGGTTTCCTTTTATCTCTCTAACCACAAAGATATCATTACTGTAGATAGTGAAGTATGTTCATTTTCGTAGACAAAAGCTTTGCATGGTTTATAGTGGGCGGGGGCAAGTGGGGGGGGGCAGAGACAGAGAAAAGTGTGTGTAATGTGTGTTGAGAATAAAAGGACATAAGACAGACACAAGGAGAGTGAAAAGACAGGTGAGGGGAAAATTGGGACGAGTACACAGAGAAAGAGGACATGGGAAAGGGAACAGTAAATAGAAATGGTGGGCTGTAGAATAAGATGTAAATATGTACAAGGAATTTCTACAAATGTAAACAAAGACAGGGGGCAGTGGGAAACTAGGACTTGGTCACTAGGGAAACAGGAAATGGGGGAAAAAATGGACGGGACTGGGAATGCAGGAACACGGGCAAAGAAGTCAGAGGAAGTAAGACAGGAATTGTCTTACAGGAATAAATCGATAAAGGACGATGCGAGGGGAATAGGGAACAAGTGCACCTGCAAAAAAAAAAAAAAGAGTGAGTGGAGACAGGATCCAAAAAGAATATGTGGAAAGGAAAGGGGATAGGCCATAGCTGGCAATCGGATAGGGCACAGGGGAAGGGAGGGGAATGAGAATGAGGACGAGACGGGGCACTGCAGATTTACGGCTCTGTCACCCTCCAGAGTCCCATCAGAGGCACGCTGCTAATTTAAGGGAGAAAACAATATGGAGGGCTCTCGAGGCTTCTCTCGTTTTCTCTTTCTCTTCCTCACACACACACACACACACACACACACACACACACGGTGTGTGACAGCGACGTTTTTTATCCCTCACGCTCTTTTCTTTCTGTAATGAGGGCGACGTTATTGCCCCAATAAATCAGCCAGCTCTCTGTAATGTTTAATTCAGCGTGTGTGTTCAGCTAGCGGCAGTGCGCTCAGTGTGTCTCTGTCAGACGGGCACACACACACACACACACACACACCCACCCACACGCACTCAAGCTTCATCTTGAAGTCCCCGTCTGTAGCCTATTACATCTAAATGACTGTAATCTGTTTGAGATCATAAATCCTCCATTAACGAAGATTTAATTAACACACTGTGGATTAGAATTAGCCTTTTATGGTTCAATCTGATAGTATGCTGCACATACACTCTCTTACACACCCACACACACAATAGAATGTGTGCTTTATGGCTGTATGCTAATCGATATGGGGCTGAATGATTGATCAGCTCTTCATGACACGGCTACAGAGTGAACGAATCGATCCCTCTGCATCCCTCGCTTATTTTAAGGAAGGCCATCATTCCATTAGATCAAAGCTGAGTGTGTGTGCATGAGTGTGTGTATGGGGGGGTCAGGAGTGCTCACTAGAGGGAAGTAATAAAGATCGAGCAGGACAATAAGCTGCTTTATAAACGAGAATTTAAGTAATGGCTGCAGGATGTATCGGCGTTCGCGGATCGATGAGGCATTAATGCATGCACGCTCGATGGCCTGATGGATTTTATTGCAGCTTTATTGAGAATTAGCCAAACGCGTGCATGCCCACGCCGGTGCCTTATTTGCGTCAGTCAGCTTCAGGGGGACTTTAATACTGGGCCACGAATGAGCGCACACCGTTAAATCAGAATAACATCATCTAATATTCATGTGGAAGCATCATGGGGTTTTCTGCTGCGGGGTGTGAAGATTTTCTTTCTGACCGCCTTCCTTTTGTACGCAAACTCACATGCGACAGAGAACGCACAAGAATCTGTACAGATGTTTACAAGACGATTTGGAGGACGTACATATTAAGAATGTGTATTCACGAAAAGACGTACATTTGAGTGAGGGTTAAAATTAGATTTTTATTTTTATTGCTCTTTTCTTAATGGACATTGTCTCAAAGCAGCTTCACAGAATGTCAGAATCATAGAAGGGTGGCATCAAAAAGTTTCTTCTGCAGAAGCACCTCCTGCGTTTTGCCATGGATCTGCTCAATGGTGTCGAAAACGGCGACCTTTGAGCCGGATTTTCATGAGAGGGCAAATCCGCAGGGGCCCAATCTGGAGAGTAGGGTGGGTGCAGAAGTAAGATCATGCGTGTCTAGTGAAAAACTCACGTGAGGGTCTATGATGAAATCGCAGACGTTTTAATGCACATAGTCAAAATATCACCAGATGTACACAGGACGATGTCTTTTGGCACACTGGCATATGAAGATCGGTGCTCCCTGTGACTGTGCATGCAGCCTTGTGCTGCCATCTGTTGGCTTGTTACAAAACTATTTTCGAAATCTTTTGATATCACCTCGTATGTGTATTTATCCCTGATGAGCAAGTCTGGGGTGACTGTAGAAAGAAAAATCTCTTTTAGATGGCATGAGGAAGAAACCTTGAGAGGAACCAGACTCAAAAGGGGAACACATCATTTGGGGGACGGCAAGAGTATGACTCTAAATTATTACAAAATTACAAGTAAGAGAATAAGAAATATCACGAGCACAGGAGTGTGTGATTGTGAGTAATGTCCTTTCTACAGTCTAATGCAGTTAGTTTGAGTTGTGGTGCTACTAAGCAAATCATAAATTAGCTCAACATCTGAGCTACAACATATGTAGATTGTTATTTTAAGTCTTGATTAACAGGTTGTTTATCCTCAAAGTCCAATGTCCAATATTTTAATGAAGTGGGATCCAACGAAATGGAACCTGGGGATGAAGGGAACCTAAAGGCACAAAAGGAGGGGGGTTTTGTGGGGGATATTGGAATAGGACTGACATAAACATAAGGTGAAGGGGGAAGAAGAGGTTCCACAGAAGAGGACAAAAGAAGGGAATAGGGAGTTAATAAATGTGTTGCAGGAAAGATATAAAGTAGAATAAACTGAAACGTATGCAAGGGGAACGTGAGATCAGGAGAGGAAAAGATGGACTCTTGGGATTCCCTTAGGACAGACAGGGTGGTCAAGGGAATAGGACGAAGTGATGGAGTACAAACGAAGGGTTAGGGGAAAAAAAGAAGGAGAGAAAAGGACTAGGAGACCAAAGGGATGAGGGGAATGGTAAAGGAGGGAACAAAGGAGGATGGAAAAGGATAGAGCGAGGAAAGTGCTGAAAGGATAGGAAAGTTGAGCAAAATGATGGAACAGGGGAAGAGGAGAGCATAGTGGAGCGAGGATGTGGAAGCGGGACAAGGGGACAAAAATGTGGGAACCAAAAAGAACAGGAAGTGGAAAAAGAATTGGGTAGGAGCAACGAAGACAATAAGATGGGAATAGTGGAGAAGTGGAAAATGAAGGAACACAAGGGATAAGAACATTATACAAGAAGGAGGTGAATACGAGAAGACTGAGAATGATGAACACCTACTGAAGGGAGGAATAAAGAAGGGAATGGGGAACAGGATGAAGGAAGAAGACTGGGAAAACAATGAGGATTTCCTATCCAAGAGGATAGGGAATGTGGATGAGTGAAATTGAATAAAGTATATGGGGCAAAGAACACAGAATACACTTCCTCATTTTCTTTCGCTCTTTCTCTTTTTCTTTCAGCCAATCGGAGCCCTGAACCCAAAGAGAGCTGCTTTCTTTTCCGAACGCTATGAATCATGGGAAGACGAACAGGTCCCCAAATTCCACTACGGCACACACTATTCCACGGCCAGCTTTACCATGATGTGGCTGCTGAGGATCGTGAGTTTTACACACAAACACACACACACACACACACACACACACACACACACACACACACACACACACACACCACACACTGTTTGATGTCCTGCACAACAGACTGCCTGCCCATTAAACCCATTGTTTTAGTTTTATGTGAGCATATTTGCATGGTAGCGCTAATGGTTAAGCTGACTGCAAGCAATTAGTGTTAAAATATTGTCATCATTATTACATCATACTCCTGCTTCCCATTTTACACACAATCATAACGCTTCAAATCCTCCACATGTGATTTGCTGTTTTTTTTTTTTTTTAAAACACTTATTTTATGATTTGTACTAAAGCATATGACTGCTAATTGCCGTGCATAATTTTGCATGTGTGTGTGTGTGTGTGTGTGTGTGTGTGTGTGTGTGTGTGTGTGTGTCGGGGTGATTTATGCCATGCTGAATTATAGGCCTTATCTCCATGCTAACAAATGCAGTGTGCATTTTTCATTTCTCTTGCCATGTCCTGCACACAAAGGGATGAGACTACAGACCAAGCTGCGTGTTTCTGTAGGATAAAATTGCACAAAGCAAAAACAACCTTTTTATTGTTCGACATTATATCACACCGAGACAGATTCTTTGTGTACAAAGTGGAAAATCAGTTAAATACAGAGAAACCTTTACTTTCATTTTAACTTCCATCATTTCCAACTTTATGGCGGTTTTGTTGATAATAATAATAATAATAATAATAATAATATAATAATAATAATATAATAATAGGGAAAATTTTAAAGTTAGTATAAAGGTGTGTTCGTGTAGGTGTTGTATACAGGGTCTTGTTTGAATTGAATTTGTGACTTAATATTTGTCTTTACGACTAGAAATAAAAAGTTCCTAGTGCCATGATCACTCAGTGTCATGATTAGGGTTCCAAAATTCCAGGAACTTTTAAGACAGGAAATTTTTCATTGGGATTGACCAGAATTTACAAAGTTGCAGGTTAGACTATAACAGGGAAATGAAATGTAGTTGAAAAAAAAAAATCTTATAGGATAATTTTGTTTAAAACAACCAGATTTAATGCAATTTCAGTTACATGCACACAGCACACTTACTGCAGGGTCACTGTGGCCATGCCCCCCCAACATGGACTTTTCATTTCTCCATCACATAACACACATCATTTCTTTTAACCTAGATCAAAATAATGTCAAAAAAGGTCCATCTTGGCAATTTTTGCATTACATTTATTTTTCAAATTACATAAATATTACATACATTTATGTTTAAAACTTCCTTGTGCTTTTTGAAAGTTATTGTGCAACAAAATTAAAGTAAAAAAAATAAATAAAAGTAAAAAAAAAAAAAAAAAAAAAAAAAATATATATATATATATAAAAGATATTTAATGTATTAGTTTGCATGCATGTCAGTGATTCCCAAACAAAATGTTTATATTTATGATCATATGTGATACGGTATATATACGGTTTGCTACATTTTAAATTAATTCCCAAATACCCAGATTAAGTTCCCATAGAAAGTTTTCAGAAATGTATCAGAAATGTTCTGCCCCTTTGCATCCCTAGTCATTTTATACTAGGTTAAAAGGTTTGCCAACATCTCTCATGGCTCAGAGACATGGATTTTAGTCCACATCAGAATCTTTCAGTTTCTTTTGATGAACATAAATTTAATTGTTAACATTTATCCAAAATACAGTAAAATCTTTGTAACTATGAATGTCGTATTGTATTGGCGATGTTATGGGGTTGTGTACAGGGGTTTAAGAGAGGTGTCTAGGTCTCAGGTTTTTTTCCACTCAAGTCGTGTATCTTAGACTGAATTTAGGATGTAAGATGAGATGTTTCTGTGCTGCCATTGTTCTACAATTACATTTATTTATACGCATTTTTTATCAAAATAAATGTTCAATCTTCATGTTCTCTTGATGATTAGCAAACAGATTTCCTTTCCTTTAAGGATTTGTTTGTAAAACTGAATGATGGAGAAATGGCACAGAAGACCAGAATGGAATGTTACACAATCATTTCAAGAGACGTTAGGGAGTCTTAAAGAGAAGTACTAATATGAAGGAGAACATCATGGGAGTTTTTTGAGAAACGTTAAAGGTACAGTAGAGGAAATTTAGGATAATGTTCAGGCAACAGTCGAGTTAATGGAGTATTAAGGAAAATGGTAATTGAGTAGGTCAAGATTTTTACTAACATACTTATATACAGAATACAACTAGCAGTGAAATGTAAACCTGATTGGCTGCTCTGTGCATTATATAAAAATAACTATAAATATAATAAAAAATAAATAAATTAATAAATTATAAAGAATTTGTATAGAGCTTTTTACAATGGACATGGCCTCAAAGCAGCTTAACACAGATAAAGCAGTAATATAAATTTATTAGCAAAAGATAAAGTCGTTAGGTCAGTTAGTGAGGAATGTTCACTAGATAATATCAGAAGGTTTAAGAGATCAGCAGGAATTCATTGAACATTTTCTAAACATTTCTGAACAAATGGCAAATTTATTACCAATTAAAACATGCTTAATAAACATATTTGTTTTATCATTGTGTTACAGCGTGATTTTGTAAATAAAAGTAACTATCTAAGAAAGAAAGAGAGGGAGAAAGTTAGGGAAGGGATAAGGCAACATATATTATGCAATTGAAACACTCCAATTTAAATGCAACATTTTTCCTTGGAATGGGTATAAAATCGGTGGCGCACGTGTGTGTGAGGCAGGGGGACTCTAAAAGTCTTTAATTGCTATACTATGTTGTTTTTATGGTCACTTCCTGCAGAGGCATAACATTGATCCCTCTTATTATTATCAGGATTATACTAAAGCCTCTTCAGTGAACAGCCTCAGTGTGGCCACTTTATCACACACACACACACACACACACACACAGAATGAGACAGAAAAGGCGGGTGCTAGACTCGTTTTATCAGCCTCTGTGTAATTAGGGTCGTTTATTTCCGCCGCTGAATTGCAGTCTAATTAAAAACACTGGACACACAGTGTGATGTAGTCCACATGGCTGTGCTCCACTTCTCTATAGGGGAATCTTCTCTTTATAGAGAAGGTGATACAGGGATAGGGATAATTTAAATGGTAGAGACAAGGCAATAAGTCAAAGGAGACCAGAAAGTGGATCTGTGTGCATAAAAGGTACTAATCAAGCTTCCAATGTCTGTAGAGTGAGTAGAAAAATATCGGATAATGCAATAAAAATCGAAATATATAATCTCCTTAATGTGTATATATAGTGTGGAAAAATCCTGATTTCTTATTGTTTTGCATGTTTGTCACACGTTAATGTTTCACATCATCAAACTAATTTAAATATTAGTAAAAGATAACACAAGTAAACACAACATGCAGTTTTTAAATGAAGGTTGTTATTATTGAGGGAAAACAAAACCCAAAACTACTTGGCACTGTGTGAAAAAGTATTTGTTAAAACTGTGGTTTATCACACCTGAGTTAAATTTCTCTGGCCACACACAGGCCTGAATACTGCCACACCTGTTCGCTATCAAGAAATTCTCTTAAATAGGACCTGCCTGACAAAGTGATGTAGACCAAAAGATCCTCAAAAGCTAGACATCATGTCGAAATCCAAAGAAATTCAGAAACAAATAAGAAAGAAAGTAATTTAGATCTATTAGTGTGGAAAAGTTTATAAAGACATTTCTAAAGCTTTGGGACTCCACAGTGAGAGCCATTATTCACAAATGGCAAAAACATGGAACAGTGTAGAACCTTCCCAGGAGTGGCCCGGCCGACCAAAATTACCCCAAGAGCACAGCGAAGACTCATCCAGAAGGTCACAAAAGACCCCACAAAAACATCCAAAGAACTGCAGGCCTCACTTGCCTCAGTCAAGGTCAGTGTTCATGACTCCACCATAAGACAGAGACTGGGGAAAAAATGGTCCAAGATGAAAACCGCTGCTGAGCAAAAAGAACATAAAGGCTCGTTTAAGTTTTGCCAGAAAACATCTTGATGAACCCCAAGACTTTTGAGAAAATACTCTGTGGACTGACGAGACAAAAGTTGAACTTTTTGGAAGGTGTGTGTCCCATTACGTCTGGTGTAAAAATAACACCGCATTTCAGAAAAAGATCATACCAACAGTAAAATATTGTGGTGGTAGTGTGATGGTCTGGGGCTGTTTTGCTGCTTCAGGACCTAAAAGACTTTCTGTGATAAATGGAACAATGATTTCTGCTGGTTACCAACAAATCCTGAACAGTCCAGCCATCTGTTCATGACCTCAAGCTGAAGAGAACTTGTTCTGATCCAAAACACACCAGCAAGTCCACCTCTGAATGGCTGAAGTAAAACAAAATGAAGACTTTGGAGTGGCCTAGTCAAAGACCTGACCTGAATCCTACTGAGGTGCTGTGGCATAACCTAAAAAAGGAGGTTCATGGTCGAAAATTGCAACAATTCTGCAGAGATGAGTGAACAAAATTCATCAACAGACTGGGGATCCATGAAATCCATGTGTGTGTGTGTGTGTGTGTTTTTACATTTATTATTTGATTATCTAATGTCCTGTACTGAAATGATTCTGAACGAATATGTGTACTGTTACACCCCTAATTTGAGTAGGAAGTCAGAAGGCTTTGGAGAAGGGAACATGGAACAGGTAAATGAGATAAGAAGTGATTAAGAGGATATGGGGCATATGAAGACTGAGACACGAGCAGAAGACAGAAGAAAATTTAAAAGAATGTTTAAGGGACAAGGTGGACAGAGGATGAGAGGGCAAGAAGTCCATTTAAAATAGATTTGTTCTCAACTCAAATTAACGAAGTAAATTTAAGTAACGAATGAAATGAAAGGTAGTGAACCAAGGGTAAGAGGAGGCCATTAATGTCGGTGAACAAGTGCATGACGATAAAAAGAAACCAAATACAGCCCAGGATTTCTTGAGGAATGGGTTTGTGTGTAGGTTGGTGTGTATGCGTGCATGCACTGATGATGTCCTTATTATCCCCAGGAGCCGTTCACTACGTTCTTCCTCAACTTCCAAGGAGGGAAGTTTGATCACGCAGACCGAACTTTCTCCTCTGTCGCCAGGGCCTGGAGGAACTGTCAGAGAGACACATCAGACGTGAAGGTATATACTATATACAAACACTGGTTAATATATTATCCTATTAATTTTCATAAATGCCACCAATTGTGTAGAGTTATAAAAGTCAAGCTTTATATAATAATGGAAATCTCAGTTCAGGAACTGGAACCAAGAACCTAGAGTTTTTTTTTATAGAGTTGTTTTCGACTATTTTCACACAGAAATCAGATCTATAAGTCAGAATGCAACTATACAGGGAGATGTTTGCCAACACACACACACACACACACACACACACACACACACACCCCTACTTCCTGTCAATCAGACATCAAGTTGTGTTTGGTTTTCGTCTCGTGTTCCTTCAATATGGAGACAATTACGTGATTAGACGTGAGCACGCTTCCTCTCTGTAACCAGAGATCGGTGTGGGGCAATAAGCATGGCTTTCTGCCTCTCCATAAACACACACACACACACACACACACACACACAGAGTTCTGCACAGGTATGCTCACAGTCAATCCATGTCACATTGCCTTGAAAGCGTTAGGCTTCACTGATCAAAGCCAACAGAACTTTTCCAACCTTGACATGAACCTTAAACTGCTTCACTTTCTCCATCTCACACACACACGACACACTTAGAGTGTGCGTAACCATTCAGAGACCCCTACAAAACGTATAACAAGTGCCTGTACCTCTTAAAGTATTCATTACGGCATGTGGACAGGACGTCAGGACATTTGCTTGATTGCGCTCTTTGGATAGTAAAACATGCGGCTCATGTTACACACTAACAGCTGATTAAAGACAAAAACACACATCACACACTGTCAGTGTGGATAAGTGTAACAGCATGACGGACACTTACACAGAAATTCAGCTAATTGTCTTTATTTAAGTCAAGATCATATTTTTATTCCAGCTTTAAAGGAGACATAATGAATCATTACAGCAAAAGTTATTTCTATTACGATTATAATCCTTACTGTAGTCACTGTTACAGCTATAATCCTTACTGTAGTCACTGTTACAGCTATAATCATTACTGTAGTCACTAATACAGCTATAATCCTTACTGTAGTCACTGTTACAGTTATAATCCTTACTGTAGTCACTGTTACAGCTATAATCCTTACTGTAGTCACTGTTACAGCTATAATCCTTACTGTAGTCACTGTTACAGCTATAATCCTTACTGTAGTCACTGTTACATCTATAATCCTTACTGTAGTCACTGTTACATCTATAATCATTACTGTAGTCACTGTTACATCTATAATCCTTACTGTAGTCACTGTTACATCTATAATCCTTACTGTAGTCACTGTTACAGTTATAATCCTTACTGTAGTCACTGTTACATCTATAATCCTTACTGTAGTCACTGTTACATCTATAATCCTTACTGTAGTCACTGTTACAGTTATAATCCTTACTGTAGTCACTGTTACATCTATAATCCTTACTGTAGTCACTGTTACATCTATAATCCTTACTGTAGTCACTGTTACATCTATAATCCTTACTGTAGTCACTGTTACAGTTATAATCCTTACTGTAGTCACTGTTACATCTATAATCCTTACTGTAGTCACTGTTACAGTTATAATCCTTACTGTAGTCACTGTTACATCTATAATCATTACTGTAGTCACTGTTACAGTTATAATCCTTACTGTAGTCACTGTTACATCTATAATCATTACTGTAGTCACTGTTACAGTTATAATCCTTACTGTAGTCACTGTTACAGCTATAATCCTTACTGTAGTCACTTTTAGACGTATGATTCAATTTATTTTTATTTGTATAGCACTTTTAACAATAAAAATTGTCTCAAAGCAGCTTTACACAGATAATGTGTTAGGAAAGAATGAAGTTTGTTCTTTATAATTGTAAGTTTGCCCCTGATTTGCAATCCGGTGGAGACTGTGGCAAGGACAAACACCCTGAGATGGCAAAAGTAAGAAACCTTAGAAGGAACCAAACTCAAGAGGGAACCCATCCTCATCTGGGTGGTGCAAAATGTCCATTTATTACAGATAAATGATGTTGCGGTGTGCAGTGATGATGATCAGATGCAACCCCGTAATCCTAAATCATTGTAGCAGACTGTTGACATTAACTACAGTCCAAAGCCATCCTCAAATCTCCCGTGTTACTCCGTAATTTCATGGATCCCCAGTCTGTTGATGAGAAACCATCCCTAGCTGCACAGTATGGCCTCCAATCGAAGAGGACACCATCCAGAGGCAGGACAGGATGAAGCAGGCAGATCCGAGAAGAGGAGAGGGGCAGGAACAGTGGTCACTGGAACCTCAGGAACATGTTTAACTCAACCGAGAGAGAGAGAGAGAGAGATTACTGTAGTCACTATTACAGCTATAATCATTACTGTAGTCACTGTTACAGCTATAATCCTTACTGTAGTCACTGTTACAGCTATAATCATTACTGTAGTCACTGTTACAGCTATAATCCTTACTGTAGTCACTGTTACAGCTATAATCATTACTGTAGTCACTGTTACAGCTATAATCATTACTGTAGTCACTGTTACAGCTATAATCCTTACTGTAGTCACTGTTACATCTATAATCCTTACTGTAGTCACTGTTACATCTATAATCATTACTGTAGTCACTGTTACAGCTATAATCCTTACTGTAGTCACTGTTACAGCTATAATCATTACTGTAGTCACTGTTACAGCTATAATCATTACTGTAGTCACTGTTACAGCTATAATCCTTACTGTAGTCACTGTTACAGCTATAATCATTACTGTAGTCACTGTTACAGCTATAATCCTTACTGTAGTCACTGTTACAGCTATAATCATTACTGTAGTCACTGTTACAGCTATAATCATTACTGTAGTCACTGTTACAGCTATAATCCTTACTGTAGTCACTGTTACAGCTATAATCATTACTGTAGTCACTGTTACAGCTATAATCATTACTGTAGTCACTGTTACAGCTATAATCCTTACTGTAGTCACTGTTACAGCTATAATCATTACTGTAGTCACTGTTACAGCTATAATCATTACTGTAGTCACTGTTACAGCTATAATCATTACTGTAGTCACTGTTACATCTATAATCCTTACTGTAGTCACTGTTACATCTATAATCCTTACTGTAGTCACTGTTACAGTTATAATCCTTACTGTAGTCACTGTTACATCTATAATCCTTACTGTAGTCACTGTTACAGTTATAATCCTTACTGTAGTCACTGTTACATCTATAATCATTACTGTAGTCACTGTTACAGTTATAATCCTTACTGTAGTCACTGTTACATCTATAATCATTACTGTAGTCACTGTTACAGTTATAATCCTTACTGTAGTCACTGTTACAGCTATAATCCTTACTGTAGTCACTTTTAGACGTATGATTCAATTTATTTTTATTTGTATAGCACTTTTAACAATAAAAATTGTCTCAAAGCAGCTTTACACAGATAATGTGTTAGGAAAGAATGAAGTTTGTTCTTTATAATTGTAAGTTTGCCCCTGATTTGCAATCCGGTGGAGACTGTGGCAAGGACAAACACCCTGAGATGGCAAAAGTAAGAAACCTTAGAAGGAACCAAACTCAAGAGGGAACCCATCCTCATCTGGGTGGTGCAAAATGTCCATTTATTACAGATAAATGATGTTGCGGTGTGCAGTGATGATGATCAGATGCAACCCCGTAATCCTAAATCATTGTAGCAGACTGTTGACATTAACTACAGTCCAAAGCCATCCTCAAATCTCCCGTGTTACTCCGTAATTTCATGGATCCCCAGTCTGTTGATGAGAAACCATCCCTAGCTGCACAGTATGGCCTCCAATCGAAGAGGACACCATCCAGAGGCAGGACAGGATGAAGCAGGCAGATCCGAGAAGAGGAGAGGGGCAGGAACAGTGGTCACTGGAACCTCAGGAACATGTTTAACTCAACCGAGAGAGAGAGAGAGAGAGATTACTGTAGTCACTATTACAGCTATAATCATTACTGTAGTCACTGTTACAGCTATAATCCTTACTGTAGTCACTGTTACAGCTATAATCATTACTGTAGTCACTGTTACAGCTATAATCCTTACTGTAGTCACTGTTACAGCTATAATCCTTACTGTAGTCACTGTTACAGCTATAATCATTATGTAGTCAGTATTTTGTCTGCATTTTTAAAAATGTGAACATAATTATTTCAATAATAATATATGTATTAGGACTCATAATTAATATATAGTTGCATAAATAACCCTGGTAATAGACACTGATGTGCTTCTTTCTTCAGTATTTTTATATATATTTTTTTTTTATTTATTTATTTATTTTTTTTAATTAAAGAACAGTATTCTTTTAAACAGTTAAACTCTCCTCCCCCTTTTTCTTGTGAGTGAAAGAAGGAGCTAAATCTTTGGGAGGCTACTGATTGTTGTTAACAATAATGGCTTAAAAATGGTCAGTCTGTAGCCAGTCCAGCTCCAGGGGTAGCCTCTGACCCTTGACCTCTGTCTTGAAGCTCTAGCTTTAACATCAGCACCATAAGTTTTGCCCTTAGGGGAATTAGACTGGGCCTTAAACAGGGCCAAAGGGAACTCCTCTCCACTGACCCGCAGCATGACAGGATTTTGCATCGCAGACTTTCACCTTTAGCCCTTTGTGCTTAGGGGCCAATGCACATAATAGGTCCTTCTAAAGCCCCCCTGCTCCACCCTGCTACTCACCCCACTGGCAGGTCGCCAGCCAAACGGGGTAAATTTACAGAGGGGCGCCTGGTGCCATCATAAAGCAGCGACCTTTTGTTTTAAAGACTTTTTCGTCTTTAAGCTACAACCTTTTCGGGGGATTTTATGTCTCCGGCTTTTAAAGAGATGCAGCACAGAAACAAGGGAGTGGAAAAAAGGAGCACTAGCTGGGTTTGTTTGTTCGTCTAATTAGCTGCTCTCACTCCTGTGAAGTGCCGAGCAAGAGGTCATTCAAACAAACAAAGCTAAAACTAACAACTGGATTAGCTGCTGCTGTTACACTACACTTATTTACATGACTTTATTTTTTTTGTAGTTTAGCTTTGTGTACTTTGTAAAATGAAGCAAGGGAAGCTTCATGAAGTCATTATTTTGTCTTTGTTCAACCTTAGTTATCTCTTTTTCTGAAACTCAGAGCTCCCTCTAGTACAGTATATACACTCTTATTTATTTATATAGCTTTTTTACGACTGCTATTTTTACACATTGGTACAT
>NC_139600.1:7079640-7084640 GCF_946808225.1 Silurus aristotelis | reverse complement strand
TTCTGGCTCTGACTTTCACTCTCTTTGTCTTTCTCTTCGTCTCTCCTCCTTTCTGCATTTCGCAGCAGAATGATGAGATGAGGACGTCCATCCATCAAGTCGGTGACCCTCAGCACACTCACCTGAGTGTGTTAATTCAATTTAATGCAGTGCGATGATCACTTTTTTCGCCCACACTTCTGGAATTTTCTCAGGGTCACACACACACACACACACACACACACACACACACACACACACACACACACACACACACACACACACACACACACACACACACACGCATGCTTGCAGATTTCTCACCCAGCTTAACTTTTTCTCTATTTTCCATCTTAACTATTTCCCTTCCTAAGAGTCTGTTTCACTGCTAAATTATCAAAGCTACACGACTAGGATGAATTTGTTTTTTGGTTAATCCAATGGATGATCTGATCCATGATCGTAATGTGATCCGAATCGTGAGTTTTATGATCAGTTGCACCAAATCTCAGGCTTCTACAACTTTGCTGGCAACTATCCTCATCCACTAGCAAACATCCAATAGACAATCCCAAATGCTACCCAGCTAGCTCAAACGCCAAGCTCGAAAAACAACCAAATCCAGTGCTATAGTTGCTAACCTGGGCTCTAGCAGTTAACCCAACTCTTACTTTTAAATGCTAGCATGCTACCGGTAAGAGTTGTTATCCTCCTTGCTGACAGCAGCGTGTTAGCAGTGTCCCAGTGGAACAGCCATACACACCACAGCTGTACAACACACACAAACAGAATGAAAGCTAAATGTAAACGCAGATGACCTTTACCCTTTTTAGAGGGCAGGGGTCTTTTCGCTGTGGAAAAACAGTGCGGTTTTAGTAAATGGGAGCGACGTTACAGTAGGCGAAGTGCACACGTGTCCACAGGGAGCTGATGTGGTGATATTATGATAGATCAATTCAGACTTATAGACTGGATGGATGGATGAATGGATTAATGGCTGGATGGAAAGATATTTAGATTAATAGATAAATGGTTTAATGAACTGATTAATGTTTAGATAAAAGGATGGAAAAATATTAAGATTAACAGACAGAGAGAGACAGATGGATGGATGGATGGATGGATGGATGGATGGATGGATGGATGGATTGGCAGTTACACAAGTAGATGAAAAACAGACAGATAAATAGATACAGAGGAAGACAGACAGAATGACGAACACTGTTTAATAAAATACTGAAAATAACCGAGTGTGTGTGTGTACGTGTGTGTGTGTGTGTGTGTGTGTGTGTGTCTCAGTGAGCATGACTATAATCTGATTGAGTCAATGTTCCCCAGTGTCTCTCACCTCATTCATCTTGCTCATACATACACCATTCTTACCCCATTGATTTGTTGTGTGTGTGTGTGTGTGTGTGTTGTGTGTGTGTGTGTGTGTGTGTGTGTGTGTGTGTGTGTGTGTGTGTGTGTGTGTGTGTGTGTGTGTCAGTGTCACTCTGAGACTTTAAAACAGTGTTAAATGGTGGCTAAAGAGCGTTAGGGTTTGGCCTAATCCATCTCATAAAACACAGAGATGCCTGAGACACTCGTTAGGAGCTGGAGAGCGCGCTACACACTCTAGTGACCTTCAGTAAAACACGTCACACCTGCCTTAATACTCCACACTCAATTTATAGCAGACAGACAGACAGACAGTAGTGGAACTGGACTGAAGGGATAGAGCACATTTCACTGGAGAAAGCAGTGGCTCTGTATGAAGTAAAGGATGTTGTTTGAATCTCTCTCTCTGTCTTTCTCTTTGTCCTTCACTGTCTTTCTCTTTGTCCCTTACTGTCTTTCTCTTTGTCCCTCTCTGGTCTTTCTCTTTGTCCCTTACTGTCGTTCTCTTTGTCCCTCTCTGGTCTTTCTCTTTGTCTCTCACTGTCTTTCTCTTTGTCCCTCTCTGGTCTTTCTCTTTGTCCCTCTCTGGTCTTTCTCTTTGTCCCTCTCTGTCTTTCTCTTTGTCCCTCATTTTTTTTCTCTTTGTCCCTCTATTTTTTTCTCTTTGTCCCTCTCTGGTCTTTCTCTTTGTCTCTCACTGTCTTTCTCTTTGTCCCTCTCTGGTCTTACTCTTTGTCCCTCTCTGGTCTTTCTCTTTGTCCCTCTCTGGTCTTTCTCTTTGTCCCTACCTGTTGTCTTTCTCTGCATTTCTTGCCCTCTTTCCCATTGTGCCTCTGCCTCTTTATACCTGTTTTCTTGATTTATTTAGTTTATCGCTTATTATTGGTTTTTGTTGTTTTTTCTTCTCTCTCTCTCTCTCTCTCTAAAGTCATTATGCGGATGCTCTGACCTCTTCGTTGTTCTGCTAGCATCTCATCTCCGACCTCAATACACACTCTGATGTGCGTTTATTCCGACGCCTACTTCGCGTCAATCTGTGTGTGTGTGTGTGTGTGTGTGTGTGTGTGTGTGTGTGTGTGTGTGTGTGTGTGTGTGTGAGAGAGAGAGAGAAAGCGTGTGATTGGACAGCTGCCCTCCAGAGGCCCGGCTTTATGCTAATGTGGTTGCTGTGGGATCTCTGACCTCATCAGTGATGCAGTGAGCGTTTGTTTTGCTCTCATGAGGCCTGGTAGGAAGTGAGCGAGTGTGTCATTGTGTTTCATTAGGAACTGCCATGTAGAGACAACACACAAACTCACTCACTCACTTATACATACATACACACACACACACACACACACACGCACAGCACTTTCTTTAAATCACATTAGCGAGAACACACTTACCTCAGGGTCATTTTATTTTATCTCCTTCTCACACACACACACACTTCCTGAAAAGCTCAAATATACAACTAAACACTCCCTCATCTCTAAACACTCTGCATTAAACACTCTGTATTAAACCATCTCTAAACACTCTGTATTAAACACTCCCCCTCTCTAAACAACCTGTATTAAACACTCTGTATTAAACACTCCCCCTCTTTAAACAATCTATATTAAACACTTTGTATTAAACACTGCCTTCTCTCTAAACACTCTGTTAAACTCTCAGTATAAAACCCTCTCTAAACAGAGATGACCACTCCCTCTTTGCTAAACACTCTGCATTTAACACTCCCTCCTCTCTAAACACTGCATTAAACACTCCCTCCTCTCTAAACACTCTGCATTAAACACTCCCTTCTCTCTAAACACTCTGCATTAAACACTCCCTCCTCTCTAAACACTCTGCATTGAACACTCCCTCCTCTCTAAACACTCTGCATTGAACACTCCCTCCTCTCTAAACACTGCATTAAACACTCCCTCCTCTCTAAACACTCTGCATTAAACACTCCCTCCTCTCTAAACACTCTGCATTAAACACTCCCTCCTCTCTAAACACTCTGCATTAAACACTCCCTCCTCTCTAAACACTCTGCATTAAACACTCCCTACTCTCTAAACACTGCATTAAACACTCCCTCCTCTCTAAACACTCTGTATTAAACATTCCCTCTTCTCTTAACACTCTGTATTAAACACTCCCTCCTCTCTAAACACTCTGCATTAAACACTCCCTCCTCTCTAAACACTGCATTAAACACTCCCTCCTCTCTAAACACTCTGCATTAAGCACTCCCTCCTCTCTAAACACTCTGCATTGAACACTCCCTCCTCTCTAAACACTCTGCATTGAACACTCCCTCCTCTCTAAACACTCTGCATTAAACACTCCCTCCTCTCTAAACACTCTGCAATAAACACTCTCTACTCTCTAAACACTGCATTAAACACTCCCTTCTCTCTTAACACTCTGTATTAAACATTCCCTCTTCTCTTAACACTCTGTATTAAACACTCCCTCCTATCTAAACACTCTGCATTAAACATTCCCTCTTCTCTTAACAATCTGTATTAAAAACCTCATCCTTTTTAAACACTCTGTATTAAACACAGTATTTAACTGTCTTTAAACACTGCATTAAACTTTCTCTCCTTTCTAAACACTCTGTGTTAAACACTTCCTCCTCTCTAAACACTCTATATTAAACCCTCTCTAAACAGCATTACACACTCCCTCCTCGCTAAACACTGCATTGAACACTCCCTCCTCTCTAAACACTGCATTGAACACTCCCTCCTCTCTAAACACTGTATTAAACATTCCCTCCTCTCTAAACACTCTATTAAACATTTCCTCCTCTCTAAACACTCTGTATTAAACACTCCCTCCTTTCAAAACACTCTGTATTAAACACTCCCTTCTCTCTCGCCTGAGTGCACTGTGGAGTCTTTATGGTCGACACTCATTAAGGGAATCTGGAGTGGCTTATTGATGTGCCAATTAAGCGAGCGAGGATATCTCATAACACTCCACTGGGATCCGTTGGCATGAGTGTGTGTGTGTGTGTGTGTGTGTGTGTGTGTGTGTGTGTGTGTGTGTGTGTGTGTGTGTGTGTGTGTGTGTGTGTGTGTGTGTGTGTGTGTGTTGCAGGGTGTTTATGGAGAATACATTACAGACTGAATAGACTGAGCAGACAATAGTTTTTGTGTTCCAGTTACAAGGCAGCTTCCTAGATAGGCATCATATTAAATAGGGTTCTCTTTTTTTCCTCATTTTTCAAATCTTTTTTTCTGTACTGATTTTACTTCTTCATTTCATCTTTTCTAATTGTTTTTATTCTTTTAATTTTCTCTGCTCTTCTCTGTTCTTGTCTCATTATTGTGGCATTCTTAATTTTTCTTCTTGCTTTTTCTTCTTTTTTTTTATTATTGTTTTATTCTATTCTTGGTTCTTTTAGTTTGTTCTTTTCTCTTCTTTGTTCTTGATTATTTTCTTTGTTCTTGATTATTTTCTTTATTGTTGTTTTTTTCCCTTGTTATTTCTTTACTTTTCTTTTGTTTTCTTTTTCTCTCTTATTCCCTTCGCATTTCTCAGTGTAATAGTAGATTATCAGGTGTTTGTGTTCTCTTTTCTTGTCTCTTCACTTCTCATATATTTTATTCTTATTTCTGTTCTTTTCTCTTTTCTTTTTTCTTCTCTATTCTTCTCTT
>NC_139600.1:7072140-7074640 GCF_946808225.1 Silurus aristotelis | reverse complement strand
TTTGGAACTTGTTCTGATTGACACTTGTTGGTAGCTTCTTACCACCAACATACCGTTCAGCATCAGTTTAATAGCAAGCAGAACATTTTGGAAGGAATAAATGATGAAGAAACTCAACTCAAACTCACCACAGCACCCGTGGCCTTATTTGCACGATTTTTTTAGGTAGTTGAAAAGAAGCTTTTGGGCTCATGATAATTGTTATAGATATTCAATTCAATTCAATTCATTTTTATTTGTATAGTGCTTTTAACAATGTCTCAAAGCAGCTTTACACAGATAATGTGGTGATTAAACGTAAATATGTTCTTTGTAAGTATGTTTGTCACTGATGAGCAACTAGATAGATATCAATCAGTGTTTAACTCATTCATCATTCTATTAATAGATTGGTGTGCTGAGAGTAACATTAGAGTCGTGTTAGAAAAAACAAGCCATAATAAATGATATTACTTTGAATATTTATATATAAGCAAATACATTTGTACTGGACTCACCAAAGTACATGGTTTGTGTACTTTGTCCAACACTGCATACAAGAAACATATACATACAAATATGCTTTTTCAAATTCTGTGTTCACGCGTGTTCTTTAGTAATTATTTTAATACAATATAAGTAACAAAACCAAAACAGACACACAGAAATCATACAGACACGAATGTGACTAGCTTTGATGTTGCTGTCTCACTTTCTATCTGTATGTCTCTCAGGCTGTGGAGTCTCAAATCCGGAGTTTTGGACAGACTCCATCTCAGCTGCTGATCGAGCCTCATCCACCACGAAGCTCTGCCATGCAGGTGGTGAGTTTGACATGCACACACACACACACACACGCACACATATACATGCACACACAACAAACAAAGCACTCCCTGCTGAGGAAGTGCACTTGATGGTCGAGTGACTTACAGCAATCAAACAGCTGTGTTTGTGTGTGTGTGTGTGTGTGTGTGTGTGTGTGTGTGTGTGTGTGTGTGTGTGTGTGTGTGTGTAGATGGGATACAGAAACTGTTCTCAAAAGACAAAAAACATACTTTTTTTCAGTCTCTCACTCACTCTCTCTCTTCATCTGTTCACCCCTGTCTCACTCTTTTCTCCTGTCTCACTCTCTCCTTGTGTTTTACTTTCTCCTCCTGTCTCACTCCATACAGACCCCACTGATGTTTACGGAGCAGATGCAGCAGGATGTGATCATGGTGCTGAAGTTCCCCTCCAACTCTCCCGTAGTGTCTGTGTCGGCTCACACCCAGGCAGCTCTATCCAACCCTGCCATCGTCACCATCACAGCCAATCGCATCTTCTCGATAAACAAGTGGCATGGCCTCACCAGTAAGCATGGCATTAAGTGTTTTTGGGAGACTCAAATTTTTACCTTGTATACTTTTGCTGTCCACTTCCTTGAAAGGCCACTCACATTTTGTCATTTCCTTTTTCCCAGTGTCCCGTTCCTCGATGAATGACATTCACATGCTTACAATTTTATTTTCCTGTAGCTGACTTCCAGTCTGTTTCCTGTTCCTAGAGCCAAGATCATTGTCATTTCCTGTTCCACTAGCTTCCTTCCTGTTCTTAAAGCTGACTTCCTGTTCATTTCTTGTTTCCCAGATCCAAGATAATTGACATTTCCTTTTCTTTTTTCTACCTTTCTGTTCTAAGACCTGACTACCGGTTTATTTCCTGTTTCTTTCACTTTCTTACATTCATGTTTTCTTCCTTTTTTTGTTCATTACACATGTTTGAGGCTTTTTTTGTCTGTTTGTCTCTTAGGTCACCAGAGCTCTTCGAACACGGAGCAACAGTACCAGCTGCCGGTTGAGATCGACCCTGTGATAGGTGTGTGATTTGTCAGTTGTGTGTGTGTGAATGTGTGTGAGTGCTTGCAAGTGATTGGCTGTGATGATGATGGGGCGTGGCCTCTGGAGGGAAAGAAAGCAGTTTGTCACACGTTTGTCCTCCACTCAGCATTTACATGCAAATTGGAAAGCAATGAGCTGTAGCTTTGCCTGTATATCACACACACACACACACACACACACACACACACACACACACACACACACACACACTTTTCGCTCTTGCCTTTGCTCTGTCAGTGTGAATGAGTATGGATGGTGTAATGATGTCTGATTGAGGGCGTGAGATTGAGTGTGTCGACACAGTATGGCCTGACAACGGGTGGAACGAGAGATGTGTGGAAAAGAGGGCTGGATAGACGGGAAGAAATAAAGAGAAAAGTACAGAGGATTGAAGACAAAGATGAGGATGAAACAAGAGAGTTTATGCAAACAAGTCAGTCAGACATATACCGAGTATAGTCTAGTGTAGTGCACAGTATGAATTGAAACACAGCCATGCAGAGGAGGGAAAAAATAAAACAGTTCTTGCTTCATCAGAGCAGATGCTTCATCTTTTTTAAGGGGAGAGGGATGTTTAAAATTGATTTGGTGCACAGCCAGACTATCAGAGCGGCCAATGGAGCTGCTAGTGCTAAAATAGA
>NC_139600.1:7052140-7067140 GCF_946808225.1 Silurus aristotelis | reverse complement strand
AACATATTCATTTTTAATCACCACATTATCTGTGTAAAGCTGCTTTAAGACAATGTTCATTGTTAAAAGCGCTATACAAATAAAAATTTATTGAATTGAATCTTCTGCTTCTGCAACCTCTGAAGCAATGTTGCAGCACTCATGTGTCTGTTTTTTGAAGCAGCTTCTGCACCTGACTCACAGCACAAGGACTCAACTTCTTAATCGACCCTTGTAAAGTCTGTTCTAAATGGAACCAGTCTGGGAAAAGCTCTGTATGACCCTGGCCACTGTACTATATCTCAGATTCAGGGTGTTACTGATCTTCTTATAGCGTAGACCATCTTTGTGGAGAGCAACAATTCTAATTCTCAAATCCTCAGAGAGTCTTTACCATGAGGTGCCATGTTTTACATCCAGTGGTGCAGACAAACACATGAACATGATGAATAGGACATGAGAACGACCTACAGCTGTTATCACTTAGGGTGTACTCACTTTTGTTGCCAGCTATTTGTACAATAATAGCTATATGTTGTTATTTTTAGAGGACAATAAATCTGTACTGATATACAACTTGCACATTGAATACTCTAAAATATATCAAAGTTTTCTTTAGTAAATTTCTATAGTATTAATTTAGGATATACTAAAATGGTTGCTGAAATGTAAAGGGGTGTACTCACTTTTTCTTAGATACTATATGCATATATATAAATATATATAATGGATGGTAATGTTCGTCGATTGGCATCAGTGCAACGGCATAAAAGTTAACGATGTGATGCATCAATGTTAAAAAAGTGTGCATCGGATAAAAGTTGGCATTTTGATTTCTCCTCACTAGACCTTTTGTTTTTTTTGCACTACAAAGGCCTGTTGGTGAAGGAGTCATGTGTTAGAAGTCAGAAGGCACTTAAGTAAATTTATGATTTGCTGTCTGTGTGAACCGAAGAAATAAAAGGGAACCGTCAGTACCATACTGAATTTTATAACATCGTATTTTTTCCATTGAATCATCGCATCTGTAGCTGCTTCATATGTATCTTTAATGTATTGTATTGTTGGCTATGCATCAATATGCATCAATGCCTTAGTTATGGAGTTGCACATCCCTAATATATATATATATATATATATATATATATATATATATATATATATATATATATATATATATATAATATATATATATATATATATAATGTTAAGGAGCTGTGTGTGTGATACAGTTTTATAGATGTATAAAAACAGACTTTTTTGAGAGAAAGCGAAGGCTGGAGATGTCAGTGAAGCTGTGTGTGTGGGGGTGTGTTTGTGGGTGCATGTGTGTTTGTATCTTAATAAATAAGGAAGGAAGGATGGAATGTCTGGTCTTGTGCTCAGGAGTCCCGCTCATTATTAAGGGCGCTTGGGAAATCAGGTTCCACTCGTTCTTTTGTTCTGATTTTTGGAACAAGGCATGATTAAAGCACTTCGTACGCTCTGGACTCCGTCTGCCCTCCTCCCTCTCTCCATCCCTCACTCCCTCCATCACTCCATCTCTCCTGCTCTGAAAGGGCTGGCCTTTGATCTGCAGTGTTACAACATGACAGAGAGACTAGAAAGTTTGAGAATGGCCTAGGGGAGAGAGAAAGCGCACGTGTGTGTGTGTGTGTGTGTGTCAGAATATCTAAGAGCAGTCGTAGTGTGTGAGAGGTCACATTAGTCACTAACGGGCAGCGCTCCCAGAAATCCACCAGCTCCTTCTTTCTCCATCACTTTCCCTTTCCTGCAGGCCTGGGAAAATCCACAGAGCACACACATACACACACACACTTGCTCTCTCTGTCTTTCTCTCTCTCTCTCCCCACACCTGTTTCCCATTAAAGCAAGCAGCAGCATTGCCAAATCCTGATTAGCTTCCTCCATTAGTGTTCTGCAGCTATTTGTTTTCATTTATGCTGACATGTGGAGAAAAAACCCCTCCTGCCTCAATGATGTGTCTTAGAGCACCACATGCTAATCTTGCTAAACTGCTAAACAATCGGCTAGCCTAAAGACCCCTGACCTGACTTACAACTATCTGTATTCCACCTCTCTCCATCAGTAGTGCTGCTGCAGTGCTAGCGTTAACTCACGCCAAAACCATTAGCTTTCTAAAATAACTAACACACACATCATCCTCATAAAGTGAAATATTAGTGATGGCAAAACAGACATAGCAAAATTTCTTTTTTAAACATATCGGTCTCCTGCTCAGGATGCTAAATGCAGGCTAATCAGTTTCAATCATAGTGTTTATTAGCAAGCTTAGGATTTTTTAGTGGAGGTTGTAATGTAGGAAAGAAATGGATTAGTATTTATTTGTTGTTTTGAGACTGAAAATCTCTGGCTGAATATGTTGAGGTGATAAAGTGCTAGCCCTGAGGAACATTTTGACTAGCTTTATCAAATCACATTCAACCCTGGTTAAGTGCTAGCGTTATTATTATCCATCCAGGCTGATTAATGGCCCAGCTAAGCATGCTAGTGTAGCTAAACGCATTAACCTGACCAAACATTAAACAACTGCGACAGCTATGATCAAATATTCTCTCTTAGACACACACACAGAGGTCAGTGAAAACTGTTTAGAGTAAGCTGCTTGGATGCAATTAGCATCATTGTATAAGTTAGTATAAGGACAATTGGATGATTTTGGTGTTAGCAAAGATTCACATTTTGTTAAAAAAAAAAAATATTAGAATGAGATAAAGTTGTATTTGATACTTCTGTAGTGTGCAATGCATTTGATTAATGCTGTGTATAAAGCAGAAGAAATAGAAGCGTACATACAGCTGTTTTTGGTGTGTGTGTGTGTGTGTGTGTGTGTGTGTGTGTGTGTGTGTGTGTCACCAGAGTGTAACCCTTTTAGCAGATTCTTTCTTCCTGAAACATGCAGCCATATGTAATTGATTGCATTAATGTCTCTATAAATCCCTGGCCTTGCCCTCTCCAGACAGACTTTGGGCCAGAAGAGACAGATTAGAGAGGGAAAGAGGGATGAAAAACGGCCTGCGCTCTGTTTGCTGTCTCTGGGGCGAAGGCTCTGTTTAGTCTTACACACTCACCACGGGTCTGAGATGTGAGTTGTGGCGGCCATGTTGGATCGTTCCTGAAAGCGACGTGTGATTTATACCGACTGCAGCGGGAAAAACAGCAAGCTTTTTTTTTCCCCTCTCTCACATACATTTTGCCTAGATGTTATTTATAAAAACATCGTCAGCGATTGCTGCATGCTAACCTGCTTGATTTTATGGAATATATGGATTAATCCATAGTTTGTGAGCAGTCTATCAGGAAGAGCCAACTGGAGGAAGAGTGGATGGATGGATGGATGGATGGATGGATGGATGGATGGATGGATGGATGGATGGATGGATGGATGGATGGATGGATGGATGGATGGATGGATGGATGGATGGATGGATGGATGGATGGATGGATGGATGGATGGATGGATGGATCAAACAATTCTAGTGATTAAATTCAATGTCATTCTTAGCACAAAAAGAAAAACTGATAAATGGATGAATTGATGGATAGTTCGTAGGATGACGGGATAAACAGGTAAACAGGTCAATGAAAGAGAGGACCAAGAGAATCCCAGAATTGGGAGGAAGACTATGAGCACTGTATTGCTGTGGACTATTTTGAAGGTGATTGTGTGTAAACGTAGATAAAGTACTTTCTTGTAAACAGAGCGAGTCTCTTTTTCGTACCACCTTGTAGATGTAGATGAGGGGATAAAATCACCACTGCTAAAGATGTGATTCCTTGTGTAATAAAGATGTGTGAACTGATGGATGGAACACTCAGTAGCATTAACACAATCATTCTTGGCACAATGATGGATCAGTGAATGGATGTTTGGATGGATGGAAGAATGATCAGATAAATTGATAGACAATCTGTTGAATTTACTGGTTTAATAGGCAGGAAGGTGATATTAAAAGCGTGAGTCACTGTTGGCTTGAATATAGATATTCTGAGCAGCTCGATTGCAGTTTCAGTCTATTAAGCTGAACAGAAATAATAAACAGTAAGGAGCATTAAAGCTCCTTTAGTTCCCGGTCATGAATGACAGCAATTACAATCATTTACTTTGAAAATTATCTATATAAACAGAGGGTATAGAGTGTACAGTAGTAGCTCTAATGCTGACTTCCTGACGTGAGTGATGTTCTGCAGTGAGTCCACAGTGAATAAAAAGCCTGCGTTTCTGCAGTAGTATATTATCAATGTTTCCTAAGGGACTCTTCACAGTATAACACAACCCACACTTGCAGAGGAAGAGCAGATGAAGGAAATAAATCTGTCTCTCTCTGGTCCTGGCGCTGCTGGATTCCGACGCCAGAGCGCCAACGAGAGAGTTGAGCTAGAGGCGATCTGTTCGGTCGAGGTGAGGTGAGACGGTTTGGCTTAACACACGCTCAGGCGGTCCACAGGGGGCATTAGAGAGTGTAGCACATCCATCACTCCTCTGATCCGCTCACTAAAAAGAGAGCCTAATCACTAGTCTAAGGCTCCTTCCCAAACTCGTGTAGAATGTCGGCCATTTTTTTTTCCATCCCAAGCACCGCTCTCAAACTGTAAATAATATTTTGGAATATTTATATTAAAAATGTATCGATAGTGGTCTTGCTGGAAGACAAGCAGATTTATGTGCTTCATCCTATATGGTGCGACACCCTCTTACACACATCAGTAACTGGGTCATGTAGCAGGTGTGGGGCATTTTGGGGAGTTTTTGCCTTTAAAAATGCAGGAAATGTCATCTGAGATAAACACTGGGTTTATTCAGTTCAATTTATTTTTATTTGTATAGCGCTTTTAACAGTGAACATTGTCTCAAAGCAGCTTTACACAGATAATGTAGTGATAAAAAATGAATATGTTCTTTATAAGTGTGTCTCTGATGAGCGAGTCCACCGACATTTTCTCGCAAATGTGGCGAGAAAAAACTCCCCGAGATGGCATAAGAAAGAAACCTTGAGAGGAACCAGACTCAAGAGGGAACCCATCCTCGTCTGGGTTGCACCGAATGTCCATTTATTGCAGATATACAATGTTGCGGGGTACAATGATGATGATGATCGGAAGCGAAAAGTAGTCCTGAATCAATGAAACAGACTGTTGACCTTAACCACAGTCCAATCCATCCTCAAAGCTCCCGTTCTTACTCTGGAATTTCAAGGAACCACCCAAGGCGTTGATGAGAAACCGTCCCAAGCTGCACAGAGTGGCCTCCAAATGAAGAGAACACTATCCAGAGGCAGGAGTTTATTCTGTAGGCTTTAGAGTTTTGGGTGTGGGTATGGTTTTGAGGTGGACATAAAGAGCAATTGCAAATGAGACGCATTTCATCGCCACATTATATATATTATATTACACCACCAACACATTTGCTTTTTATTGAGAAAACTCATTGTACAATTAATGCAATGAGTTAATTGACTATAAAACTTGTGCAAGTTTTGCTCATTCAAATGGCCAACTTTGTAAAATGATAAGCGAATGTATACATCTCAACAAATGTACAGAGATGTTATTTTTTGATTAGTAGCCAAATGAACATTCTCAAACTACCGTCAGAGAACCGTTAAAAGTGCTTTTTCATCTTGACTGCAAAACACAGTTTTCACCGTACATTTTTATTATAATTTTTTACTAATTTGGTAAACGTTCTTAATAGTGCACATATCTTACTATGTTTTAATTACTATGGTGACGGGCAGAAACTAGCACCTCCTCCCTCCTGGTTGGAGAATTAATATCCTAATGTTTTTTTAGCAATCAGACTGACACGGTCCTGATGGCCATATTTAAAGGTACTGTGGGCCGCTAGTTGCCCATCCCTCACCTACAGTATAATCGCAAGCTCACCTCAAAAGTACATTTTACATGAATAAAAAAAAAGAAAAACAGCGGTGTTGAGTGTACAAAAAAAAAAAAGCAAACATTTGTATTTTAAAATAATTATAAAATAACGGTAATTTATTGTATGAGAAAGTCTGGTGTGTCAGAGAAGTATGTGAGGGTGGTGCAGGACATGTATAAGGACAGTGTGACAGCAGTGAAGTGTGCAGTAGGAGCGACAAACTGGTTCAAGGTGTAGGTTGGACTGCATCAAGGATCGAATTTGAGTCATTTCCTGTTTGCAGTGGTGATGGACAGGTTGACGGACGAGGTCAGACAGGAGTCTCTGTGGACTATGATGTTTGCGGATGATATTGTGATTTGTGGTGAGAGTAGGGAGCAGGTTGGGAAGAGCCTGGAGAAGTGGAGGTACACGCTGGTGAGAAGGAGAATGTAAGTCAGTAGGAGTAAGACTTGTGTAAAGAGTAAGTACATGTGTGTGAATGAGAGGAAGGGGAGTGGGTTGCAGGGAGAAGAGGTGGAGAAGGTGGAGGAGTTTAGGTACCTGGGGGTCAACAGTGCAAAGTAATGGAGAGTGTGTTAGAGAAGTGAAGAAAAGAGTGCAGGCAGGGTGGAGTGGGTGGAGAAGAGTGATAGCAGGAGTGATTTGTGATAGAAGAGTATCTGCAAGAGTAAAAGGGAAAGTTTATAGGACTGTGGTGAGACCTGAGATGTTGTATGGTTTAGAGACAGTGACATTGATTAAAAGACAGGAGGTGGAGCTGGAGGTAGCAGAGCTGAAGATGTTGAGGTTTTCGTTGGGAGTGACGAGGATGGACAGGATTAGAAATTAGTTTATTAGAGGGACAGCGCATGTAGGACGTTTTGGAGACAAGGTGAGGGAGGCGCGATCGAGGTGGTTTGGACATGTACGGAGGAGGGACATGGGGTAAATCAATAGAGGAATGCTGGGGGTGGAGGAAAAAAGAAAAACCAAAGAGGAGGTTTATTGATGTGGTGAGGGAAGGCATGCAGGTAGTTGGTTTGAAAGAGGCAGATGTAGAGGACAGAGTAGTGTGGAGATGATCTGCTGTGGTGACCCCTAATGGGAGCAGCTGAAAGAAGAAGAACGGTACTTTTCTACATGCTGATTAAGCAGGTGGCTGGTAGTGTCTGCACCAGTTCACACACACCCAGTGTTATTGAGCATCTGTTACTGAAGAATCTAAAACACAGGAAAACACAACAATCACATGGGTCTATTAATCATGTCTGTAACCATGGAAACTGAGTTATTGCATTACAAATGTATTATGAATGCAATAACACAACACTAAACTAAAAACAAGAGTAGAAAAGAAGCTAAATATAAAAGCTATGCATTATGGGATTAGTTGCTGTAGTTGTGTTGTGCGATATAAGACACTTTATGTAGCAGCAGTGCGTATGAACTCACTGTGAAGCTGTAGACGTGTGTGATTGAGACAGTGAGCTCAGAAATGTGCGTTAATCACGCTAAGCATCCCGATGACGATGAGCAGCATCATACACAACATTGCCAGACACAAGGACGACGTGCAGCTCCGACACAGCACCATCCTTGGGACAGGACATGGGATACATCTCTGCTCTTACACACCAGACAGAAATATACACACAGCCTATTTATTAGGGCTCATTATTTTATCTCAGTCTATCTAATATAACTGTGTTTGTCTATAAATGTGTCAATAACTATAACTCTCATTTGTCCCTTTGTCTCCATCGATATGTTTGTAATTTTAGTTATCTAATGTTTCCAGTCTATCTAATTATTTATGAATGCTTATCCATCTGCCAATCTATAGGACTGTATATCCAATTATTTGTCTACCTGCTTCCATCCTTGTCTTTCTGTTTATCTAATAGGTTTGCATTGTGTGTGTATGTTTCTGAAATTTTTTTGGCTTTGCTATAAGACAACAAATATTCCGTAACAAACTTAGAACATGGCAGGTTTGGTTTAAACCCATCAAGTTTTCAAAACATCTTAATACATTCAATTCATTTTTATTTGTATAGCGCATTTAACAATGAACAATGTCTCAAAGCAGCTTTACACAGATAATGCGGTGATAAAGAATGCATGTCTAATCGTGGTTTACACTTTGCATTTCACCGTTGATGCTTGTTGTTAGTTTTTACAAACGATGAACAAACATAAAGCCAAGAAAAGTGTCTTTGGAACAAATCAAGCAAAGAGACAGGAGGGATGAAGAGGAAAAACCGCTGGTATGATTGCAACCAGATATGCAACAGGGCAGCTTAAGAAATCAACAGTTAGTGACATTCTGATTGATAGAATGCACTCAACATGCACACACACGTGGATTAAGTCTTAAATACGATTTGTTTTGCGCATGAATGAAAGCTGCTAGCGCTATAGATTCTTTAGCGTTTTATGTATAGTTCCAAGAATTTCTCTTAAAAGGAGAACATTCTGACATTTTCACATATTGAGGGAGTGAATGAAAGTTATGAAGGCATTTGTTAAAGTATGCTGAAATAAGTAGCACAGTTAAGTAAATCATATCCTTAGAAAATATTTTATTAAATGTAAAACACACATTTATATTAACCAAATGGGGTTTAACAAATTGTAAATTATATAAAAAAAAAAAAAAAATAAATAAATCCAATTATTTAATACATTTTATTTGTGCCAATTTAATTTAAAAAGTGTATTGAATGAATGAATGAATTTTATTTTTATTTTTATTAAATATTTTATTTAAATTTGTTTAAAAATGTAAACTGTTCAAATGTTGACAAATTATAATAATATTAAACTGCGTTAATTAAAAAAGACAAACAATTGATATCAGCACATCGGCATTTATTTACCTTTTTCTGAATGTCCTGTTCTCCTTGGCTGCTCCCTCCAGCTAAGATTAATGTACATTCCTTCATCCTGCCTCGGCACATGATAGTTCTCATACATTATCATCTTGATGAGGATTGTGTGTCATGTGCTTTACCTGTGTTGCTGCTCTGGACTGCTCTGTAACTGCAGTGTAGTGTGCAATGTAAGCCAGTCATGTGACATTCATCAACGCGGTGTGGTCTCATTACAATCCCCACAGAATGACCTACGCTGCTCACATCAGTGTCCCTCATGAACTGTTTCATACATATACACAGAGTGGTAATGAGCTGAGCTGTGTGTGTAATCACGTGGTGTAACAGGTGAAGTGTGATGCATTTTAATGTGGTCGTCCATGTTTAATAGCGTTAGTGTGTTCTATACACCTAAACCATTTTTTGTTTTTTTTCTGTGTGTGTGTGTGTGTGTGTGTGTGTGTGTGTGTGTGTGTGTTTTTAGGCGATGTTATTGAGTAAAGATGGTCAGTACCTGCTTTGTGGAGGAGAGCGCGGTATTCTCACTGTGTGGCAGCTCCATGATCTTAAACAGCTCTTCACTTATCCAGGCTGCGATGCTGCCATTCGCTCAATGGCCATAAGCAGTGACCAAAGGCACGTGCACACACACACACGCACACACACACACACACAGAGGTGCCATACTTCCATGTTACTATACAACGGCTATCTATACTGATACTCATCAATCCCAATTAATATTAATAATTCTCTGTTGATCCATACCATAATAATCACCAAATTGAATTATATTCATAGAAATGTAATGATTCTCATTTTAAATCTGTCTCTCTATATATAGATGTATCATTACCGGCATGGCGTCTGGCAGCATTGTTCTCTTCTACAACGACTTCAACAGATGGCATCATGAGTACCGAACCCGGTACTAATGCCCGTTTCCACGGTCGCACACTGTAACAATGATGGCACCGGTGACCGTGGCAACAGACCAGTTGACCCCTGAACACTGAATGTAATCAGAATAGTGTAGTTATTTTTAATAAAGAGTGTTTTGTAGATCTCGAATTTTCTGATTAAATATAAAATAAAATTAAAAAAATCTATTTTAGCTCAATTTTCACCTTGAGGCTATCGTGAATGCGTAAATATAAATATACAGATTAAATATTAAGCATGTGCCGATAACGATAATATGGCTCGAATATCACCTGATACCAGGTCTCCACGTTATAACGATATCGTTTCGTTAATAAAGGACTGCCGTCCACCATGTCGAATAACATCTAATCCTGTACTGCCTTCAAAATAGTGCACACGTCATAAATTTGTGTGAGCGCCGCAAACTGCACAACAAACGTCAGAACGTGTCCAATCATGACCGATTATCGGCACATGCTTAATGAAATCCCTTTATGTGTGTTTTTCTGGGTGAGTGGGCTTTTTTTTTTTTTTGTCGTTATCCTGTGACTGTTATCTTCAGCAAACTCTAAATCTGATTAAAAGGGAGAATTAAGCTACAAACTGCAGAGTAACTCAGTCAGCTGCCTCAATTCCAGATTCAAACTCTTATAGATCATTAATAGTGAGCCTTGTCCTTTATTCTCTCCTTTATTCTATGCAAATGATGTTACGTGAGGCGAAATCGCGAAAACGAGCGCGTTAGAAAAATCACATCACCAGTTTTTACAGATCAGTTCTATTTAATTAGTCTTTAACTACTCAGCGTTCCATCATTTCATCTGGATTCTGTTCGAATGTGGAATAACATATCGGATACACGTTGTGCGATCGAAACCAGCATTTTAGGTGAAGTACGTCGAGCACAGGACGTCACGTGACCAATCTGTGAAACAAACTTAACTTTAGCTCTGCCGCTAGCTGAGTGATTAACAGTTAAACTTGCACGGTGTCAGCTGCAGCGTGAGCTTTGGGGTCGACAGCAGAATTTTAACTTTACTTTTATGTATCATTATTACAGAGAAAATCCTGACTCTGATGGGTTTTTTTCTTCATTGGGAGCAGCATCCGTAATGATCTGTGCTCTATTTATGTTTCTTAAAAGGGCTTTAATTTGAATATCAGCAGAAAAATTGCAAATGATATAATTTTGTGTGTGTGTGTGTGTGTGTGTGTGTGTGTGTGTGTGTGTGTGTGTGTGTGTGTGTGGAGGGGGTGATGCAAGTGGATTGCAAAATATATTATTAATCATCTTTTTTTTTTTCTCCCAAACATCTGTTGATTTACCAAATGAGTCCTGGTGTGTGTTACTGTAGCTGTGTACCCATGTGAACAGGAAGTGATGTCATCAGTAAAATCTCTTTAAAGCTTCATTCGATTAATGTCTGCACTATGAAAGAAAGCTGACATGATGTTCACTGTATGAAGTGTACTGAATTATAAACCTTCAAATGAAACACTGGAGCGTAGGGACTGGGCATTGTGCCGATATCGCGAGCCTTTTTCTCATTCCATGCCTTTTGATTGGGACACAGCCTAAACATGCCGTCTGCTTTGGCAGCGTCCTCCCGTGTAGAACCCACAGGGAGGGGTGATATTTCACATCCTCACTATCAACACATGCTTAGTGATGAGGTCAGTCAATGATGCCTACTAGTTTGTTTTTGTTTTTTTGTGATGTTTTGTTTGTTTCCATGACAATCAGAATTGAAACGTGACAAAATTGAAATAATAAAAGAGTTTTATAATTGAATTCAAATCAAGTGGGTTTTGTTTTTACACTTCTACCACATTCCCAAACACACTACAACTCGCTGTGCGCATTCACTCAGTAGTGCATTTAAAAACATTGTTATACTCCTGCTTTCTGATGATGAGCTCACCATCTTCTCATCATCTAAGTCCTTATGGCGTCCCAGAGTGCTTTCTCCGTGCTCCAGGAAGTTCCTGATGGCATGTGGGAGCAGAAATGAGAGCGATCAACACTGCTACAAAACAGATTTTAGTTAAATTCCAGTTTTTTCTCAGTTGCTTTGGAGCATTTCTCGAATCATCTTTACTATTTGAAAACCAGTATGTGCCAAATATCAGCCAAAAGTGCTATCTATAAGCACAACCTGCATGGTGCAGTGGTTACAGGTTGTGGTTCCTGTAGGTGGAGGTGGTTGGATCCAAGCCTTTGTATGGTAATCCTTCAACAAAATATGATGGCAAGCCTACAGACCACCATATATATATATATATATATATATATATATATATATATATATATATATACTGCAAAAAAAAAAAAAACTCAATTCACCCACACTTTTACCAGAGTTAATGAAGCACATAAAACATAACAAATATTTCGCCCCCTAGAGGACAAGTTGAACAGATATTTGAACTCAATAGTCAAATAAGTTCAGGGTAAAAAGCCCAAAGGTTAAACTCTCCAATTGTAACAGGGCTGGTTTTGCCAAAAATAATTATTCATTAATACAGCATAAGTATTCAACGCCCCCTGTTGGAAAGAGAAAGTTACTGTTGCAAATTTTCATTTATTTACTAAACAATCTCCATATATCAGTATATTTGACAGTAGCTAATAGACCAGAGTGTAAGCTCTATTTTAAAATTACATCGCTCCATTTTGCCCCCTAGCGGAATAACAGAAAAATGCTTTTTTTTTTCTCCCAGTATTTAAATTCTTGTAATCATGCATGATCAATACTGACTTAACTCAGTCATTTCAACATTCTACAAAAATTCACAGGTCTACAGCACAAGACGAACACAAAACTTTGCTTGTCTTAAGATTTAATCATACGGAATCATGATCATTACTACATAAGTTTAATGTTTGAACCGATGTTTAAAACAATCACGCTTTAAATAGAAACATCAGAAGAAGCAGAATAGCCTTTATTTGTCACATATACATTACAGCACAGTAAAATTCGTTCTTTGGATTTAAATTCTTCGAAGCTTACTCTGAAGCTGTGGTCAGAGCGCATTGTCAGCCATGATACGGCGCCCCTGGAGCATAGAGTGTTAAGGACCTTGCTCAAGGACCCAAGAGTGGCAGCTCCCAACCTTCCAATCAGTAACCAGTGCTTAAACCACTGAGCTACAAATAAATCCAGTGAGCATTCAGTAAGCAGATAACACTTAAGATTATAGCTACACCTAGTAAAAGTTATACCAGAACCTAGTTGATATTATTCCTGAACCTGGATGAGATTATACCTGAACCTGAATAAGATTATACCTGAACCTGTTAGAGATTATACCTGAACCTGGATGATATTATACATTAACCTGTTAGAGATTATACCTGAACCTGGATGAGATTATACCTGAACCTGAATGATATTATACATTAACCTGTTAGAGATTATACCTGAACCTGTTAGAGATTATACCTGAACCTGAATGATATTATACCTGAACCTATTAGAGATTATACCTGAACCTGTTAGAGATTATACCTGAACCTGAATGATATTATACCTGAACCTATTAGAGATTATACCTGAACCTATTAGAGATTATACCTGAACCTGTTAGAGATTATACCTGAACCTGAATGATATTATACATTAACCTGTTAGAGATTATACCTGAACCTGAATGATATTATACCTGAACCTATTAGAGATTATACCTGAACCTGTTAGAGATTATACCTGAACCTGAATGATATTATACATTAACCTGTTAGAGATTATACCTGAACCTGAATGATATTATACCTGAACCTATTAGAGATTATACCTGAACCTGTTAGAGATTATACCTGAACCTGAATGATATTATACCTGAACCTATTAGAGATTATACCTGAACCTATTAGAGATTATACCTGAACCTGTTAGAGATTATACCTGAACCTGAATGATATTATACCTGAACCTATTAGAGATTATACCTGAACCTGTTAGAGATTATACCTGAACCTGTTAGAGATTATACCTGAACCTGTTAGAGATTATACCTGAACCTGTTAGAGATTATACCTGAACCTGAATGATATTATACCTGAACCTATTAGAGATTATACCTGAACCTATTAGAGATTATACCTGAACCTGTTAGAGATTATACCTGAACCTGTTAGAGATTATACCTGAACCTGGATGATATTATACATTAACCTGTTAGAGATTATACCTGAACCTGGATGATATTATACATTAACCTGTTAGAGATTATACCTGAACCTGTTAGAGATTATACCTGAACCTGTTAGAGATTATACCTGAACCTGTTAGAGATTATACCTGAACCTGGATGAGTTTATACCTGAACCTGAATGATATTATACCTGAACCTGGATGAGTTTATACCTGAACCTGAATGATATTATACCTAAACCTGGATGAGTTTATTCCTGAACCTGTTAAAGATTATACCAGAACCTGTTAGAGATTATACCTGAACCTGGATGATATTATACAGTTGAAACCAGATATTTACATACACTTCAGAAAAAAACACAAAAACTTTTATTTCTTTACTGTCATACATTAAATCAGAGTAAACTTTTTCTGTTTTAAATCAATAAATATTAACATATTTTTTGCATTTGTTAAATGTCAGAATCGAGCGAGGGAGAATTTTTATGTATTTTTATTATCACTTTCATCATAGTCAGAAGTATACATACACTAAGTTTATCGTGCCTTTAAACAAAACGAAAAACTCCAGATGATTTCATTCTGATCTTAAGAAGCCTCTGATAGGTTAATTGATTCCATTTGAGTTAATTGGTGGCACACCTGTGGATGCATATAAAGGCACAGCTCAAACACAGAGCCTCTTTCTTTGACATCATGGGAAAATCAAGAGAAATCCACCAAGACATCAGAAAAAGAATTGTTGACCTCCACAAGTATGGCTCATCCTTAGGTGCAATTTCCAGATGCCTGAAAGTCCCACATTCATCCATTCAGACAATAATATGCAAGTATAAAAAACATGGGAATGTACAACCATCATACCGCTCAGGAAGGAGACAGATTCTGAGTCCCAGAGAGAAACGTTTTTTGTTGCAAAATGTGCAAATTAACCCCAGGAAAAGAGAAAAAGATCTTGTGAAGTTGCTGGCTGAACCTGGTAAGACAGTGTCATTATCCACAGTAAAACGAATACTGTACCGCCATGAGCTGAAAGGTTACTCTGGGAGGAGAAAGACATTACTTCAAAACCACCATAAAAAAGCCAGACTACAGTTTGCAACTGCACATAAGGGAAAAATATCTTAATTTCTGGAGACATGTCCTGTGGTCTGACGAAACAAAAATGTAACTGTTCGGC